>NW_016690274.1:2625381-2777135 GCF_001604755.1 Lepidothrix coronata | reverse complement strand
ACTGATATAAAGCTTCTCTAAGGTTTTCTAAATGTACAGTCTTTCACTTTTTATATAGTAAGAATTCTGATTGAATACTTTACTTCACTGAACCGCAGATAAGATGAATGGGGAGCTGCTGGCTAAGAAAAGGCTCTCACAATGTGGTTTAGACCTCTATGTCCCTGAGCACTTGATCTATTGATGGGTTTTGTAATGCTGTTATCCTGCTGATCTAGTTGCAGGATTTTACCTCATGCTGCAGAGCACTTGCAGAAGACAAAAGGGAGGAAGGAGTAGTGGTGACCCGGTTTTTCTCGCGTGTGTGCACACAGTATGTCCTGGATGCCCTACGAGTCATTTTGGTGGACAGCATTCTTTGTGCTGGGGCTAGTCTCAGGGTTTGTTACTCCTACATTTATGAGGAAAAAGTAGCAGGACAGAGTGGAATGGTATGCTCTGTGTTTGAAGTATATCCTGTAAAGCTTTATTTGGAAATATCCACAGCTGTGGCCCTTGTACTACCTTGTAGTAGGTGAAACTGGATTTTTAGTGCTGCTTTAGGAATGTCCTCAGACATGTCTCTTGAGACTTAATGCTCCTAGATGTGAGCTGTGCAGAGTGAGGGAGGGAATTGGTTTTAACAGTCCTCTTAAAAAATTGTGGTGGCTAACCATCAGAATCCTAATGCTGAAATTGCATTTAGTTTCTTCCAAATGCTTTCTCAAAGTATAAACTAAATATTCTCTTGGAGGGAAACCAGAAATATTTTTAACTGGAAGAAACCAGGCTGCAGGGAAGGGGCATTTAATCCTGAGACTATGAGCACTTAGTACTACTTCTTGGCTCCAGCCTTCCTGAAGGGAATTATTTGCCTTGTTTTTTTACCAATGTGGCAATACAGTATCAGTAACAGCCTCACTACGTCCTGAAGTTCTCCCAGCCTATATATTTCTTTAAAACATAGACTTACTGGGCCAGATTCCAAGTAATGTACCACTTATTAGATATGCACCCATATGGATCATTTACATTTCAGGCACTCTCATTATACATTATTCTTCATGAAACAACTGAGAGAAAATCCAAAACATTAACTACTATCATATCCAAAATCTGTACAAGTAATGAATGTTTTGGTCCTTAGAGAAATCTGGTCTCATTTCATAGGCAGGAGCTATACTGAGTCGGACCCCACTGTGCAACATTTGTGGAGAATTATGCGTGACTGACCCAAAGCAAGGTCCTGTTCACATTCATAGCAATCTTGCCATTTATGCCAGTGGTGACAAAATTGCAGGGCTGATGTGTAGCTTTCAGTGTCTGTTAAAGTTTTTGTTATTTTTTTTGTCAGGTACAAAGTGCAGTTCATACCTACCTCAATGCCTTCAACAAGTTTTCACAGCTGGCATGTGAATACACATATATCAATCCTTTCTGGTAACCCTGGCTGGCTGCCAAAGCAGCTGAACACAGATACGGCCCTGTTTGAATTTGAACACCCATCTTGCATCCTCTGAGATGCTAATAAGGCATGAGCAGTTGCAAGAGTCAAACTGGAATTTATCCACCCTCTTGAAAGCCGTGCTTGGAGTTCTTCACAACTTCCCAGCACTCTGTAGGTTTTCTGTAGGGCTTCTTGGTGAAATGTTTTTGCAGGGGGCGGAAAATCTCTACACAATAATTCTGGGGTAGTGCTGTGAGAGACAAGTATCTTCACTAAAGTTTTATAGTAGGACCACTGATTTGGTTGCAAAGCTGAACATCATTGTTGTTTGGTTTGGGTTTTTTTGTTTGTGGTTTGTTTTTGTTTTTTTTTTTTTACTGCCTCAATGAATTGATGCTATCTGGTCCTAAGGTAGATGGCCAACAAGAGAGACCTATCAGGAGTCACTGGCTTGCCTGGCCTTCCCTTCAGCAGCAGTGGCCTGGGACATCCAGATTTAGTGGCTCAGGACATTGGAGGAATTATATTATCTGCCTGGCTGGTCTGTCTGTACCTTAGACAGAAATACTTGCAACTAAAATTAGATTATGAGGATGACTAGGGTAAGTCTCTGTCATTGGCATTGCATTTACATGTCGTAGCTGGCCTAATTCCAGAGAATATGGACATATTATAGCACAGAAACAGATGTGTTTGAAAATATTTCAAAACTGATGCTTGCCAATATACATGTTCTTTTCTGATCTAGACATCAGCCTTTGAAGTTACCAAGAGAGCTGAATGAGCTTTTCTTCTAAGTGGGGCATTTTTTAGCTTCCTTCTGTGGGGCTTCCCTGGTTTCTAATCAAATGTATATTAAGCTAGAGCAAGAAAAGGTCTCCTTTGTTTGTGGCTATTTATTGTGATTATCTGTTTTCAAGCAAGTGTAAGTAGCTGAAAATTACTGAGACTGCTTAAAGGCATTTTGCCCTCTTGTCAAATTTTACTGAATTTCACATGTGGGTTTAAGAAACCCATAGCACATACACATACACAGACGGTGATTGCACTGACCATGTTTCCAGGAAAAAATTAGACTCAAAAGGTCAAGGTGTTTTCAACCGCGAGGTCAAACATCATAGGTTGGAAAATGTGCCTCTGTTCTTGGTTTACTTCTAAATCAAAAATATTATTTGTTTTTAACTTCTAACAATTCCTAGCACTGCAGTGTTTCCCTACTTTATTTAAGGTTTTCTGCAATTAGAAGAAAATGAATAATGCAAAAATGATTTGCAAATTAATAGGTTGAATTTATGGTGCTAAAAATGAGGCCGCATTATGAATTATTCATGTGTACCTGAATAAGCATTAACTTTTCTTAAAATGTTTGTGAGGTCCAGAAGATTCAGAGTTTCTTTCTTCACCAAACTAGTTTTCTTGGTAGTCAAAAATAACAACATCAAAATCGCATGAGAATAACAAAAAAACCCCCAGATGAAATAGATTTTATGAGTCACAGTCATTAAATATGTAGAAATGCAATGATCTGTTTTAAATACAGACTAAATTTGAAGGAAAAACATAGTCTAAATATCATACAAATCAACATAGATGTTAGTCTTTGTAGAAAGAAAAGGTTGTTAGAGGGTGTCATGAGTTATTTGTTCAGAAACTTACGTTAGAGATGTTTAAAAAGATTCAGTATATTTTACAAAAGAGCAGAAGCCATATTCCAGCACAACTAGCTGAGTGAAACAGCCAGGTTTGGGATCTGAGAGCCCTGAGGACATCTACTCAGTACCCAGCTTCTGCAGGTCTTCACGTTGTTGTCTTTGGCTGGAGGCTCCACAACCGTAGCAAGACCTGACAGAGGTGACATGCTGAGTCTTGACTTCTATCTTTCAGATTCAAAGGAGAAAATATTTAGTGCCACAACAACATGACACATGAATGTAGGTTTACTGACCGACCATCTTTATGTTTATATATACCAGGAATATCCTGTTAATTAGTCATCAGGTGATCCAGAGGTCCCTACCTGAGATGCTGCCCTAGTTAGTTCTCTCTTTCAGGGCTCTGAACCTGTGTGACTTGGTAAAAATATCTCTGTGAACTGTTGGAGGCAAAAGGCCTAGGACTACCTTCTGTGTTGCTTTGCATGTGTGTGGAGGATTCTTGAATTTCTAGAAAGTGGGCTCAAATCTTAATGCCTTCCAAATCACCATTTAGGTTTCTCCTGTTTAAAGCCAGATCAATCTTACAGTTCTTTGGGTAGCCTCTGTGGATACCAGGGCTTGCTCAAACCAGCTTCTGGAGAAGTTGAAAACCCCAAATCTACCATGAGTTTTCATTCCAGTAAGAGTTCCCAACTTCCCTTGCTCTGTAATCCCTTCCTCTGGGGCAAAGTGACTCAATACTGCTAGTGGTAATGAACAGACGTCTTTGACTGATGGGCCCTTCACACTGATTCTATGATGCTGGGGTCAAGATCACAGACAATTCTCAAGGTGCAGGCTAAAAATGTGCTTCACTCAAGCCTCTTTCTTCACACTGATGAAGCAAAAGAAAAAAATAAAGGGTGTGGGGTAAAATACTGTTTCACTTTCAGGTTCTAGTTTTTAAATACATCCTTTTCATTAGTAAGTGTTACTCTATTTCAGCAGTTATCTATACAGTTTTAGCACACCTGGCTTCTGTCAGTGCTGGAGTCCCGGTCTGCTGTGTGCTGGGCAGTGGATGCCAAATTGTTTTACAGCCTAATGAAGCCAAGATACTATGAATGGACAGGGCAAACTGTTGAAAAGAACAGAGAACCATGAATGGAAAAAGCAGCTGTGGGAACAGATGTACACTTGCAGGCCAGAAGCAAATGTAACTAAGAGGCTTTGAATGATTTGTAGTACTTGCATACAAATATCACCTCTCTAACTTGCTTTACTCGCTTTCTCCCTAGATGTCAGCATGTGGCATATCAGATGGACATTGAAGTGGAATTTTGTACAAAAGGATAGAGGAAGTTAAATATTCTAATTTTGTTACATCTGGGAGACTCCTTACATCTGTTTTCTCAAACACTAATTAACAGGAGGTTTTCCAAGTAGGAAGAATTTGGTTGATGCCGAGTTATTACTCTGTCAACATTGTGGGGATTTGAAAAACAGCTGTGGGTTGTATTTGAAGCTAGAAGGAGGGGAGAGGAGCAGTGTTAGCTCTGGACTGGGAACTACTGAGAAAAGCAATCATTTCTAAATCACTCTTTTTCTAAAATGGCTTCGCATTAGAGACGCTAACTCTTTCTGAAACATCTCTGTTCATTTTTCCCTTTTGTAATACTAACCCATTTCTGAGACACCTCTTCTCTGGCCTCCTCTTCTCTCTCTCTCTCTCTCTCTCTCTCTCTCTCTCTCTCTCTCTCTTTCTCTCTCTCTCTCGTGATGTTTGTCAGTGCTTTTGCAGCCTTTGGCAGCTTCCCAGCCAGAGCAGGTTCCCTGCCAACAGACTCCCCTCATGGCAGCTCGTTTTATAAAGGGCTCACTGCTTTGATGGATGATAAGGCTAAGTAGAATAAAGGAAAAAGGGATTTTTTTATTTTTTATTTTTTTGAGAAAAAAGTCCCTCTCACTTGCATCTGAAAGACGCATTGTAAATAGAGTCAGTCAAAACCCTGCATGGTTTTATCTAGAGGGAGCCCATCAGGGGTGAAAGCCATTCCTGTGGTGCTCTGTGTGTGATACCGGGTGTGGGAAGTAGAAACATTAAGGCAGGAAAGGTTAGGAAATTAAAAGGAAAACAAATTAGAATCTTAGGCTTTGAGAGAAAAATACAGTGAGTGGAGAGAACAGGAAAATAATCAGTCGAGGGAGAAGACTGAAACAAAGAAGGAAAGAAGTTGGAAAGTAGACATGGAGAGAGAGAAACAAAGTCTGAAAGCAGAAGAGAGAAGCTGAAGAGAAGTGCTGGAGGAAAGCAAGGTTGGTGGATATGCAGCCATGTGTGCACACTTGGTAGAGGAATAGGGAAGAGCTGAAACTAGGTCGAAAAATAAATCATTAGAAAAGATAAAAAATCTTTCCGCTGATCTCCCTTCTCACGAATCTAGCTTGTACCATACAAATGGAGCTGGTACCCCTCAATGTTGAATTACTATTGATGTTTATCTCTGCAGATATCCGGCTGAGCCTTAAAGGTCTTGATTATACCCATCTTGTGGAGATTTGCCTCAGTGCTCATAATTATTGTGGACACAGAA
The DNA here is from genome assembly GCF_001604755.1 of Lepidothrix coronata. Lineage (NCBI taxonomy): Eukaryota > Metazoa > Chordata > Aves > Passeriformes > Pipridae > Lepidothrix > Lepidothrix coronata. The sequence continues at coordinate 2,771,481 of NW_016690274.1, read as the reverse complement.
GGAAATACATGTTTCAAATCAGTTTCCTTCATTTTGTGTGTCCTGGCTGGATTCTGATGTTGGCAACTAGTTCAACTTTGCTTACCTTACCTTACCTTACCAGTTATATTGTTTACCAGTTATTCGCGTCTTAAGAACCTCCAGTGCAATGTGAACGTCTCTTGTGGACTGTTTATCACACCCTCTGGCTGTAGAGGGTAGGAACATAAAACTGCACGTTCCCAGTATACATATGAACTTGCAGCAGCAGCATCAGTATGTCACCTCATTTCCTTGTTCATTCCAACAAAACTGCTCTTGAATGCGATTACTTGGGAGCATGTAAATTGCAACTTAAGGAAAAGACCTCTATAGATGTCTGGGCAGGGGCAAACCTGTCCTGTATGCTTGTTTGCTTGTGTAAAGCTCTCTCAGGTCTCAGTCTAGACTAGCTTACTACAAACACTGCATTTACACTGCCTTTTCCAGAGGCAATGCACAGCATATTAATGGTTACTCTGTTAAAGATTTTTCCTTTCCTCTCTTTTTTTTTTTTTTATTTTTTCTTTCATTTCCCCCCAGCAGATGAGGACTGCAGGACTATCATTAATTCAGGATAACTCTAAGTGTCTAGTAATAGAGGTAATTCTGCCTTTTGAACACCTTTTTTTATCTACACTTGTAGCTCTTTGTGGTATTACCATCCCATTCACATTTACTGAGATAGCACAGACAAATGCTCTCTAAAAATGATGCATCAAGTCTTCTCTTTTTCATGGTAGTTTTTCTCTCTTTGACACTACTTGTTGTGTTCTCTATTTCCACACTAAGTCAGTAGTATTGCCTATCTGCCTGCTGCAGGCTGTGCTGTAGAGGTTGGCGCTCGCTCCACCGCTAGTCTGCGGCGAGTGGGAATGGCCACGGGCCCTGCTCTGCTGGAAATGACTGTAGCACAAGAAGGGAGCAGTTCCCGTAGAGAGGAATTGAAACCGGGTTGAAGCAAGCTGTGCTTTTAAAGTACAGTGACTTTCTGACTACTTGTGTTGAATCTGGAAAAAGGTCCCATTTGTTTAGTTTTGTTTCCCTTCAGTTACTGGTTGCAGTGTGTTACAGTGATCAGATAATGTGTTTATACCTCAGCCTGGTTTGACTCTTGTTACCCCAACCCTCAAGATTTTGTCCCTGTTTTTGTCTTTGATCTATGCAAGTTTACAAACCAGTTTCTTTAGGATATAGATAGGACTTCTGAGTTTTAAGAGGCAGTTATCTGCTTAGTTGCCATTGAGGTTTTATGGGCCCAGGCACTGACCTGGGCTCTGGACTTCAAAACCAGTCCCTGGATTCTGATGAAGGTGGCAGATGCTCACCCTTTCATGCTGAAATGTAGGCATTCCAGCTTGTTTTCTGAGTGACATATACATGCAGATCCTTCCCACCACTGCCTGGGTGCTGGAAGAGTCATGTCTTCTGGGATTATGCAGACTTCAGTTTCAAATGAGTTTGGTGTGAGCATCTAGTCTGACCTCCTATATTTCAGTCTTACTCCTATAGAGTAAGCCTGGAATCATGAAAATAATGTAAATGAGTTTTAAAAAAAAATCTAACAGTAAAGGTGAAATTCTTTATATTTTGCCTGTGCTTATTTTGTGGATGTTGGCTTCCTCTATCAATCAAAAAGAGATTAAGCTTCCTCTCTTGCTTAATACTTGGTTAAACATTACACAGTCCATCGGCCCCAGATAAATGTGTCCCCAGTTACATGGGACTTCTACTAATAGAACTCGAGTTAAGTAGTAGTCATTAGAGTAAATCAAATATCCCAGTAGAGCGGCCTTCAGCTGAAGTTAGGTGCAGTGCAATCATGGCCTTCAGGGCATGGGGCTTGATTGTTCATAGCCTTGCACGTTTCTTTCTATAAATGCCATTTTCTAAATGAAAAATGTCTGTCTTTATTTTTGCTGTGGATCCTTTTGATTCATAATAAACAACCTGAAGTACTTTTTGAAGCCTCCTTGAGGGAATTCTATTTTTGCTGGGATTTAAAAAATGGAAATAAATGGGAAAACAGGGAGAATTACTGTGTTTCATCTTGCTCACCAAAATCTCACCTTGTTTGAACTCAGCAGTCAGAGTATATTCAAGCATCAGAGAAGCAGAAAGTGTTCAAGTTTGTGGAATAATAGCTTTAAAAAATTCACAGAGTACTAAATATTGAATGATTAGCTGAATGAAATTTCCAGACCTAGAATGTGGAAAGATTAGTCAAACTTCCCAAAGGATATGAAGTTTGTGCAGCTACACAGTCTTTCTAAGCTGCCTATCCCTCCTCCCCCAGGTGTAAATTCTGAGCCCATCAGTCACTTGAGCAGATCTGATAGAAGCACGAGGTTTCAAAAGACATGGAGTTGTTCCAGGTTCTGTGAAGGTGGTTGGTCAGAGGGGAGGAACAAAGAGGCTCTGCAGGAGGATAGCAGCTTCTCCATGCAGCACACAGGGCTCAAACCCCTTGCAGCAGGTTCTGCCCACAGTTCAGCAGCCCACAGCAAGCAGGAGTGGGGGGGAAGTGGGATGTGGAGAGTTCCAGGTGCGTGCGGGGAGGCTCCAGAGGGTCACTCTGGCTGAGGGACACCAGGCTGGAGGTGGAATGCTGTAACCAGGAGGTTGCTAGGACTGTAGAAAATCAACCATCAGGAAACCAGCTTCATAAGTCTTTTCAGGAATGGGACAACTTGTCAATGTTCTGTGAAGGAAGGGAGAGGGGGAATGAACCTAAGACCCTGAGACTAGCTCAGTTGTTTAGAGCCTGGTGCTAATAACACCAAGGTTGTGGATTAAATCCCTGTATAAGCCACTCACTTAAGAGTTGCACCTAATGATCCTTGTGCGTCCCTTCCAACTCAGAATATGCTGTGATTTTGTGATACCTGCACATTTATATGGACAATTTTAATGTGTATTTCAACATCCAACGATGCAAAATATTACTTGAGCTTTCTTCAGTCCCTTCCCTGCTTCTGCTAATAATGTACTTCAGGAAGAAACAGGGACGTTAGAGCAGAGCAGGCAGGACTGGGAAGGCACAACTGGGACTATGCAGGGGGCACCCCAGGAAGGTCTGGGCACTGCAGCCCTCCTGCATCTCAGTTCAATGCTCCAGGGACACTGTCTGCACCATACTGGGCCCGTGGCTGCCACCAGAGTTGTCAGCTGGTTCCGGGGGTCACCTAGTCCGACAATTAGGACCTGTAACTGCCTCATGATTTTTTAAAGGTCTCTTTCCTCGTCTTGTTTGTTTGTTTCTTTGTGTTTATTTTGTGCATTTTAATTAGTTGGGGGGTTGTTTGTTTATTATTTGGAGGGGGTGGTGGTGTATGTTTTGTTTGGTTTTTATTTGTTTTGTTTTGGCGTTTTGGTTGGTTGGTTGTTTTTTTCCAGGGGAAGAGAGTAGGATACTCCTGCTAAGCAGGAACAAGATGCCTTCCAGTTACAGCTGCTCCTGCAGAAGCTCTGCCTGATGATGTTTTGTCTGTTATCTTCCCTGTGAGGATTGTGAGAAGGGAACCAAAAACACCAAGTGAGCTCTGCTTTAAGGGATAACCTCTATAATATCTCTACTTTTGCATCAGAAATGTGCAAATAGGAAATGACAGCATTGTTTTCCTTCTCTTCTTGCTGCAGTATGGTTTCTCCCCACCTGGCACACTGATTTGCTGGAGAATCCAGGCAGCAATCATTAAGTACAGGCAGGACTTGCTCAGCACTGCATCATGACTGGACTTTTAAGGCAGGACTTGCTCAGCACTGCATCATGACTGGACTTTTACCAGCACTTAGTTTACCCCCACCCCTTGAGATCTCATAGCACTACATGTGTAAAATAACATCACATTTCAATAGTGTTTCTTTTTTCAACATTTAGCCAAACCAAATGACAATAGCTAACATATAATCTCATCAATGTCTTAGAGAACTTCCTCATCCTTATGTGTGCAACACACATTCTTTCTCAAGCATTTTTGCATACTTGAGACAGCATGTCACAGTGCCAGGATATTCTGGTTGCAAGGCCTTTTTTTATTTAAACTGAACTTTGCATAGAGCTTTACTGCTGCTGCCAAGCCTTGAATTCATCAGGAGAGTAGCTTAGAAGTTGTGAGTTAAGTTAAAATTGTGGTCATACTTTTTTGTTTGTGCTCTTATTTCTGAGCCTGGGAGGTGCAGTCAAGCTTGCCTCCGCTATGAACTTTTTAAAAAGGTGTAATTCAGACAGAATTATAAAATTTTGGGGGAAGTAGCAAAGGGAAATTGTAGATTTAACACAGAACCTCAGAGGTGAGTTAATCCATAAAGATGTTGAAATTCCCTTACAGGAGAAATTTTAGTGCTTTTAGAAGATAATGTTGGTTCACCTAGTCCAGAGTGCTGTTTCTGACTGTGTCCATAGGTGAAGACCTATGGAAGAGTCTGAGCAAGACAAGTATGTGTGACACTTGATGTTCTCCCAACCTTCACCTTTTTGAGCTCAGAAACTTCATGGCTAGATGTGGTCCCAGGGCAGTTCCCCTCTGTGAGAATATATCCAGCCTTCCCTTGAAGCCAGAAAAACCTGTCTCATCTGCAGTGCCCTTTGTCAAGGAGCTCCTGCTGCCCTTTTGGCTGTTATTTAGGCTCCTACAGCCTTTAGCTGATGACCCCATATTGCTGGTACTGTTAGGGAAGCAGACAACCAGTCTTTTTGCAGACTTTTTTTTGTATACCCAGAAGTCACCTCTTTCACAGACTGACGTGTCCTACCTCACTGATTTGTACAGAAGCTTTCTCTACCTTTGATCTTCTCTCCTGCCATTGTCTGAACTTTTGCCAGTTCTGCTATAAACCTTTTGAGTGATTTTCTTGCTCAGTCGTGTATGATTCCTCTGCAATTCTTCACAGTTGGTGCTAGTCCTTACTATCCTGAACAACTTTGTATTCTTGGTAAGCTTTCTCACTTCACCCTTTCCTGAGTTGCCTGTAAATACAACGAACAGCACAGACTCCTCTTGAACTGTTGCTTACTCTGTAAGCAGAAAATGCTGCTACTGTATTTCTAATTGTGCAAGAACCTTCCATGGATGCTTGGTTTCTTCTAAAGCTTTGGAAGATGCCCTTTTTGAAAATCAGAGCAGTCAAAGCCAAACAAATCACCCTTATCTTCAGGTTTGTGGATCCCTTTGCAGATCTCCAGGGAGAGTGAGGAAGACCTTCTCATTATAAAAGTAATACAAACTCTTCCTTCTGTAATCATCCCAAATAGCTTGTGCTTCTCTAGCTGCCCACTAATTTTAGTCCCTATTACAACTCCTCCTAATTGTCCTGGTTCAAAGGTCAGGCTTCCTTTCCCATATCTCTTCCGGTGATTTTCTAAAAATTGGTGTCACTTCCACCCACAGCCGTGACTCAATGTTGCAATGCATCCTGGAGCTGAAGAGATGGTCTCCAGGATCTCAGCACCCTGCTGGTGTTCTGGTCCCTTCTCTGGCCAGCATACGGGACACATCACACTGTTCTCAAATTTGTTCTCAAAAACTGTGTGCTCATAGACAAAAAAATCTTAAAGCATAGATAGGTAACATAGGCTGGGTGCTCACATGGCATGGGGGTGTTCAGTCCCTGCTGTGCCACAGCTTAGTCTCTCTCTGCCTCTCTCCCTGCATGTGCTGTGGACGTAGTGGTATTTTGCTGGCTCACAGGGTCAGGGTTGGATAAATAGACTGCAGACAGCAAGAGCCTTATTTGCTGCTGGAATCAGTGCCCTAGTAGAGCCAAAAATAGGTGGTTGAGTGTATATACAGCACCAGTGAAGCGTCGCTAACCTTGTGTGACAGAGCGAGGGCTAACACGCAAGAAATGAATGTTGTGGGAAGGGAGAGGGAAAGCCCTGGCTGAGCACAGCAGGGTCAGCCTCTCCTGATGGAAAAGGTGCTGGGTTCCCTTGTGAAAATGTCGCCTTAGGCAGGACTTTTTAAACAGGACATTTTTTGTCTGACTTGACCCTTTGTGCGTGAACTTTTGGGCCCTGCTTAGGACTGTAAACCCATACCTTCAGACATGCTGATGATCAGAAAGAAAGTTATTTGTGGTCTGGAGGTGAAACTGTGATGGTAGAAAGGGCCATGCCTTGTGAAGTGCAGAGCAGCAGGAAGGGACTGTCACAGACGGGTATGTTGGCCACGAGTCTGCAAAGAGTAGTTAAAATTGGCTGGAGTACAGCTTTTCCTTATGTTGCACTACACCTCTAATTTAAAATTCCACTTGGAAATTACTTTCAGTGGGTAGTGATTTGCAGAAAAAAAAAATTGTTATATTTGGTATTATGAAAGTTATCTCAGGCTGTTTGAGGCACATAAGAGTGTGTGCTCTCCCTGCTTCATGGAGTGTGCATTAGTCCAGCCACACCTAACAGAGGCATTTGCATGAGTAATTAACTGCCATTTCCTGCAAATCAAATTACTTGGAATTAGAATTTAAAATTACTTTCCAATTACTGAACCATACTTGTTAATGAGAGAGAGAGAGCAATGTTTTTATTGTGCCGCATTTAGAAAGGGGCAGAGGCTCTTAACTCTTTCAAGAGAACAATCATTTCTAAAAAGCACAGTGTGTCTAGGGATCCCAACCTTATTTGCTTTACGCTGCTAACAACTACTGGAGCTGATGTAGCTTTCACAACTGAGATAAATTAATTTGTTTCTTAAACTTTATGAGTAGAACACAATAAAATGTCCTTTATTAGTGTCATATTTCAAGGACAGTTTTATAGGCTTCTGTACAAAGTTCTTGTTTTTAAAGTATACAGCAAGGTAGAGCCTTTTCCTGTCAGGCTGTATAACTGTATGTGCAGCTGTGCATATAATTCTAAATGAAGATGTCCCTATTATCACTTATAGAATCAATTTCAATCGTCAATGGGAGTGTTCCACTAATATCAGAGAATAGTATTTCCTAAGAATATTCTCTGAAAAATTTACAGACCCTGAATTTCCTCATGTCTTGTGTCAGATGATGATCAGAGAGATTGTCTGTCTTTCTATCTACCTGAAACACAACTAAATAATAAAAGGGATTATGTAAAGCTGATGAAGCTAGGGCATCTTATTTTGAAGTTGTGCTATGGGTTCTTTGGCTGGTATTCCACATCAATGCATTGAAGTAAATAAATGTATTCATGTTTCTTGGTTCCTGCAAACTAGATCTTGCATGTAACTTAAATGACTTCCTGGCCATCTACTGTGATTTCAGAGTCAAAGCCTTATTATGAATATCTGCTTGAAGAACACAGTGCCCTGTTAACCGTTAAGAGGAGTCAATGAATCCTGATTGATTAAGTGCCCAGGGAATATTTGATGTTCAAAATCATAAAATTTTGCTATCCACTGCCTAGAAAAGGAATGGATTTAGTTAAAAGAAATGGATTTAGTTAAAAGGAATAGTAGAAGTTTTGTATTGTTTTTTTGGGTTTTTGTATTATAGAAAAGCATAATGACATTGTGTAGCTAACTTGAACTAACAAGAGCAATGAAAAGTAAGGTTAAGATTCTTACTACTCTGAGGGTACTGCAATGCACTAAGCAATAATACTATGGAAATAATGAGACCAATATAATTGTAAACCAGGGGACTGGAAAAAGGAGAGCTTGACTAGAACAATCCTTTCTGAAACCAATAGAGGTCCCCAGATTAACAGCAACAAGAGAATTTGCCTTAAATTTGCCTCATCTCAACCCGAATGCCACCTTTAACTTATCCTATCGAGTTAGGGGATGGGCTTACTAGGTGACTGACGACAGGAGAGGCATTTCATTAGTGCTGTCTTCTTTCTTTTGCTCAGGGGAGGTCTTCTGCCAAACAGTGCTGCTCTAGGGAACCTGCAGCGCTTCCAGGAAGGCATGCATGGTATGGAGGTGACTGCTGACGGTGAGTTTCTCTGCCAGCACCCAGGCAACTCGGGTTAGGATTTCTCTGACTCTTAAGTCCTAATTGTAAAGGAAGGCAATCTTTGGGATGTTAAAGAGTGTTTAGACATGTGACAGAGGCTGAAAAGGGAAGCGCGTTATGAAATTAGACATTAGAATAAAAGGAGAGGGAAGAGGCAGGAAGATGGAAAAGCAGGATAGCATGGACAGATGGAGCAGATGAGCAGGCAGACAGAAAACGAGAAGAGCTGTTTGCTGCCAAGCAGCTCCCAGAAGGCAATACTGGGGAAGAGAAACTCGTCTCTCTGAGACCTGAACTTACTGCCTTCCCCTGGGCTATGGCTGCAGCTGTCAGCTCGTGTAAGCATGTTGTCAGAGTATCCTCAGGAGGGTTTGATGCAAGTGTAATGAACTGTGTGGAAAAGAAACCTCTTCTTATGCCACCTACTAGCACAAGAAGCTCATCAACAAAAGTGTCATGGTAATTCAAGCCTTTGCTTTCTGAACGGAAGGCTGACATATTTTCAGAGATCACAGTGATCTGCAGGAACTGCTGCCATGAAAGGACCTGGTTTTGAAGGAGATGAAGATTTCGCATCATCTGAGGAATCTTGTGTCACCATTGCCAGGATGCTGGAGCAGCTGAGCTGTAGCTTGGATCAACTCAGTCTGGTGCCTGTTCAGAGGCTCATCACACAGTTTTCCTGGACAATTAGCTCCCTTCTCTAACAGGAATAATGCTGGACAGAAACCAGACAGGACAGTGCTGTGCAATATATTTAGACAGTTAAATGGTTAACAACAGAGCTCCTGTTGTGATTCAATCATGCCAGTAGCATAATGCCAGCTTCTGTCCTCATCTGACACTTTCGTGCTGCTCGGAAGGAACCACTGGGGAAATATGCTTTAACAGATTGTGTACTGCCACATCCCTCAGAGCCTTGAGTAATAAGGCATCAGCTGAGGAAGTGGAAATAACCAAGTGATGGTCACATACTACTTCTATTTTTGCTATCAGCACAACCTCAAAGGCAGCTGATACTGGGTGGAAGGTAAAGCTATTCAGAGGTCACCTCAAGTAACAGCAGGGCTCGGACAGGACCCCCCACCTCGTTTCACAGATAAAGCTCTGCTGGTTTTACATTTACTGAGATGAACCTGACTAAAATGAGCAATTGGATACTTAAGCTGCAAAAATCCACTGACAGACCTTTAAAGCAGGATCCTCTGTGTATGTGTATACCTGATGGCAAGCATGTTACACAATGACAGACTACCTCACAGTTAGCAGGGGGAGGGGGAATCTGTAGCACAGAGAAAACAGTATATAGGTCCTAATTATTTTTTTAATTTTGGAGTGAAATCACACTGAAAAGCAAGCAATTGCACTCAGTATTTAAAAATGAGCTTACTTATCTTTTTGGACAGAAGATGCTCTAGCACTGACTAACTGTAAGGGTCTGCAGGGCACTGATTGCAAGGGTAAAATATGACTGATCACTGGTGGGAAGACACTTGGTATTGGGGAATCACCTTGGTGACCTTTAAAAGAGCATTAGCCACCTGTGCAGAGCTGTCCTAAGCTGAACTCCATATGAAGTAAACAGGGACTCCCTTGTTGCTGCAAGATATTCTGGGAATGTCAGAAGGGCAGCAGCCTATTCTGTCACTATATTGGTGACAAGGCAAGGTGAGGATAAGGATGCTGGCAGAATGCCTTGACCTCTGAGTTCATTCAGTCATGGTGCACATCGAATTTTTTAGAAATACCCATTCATAAACTTTTAAGTAAAATAACCTCTGTGGAGTCTGAGTTTCTTCTTCCTCATACCAATGACTACAGTTATAATATATCTGTGATGGGGCAGAGTGAGATCCTCCAGATCTTTCAGATAGCACCGATCATTATTTCTCTTTGTGAAGTATTCCTCTGGTGTCAAGGACCCTGTTCCTATTTTAGAAGGAATGAGAGAATACTTTTTTTTTTTCATTCAGAAAGTAGATCTCAAATGGCTGTCATGGCCTGAGCTTTTATGTTGAGACAAAAAAGGGAAGATTTTCACAATGGGATGCAAAGTGGATTTTGCTTATGTAGTTAGTATGAACTTTTCAATGAATTTAGATCCCAAAGATCCAGAGGAAAAATTTCAGACCAACGCATTTCCAAGCTCTGTATGCTGAAATCAGATTTATGCTCATTGGAGAAACCACATGTCGAGTCCACTGGCTGGTGGAATAGCAAACTTCAAACAGTTTAGTTGTCCCATATAGTTGCAGTTTTTCGAACAGTCCATTAATATCCAGTCTCATTTCAGAGAGCAAATGTCTATAAAGAAGTGTCAGCTGAGTAAAGTGAATTGTTTGAACAGTGCTAGGATTTTGAACTAAGCGCCACTGTGAGAAAGGCTACTTTGTTTTCTGGACCAGAAGCTGCAGCTTCTTTCTCTTAGGAAGGAAGATGGTGAATATTAATCACCCCTTGGCAACCTGTCAGGTGGTGGACTACAACCCAAGAGGAGTGATTTACTGATTATCTGATGTGACAAGTTGTGAAATAAATATTTACACCAATGGTAAAAGTAATAGTAGAGTTGGGCAAGAGATCTGAATCTCCTGAAATCTTAGATCAGCGATTCAGGCAGAAATAATATTTTCCTTTCTGGCCTTAGGGAAAAGGGTGAAAATATCTTTATCAGGTTCTTTGTGATGGTCCTTTAAATCTTATGTGTGCTTTGGATTTCTCTTTAAAAGGATCATTCATGATGGGAAGAAGATCTGTAATTCTGGGTCCCTTGGCATGGGGCCTCAAGGACCCTTTGGAGCATGCTGACCTAACCACCCAGCTATCCCATCCTCCCTGGATACCAAGATATTTGACATTATCAGACAGTCTAAAAACATCTTCCCACAGTGTCTGGTGTCTCTGTGGTTTACCTGAGAGTTGGGTCAGCATATCTGCTGATCTGGACTTTGTGCATTGCATGGGCATTTACTTCCCAGCTTCCTTTACAAGAAAAACAAATACTGGAGCAAGGGAAAGAGAAATGCTGGAACACCATCATCCTTGATGCAGAGTCACAGTGACAATTAATTCTTGGCCACTATTGATACTATCAGAAAGAAGGAGGGGTTTCACTTGGAGATAGTTCCAGGGCGCTGCAAAAGCCCCTTAGGGAGGGAAAAGAAAGGGAGATACTCACTATTAGGCTGGGCAAGGAGCCTGTGTGGCCAATCCACTGTCCAAGCAACACTGTGAAGGAGAGCAGTTGGAATTGGAATTGGATTGGAGTTAGTCATGGACAGACTCACCTCAAGGAACAGAGGAGGCTGTGGATGCCCTTGGCAGTAAGGACAGGGCTTCAGCCTTGTGATAGATTTCTTCAGGAGGCTGGGAGATGAAACTCACTGAAAGCATGTAAAGAAGAGAAAAAAAAATTCAAAACAACAAACCCATAAAAGCCCCGAAATCTTTGAACACTGCTATTTATGATTACATAGGAATTCAAGGCTTCCTTCATGTTCTAAGCTTAGAAACTGTTTTCCTAGATCAAGTTTTTAGAGGCTCAGATGTAATCAGGTAAGAAACTCTTCAAACAAACTAAGCCGTGTTTTGATTTGGTGCAAATAAAAAGTGAAGTAATAGGAGTAGCTATTCCTGGAATAGTAGAGGCTTTGAAATGCTGATTTAAAATGCTCCATGCTGCCATTCAGCTGTCCTGTCATAATATTATGGAAGGAAAGACAATTTCCCTCTGTGTGAACATATGAAAAAAGATATATTAGCAATTGGAAATAAAAATCCACCTTTAAAAAGTAGGCAGTGTGTGTGTGTAATTTTTGTCCTCTTTTACCTTTTGTTTTATACTTTTATTCTTTTGTCTCCCTGTATTTCTTTTTCACATCAAAAAGAAAATTGCAATGTTTCTTACATCAGCTACAAAGGACATCCAGTTATCATTTCTCTACTGCTGTTACCTCACTCCCCATCGTGATTTGAAAAGTCTGATCATGTGGGACACGACTATAAATTTGCTATAAACACTTATTTTCCTACATCTTGAACAGATGGGGAAGAGAGATCTGGGATGATGCCTGTGCTGCAATCAGAAGCCCAGGCAGAGCATGTACAGAGTCTGAACCTGGGGATGAAGGCTAGAGAGCTGCAGCTGGAGGGGTGTCAGCATGAGGAACTGTTTGAGTCCTTGCCTAGGGTAGTGACTAAGCTGATACCTCCTGACTTTGACATCATGGAAACTATGTGGCTCTGATTATGGAGCTGGTTTAGGTCTACCTATGCTTATGCTTCAGCCTCATGCCTCAGGCAGTATGGTCATACAGAATCTGCCTTTTGAATTTCTGTCTCTGCATTTTGCCCTTGCCTTCCCCTCTTTGGCCCAATGTGCAGAGAATTAGTTTGCTGTGATATTTTATCTGGAAGAGGCTACTCTCAGCTTGCTGGGGGGGGGCATTGCTAGCCCTCCTTCCTGTTCTCTAAACATCCCTACTCTGAAGAGGTTATAAAAATCTTTATTAGGCTGTGTACTCCCACCTACCATGGGGCTATTCAGAAATGGCCCTTACTTTTCCCCATGGACTTGTATCAAAGGTTACTCACAGAATAAATGAGAATTGAACACAGCCTATTATGAGTCTATGTCTAAAAGTGATTATAGAAAAATAATATTTTGTCTTTAGGTATTTATGTATCCCCATATTTGGGGCAAATAACTTTCAAGGTCTGTGTTATCTGCAGTCCCTTGGTGATTATCATGTAAGTTCAGTGGTCTTCAGGACCTCTGTTTACAGAGCTGAAAGTTTTAGTGAGTTTCTGAAAACTCATCCACACAGTTTTACTTCAATGAGTAGCTATGTCCACCAGATTCCTGCCGGGGGTAAACTCACTCCTACAGGTTCATGGTGGTAACATTGGTACAGCAACAGCAAACTGTTCCTTCTGTTATGATTTTGGGGGTAAACTAGTCTCTGGGTTAAAATCTAAGTTATTTTCTGAAATCAGAAATATTTTTAGGACCACTATTGTCCAGTTGAGCACAAGTAATGGTTTACCTGATACCACAGATCCTAATAAATGGATTATGCCATTTAGAAAGATATTAATGAATCACGTTGTCTATAGCTAGGTTATTTCTTCTGCATCTAATACATAAACACAGGGAGCCTGCAACTCAAGGGCGGTATACTGAGGACAAATGGAAAGAATTGCTCTGTTGCATGGTGCACTGTTGTCTTGTGCTTTTGTTGCTATGGGACGTAATTGTATTACTCACTGTACTGTTAGATTTCAAAAGGGTAGTTCATAAGCACTAATAACATTTGTGGCAATCTGAGCTAAGTTAATGAAAGAGATAATCAAATCCAGTGCTACAGGGCAAGATATCTGATATCTCCAGGGGTCATAAAGAGATCATACAGCTGTCTTGGGGGCAAGGGGTGGTTGTATATGTGAGTGCAAAAAGAGGCAAGAGACAGCAGAAAAGTAAGGGTCACCTTGCTCAGAAGCACTGTGTGCTGGTCACTGGTAGAGGCAGGATGGGATGTGCTAGATGCATCACAGAGATGGAGATGCTTATTAAGCTAATGATATTTTTAGTAATGCTAATACCTGATATGTAAGTTTCAGCTGATCCCAGACATTTGTCTCTATGTGTTGATGGAGAAAATGGATTAAGCAGTTCACAGGTGCTTCTGCCTTGCCCATAGCAGGTATATACTGAGTTGGGAGCTGACCATGGATGGCATTGAAATAGCCTTTGTTTTTTCTTTTCAGTAAACACCAACTTCAGTCACAACCTTACTTCTGAAGACAATGTAGTATTTTATTGCATCTCTAGACAATACCCAGTGGTGACTCTTTCTTGCTTCTAACTATAAACACAGATTTTTGTGTGGACCCTTTCACCATCACATGGGGATATCACTTGGGGTTCCTGACAGTGGCTTATGCACTGACGAGCAGCAGAAATAGTGCACATGTTCCTTATAGGTATGTAACTGATAGTGTTCAGCAAGCAATACTTGCAACGGGAATTGCAGCCAACACCCAAAAACTTGTTTTCTCTCGCAGACTTGTGCTATATTTATTGCAAGTACCTCCTTCACCCTACTCTGCACTCTTGTACATTCCCTGTTAGCATTCTTTGTTTCTACTACTGATCTGCTTTTGACTACAGTAATACTTCTCATACCAAGTCCTAGCCATCTGAGGACATTAAGTGCTATAACCCTTGATGTGTGTGTACATGGCCAAGGATAGGTGATTAGGAAAAAAGAAGGCTAAGGACTGCACAAAAAGGTCTCTCCGTCCATATGTCTTCCTCAATCTCAGAGGCTTCCTATGTTAGGTGTTTTAACTACTATACTTTGCATTTGACAGTTAACCCAATCCGAATAGGTGTATTGAATACCTTTTTGAATGTCTAGGTATTATTATTTTCTCCTGCATCCAATAAGAAGTCTTAAGAGTTCTCCAATAAAGTACCAATAGGAAAAGACAGTAGGAAAGACTGGGAGGGCTGCTGGTTTTGGTTCTGCCCAACCATTTACAGTCTCTTTACCTGCTACCTCTGCGCATTTATGTAGCTCACATTAACCCACTGATAATTCTTTGATAATTTGTGCATTTAGAGGATCTCCTACCACTTATGTCTTTTGTGTAGCTCTTCTGTTAGACCTCATATGCATGTAAGAACTCACCAAGAGACTTGCTCCTGCCTAGCCATAAGACAATCTCATAGTAATGCCGTAAGACCGCTCCAAATAGGATGAAAGACGTATGCTGAGGTCACAGGGAATGACGTGGGAAGCACCCAAAGCAGAGGTGAAGCTGCATAATTTAGAGCTCACATCTGAGTGCTGAAAGGTGGTTTGGAATCATATGGTGCATCTACGGTAGGATGGTAAAATAGGAGAAGTAGTAAGTCCACAGCCTCAGCACCAGAGTTGCATGAGCTTAGTGCAGAGCTAACATGGTACCAACTTAGGTAGGCATGTTTTAAACACTCTTAAAGGACACAGACCATAATATTAAAAGCTTTTGGATCAAAACTTCTTTTTTTAATATTTCCCATGAAATTCTATGCATGGTTGTTGTTGTTCTGAAAGAAAAAAATGTACTCAGTATCAAAAGTAAAAATGTGTGATGAGTAAATGCCATTTATAGGCTACAAATGTCGTAGAATCATAGAATTAGCCAGGTTGGAAAGGACCTCTGAGATTACCAAGTCCAACCCTTAAACCACTACTGCTGTGGTTACTAGACCATGGCTCTAAGTGTCACATTCAGTCTTACCTTAAAAACCTTTATGGACGGAGAATCCACCACTTCCCTGGGCAGCCCATTCCAATGCCTGATTACCCTCTCTGTAAAGAATTTCTTCTTAATATCCAACCTAAACCTCCCCTGGCAGAGCTTAGGACCATGCCCTCTTGTCTTACTGCTGGTTGCCTGGGAGAAGAGACCAACCCCTACCTGGCTACAGCCTCCTTTCAGGTAGTTGTAGAGAGTGATGAGGTCTCCCCTGAGCCTCCTCTTCTCCAGGCTAAACACCAGCTCCCTCAGCCTTTCCTCACAGGACTGGTGCTCGAGTCCCTTCACCAGCCTCGTTGCTCTTCTCTGGACCTGCTCTGGTGCCTCAATGTCCTTCCTGAACTGAGGGGCCCAGAACTGGCCACAGCACTCCAGGTGTGGCCTCATCAGTGCTGAGAACAGGGGAAGAATCACTTCCCTGGTCCTGTTGGCCACACTGTTCCTGATCCAGGCCACGATGCCATTGGCCTTCTTGGCCACCTGGGCACACTGCTGGCTCATGTTCAGCTTCCTGTCAATCCAAACTCCCAGGTCCCTTTCTGCCTGGCTGCTCTCCAACCACTCTGTCCCCAGCCTGCAGCGCTGCAGGGGGTTGTTGTGGCCAAAGTGCAGGACCCGGCACTTGGCCTTGTTGAACCTCATCCCACTGGAATCAGCCCAACTCTTCAGTCTGTCCAAGTCCCTCTGCAGAGCCCTCCTGCCTTCCAGCTGATCAACACTCCCCCCCAACTTAGTGTCATCTGCAAATTTGCTAATGGTGGACTCAATCCCCTCATCTAAATCATCGATAAAGATATTAAACAGGAGTGGGCCCAACACTGATTCCTGGGGGACACCACTACTGACCAGCCGCCAATTGGATGCAGCACCGTTCACCACCACTCTCTGGGCCCGGCCATCAGCCAGTTCCTAACCCAGCAGAGAGTGCCCTTGTCCAAGCCGTGGGCTGCCAGCTTTTTCAGGAGTATGCAATGGGAGATGGTGTCAAAGGCTTTGCTGAAGTCCAAGTAGACCACATCCACAGCCTTCCCCTCATCCACCAGGTGGGTCACCTGATGATAAAAGGAGATCACCATTGTAGATTTTGTTTAAGTTAATACCAAAAGGACTTACATTTAGCTTTCTTTCTTTCCCTGTTCTACGAGAGAAAAATTAATATTACCTTTAAGGAAGTCACAGGTATTTCAGAGGAGGGAGCGATTATGAAGTTCCCAGCATTCCAAATAGAGGTAGTTATTCTAAATAACATCATTCAACCTTCTATATTGCTGTTCTCTTTCAGTACAGACTTTTCTCTCTACAGGATGGAATCTCAGCTGCAAAACATCCAGATCCTAGTTTATGTGTATGTGAATATTTAAGGTTAATATATTCCATGTGGGAGAAATAGTCAGCACCATTCAGAACACATTCCCTTTTCCTTTCTTGCTACAGAGTGGGCTGTTGAAAATGTGCCTTATGAAATTGCAGGTTCCTTCTCTAGTTGCATGACTGAATTCCTTGTTTCTAATTAGAATAAGGTGAAGTACTTCTCCCCATGACTGGATGTCCAGAAGGCAGGACAAACGAGTTTAAATAACTACTCTAAATCAAAGATAGAGAGGATAAATTTCCATCTGTTTTTTTCCCCACATGATAATTTTTGTCCTTTCTGTCCCTGTACAGTGTATGTGTTTTGGGGCTTTTTATACATGGAGCCCAGTATCAATGACTCAAGCAGGTGTCCTAGGTCACAAATTGACTGAAGAGCAGGAAAGACAAGACTCCTGGCTTCAGTTTTCAAGCAAGTCATCCTCTTAGCCAGAGGTAGGTGCCAGTTTGTTGCCAACTTTACTGGATTAGATTAGAAACCTAAGCACAACTTTTGTATGTCCTCTTTATTTCATCTCTGATGGACTTGGGCGAACACTTGGCTGGTCCTGGGGCTGCCCTTCTTAGACAGATCCCATACATTGCCTGGAAGGACTAGTACCTACAGGGACCGGGGGCCTGTGTGTTGGAGTAGGTTGCACTACAACAGCAGTAACACATTTATTCTGTTTTTGAGCTGGGCAGCTGAGAAAGCCCAGCCTGGGTACAAGTTGTGAGATAGTTTCATTTTGCCTCTAAGTATGTCTGCGCACTATGTGCACAGCTGAGCAATTTTCTTGGCCTTGCCCTTTTAATAAAAGGAGCATGACCGGACTGTTAGCCAGACTATCACTGTGTGTGGCCAACTGGCATGGCCACACATTCCTCTTCCTTTGCAGCAACTTGGTCATTAATCTATGCTTCCCAACACACAGACCAATCTTCAAGGCAGCTGGCAGTATCTGCTGAAGCACTGGAAGATAGGGAGCCTTTGGACTGACAGTGTCAAATGGGACCAATAAGGGTGTGCCCAGTGCTGCAAAAACAGCAGACTGAGAGATGTGAGTAGTAGGGTATGAACTGAGAACCTGTCAGGATGAAACCTGTGCACACCCCAACTTCTCTTTCCCCTGTGTGTCCTGGTTTTCACATTGAGGAAACCGGGAATGCTTTAGGCTTGACCTGCAATGCCCCCTGCAGGTGCTGTTGCAGTGTGAGATGTGCCAGGGCTCTGGGGCTCACCGTCTCATGGAATGGTTACAGCCAAGACTCCTCCCTCCTATCTCGGGTAGGCTTATTCAAAACGCAGATTAATTTGCCATGGATTGGCATGGGATTAACTTGCTAGGACTTCAGAACTGACCTCCTATAGCATGGGATAAGGCTTGGCAGGGCTGGTGCTTAGCTGATGCTAAAAAGGGCTGATGGGCACTGGTGACTGCATGCAGTCAGTCCCCCTTTACCCTGCTCTCCAGCACACTCTTCAGCACCTACTGACATCTGACATTTCATTATCCAGTATATCCCAACAGTCCCAGATAAAGACATCAATTCCATGCTGCTGTGTTGATTCAATTCCCAAGCAGCTGGCTGAAGTAAAAAATGGGTTAAGCATTTAGACATTGACCATTATTGTATTAAACCAGGATCAAATTCATTTTTAATCTTTGGTAAGAATTTGATAAAATTCACTGCAGCCCTGAAATATTTTTTACTTTGATTTCCTGTATTCTTCTTTTTAGTTCCCCCAGAATATCCAGCATGACTACAGAGTTCTGTGAATCATCTTGTTCATACTTTACACAGAGGTAATGCTGCCACTGTTCTATTGACCTGTTTACATAGCCAAAGGTGGTGCTGCAAGCTGGTATTCAATTGCTAATATTCTGATTTCCCAGGACACATGTAATACAACTAATTTTATGAATTAAAAAGTGAAGAAATGCCATCAGTTTTTAAAAGTCATATTCCCACTTGGCTCTTCTCATAATCACTGTTACAAGAAAGATTACTGGGATGACTATAGCAATAAAAATAAGAGGGGAGAAGCCTTTTGCCTTAGTCTGGGGATTTGAAAGGTGTTGGGCTTTTTAAATTTATTTTGCACTGGACAGCATTTATGTGTTTGTATATGGTCCGTGCCTCTGCATGCTTTTTATAAACTGCTTCTCCCCAGAAAATATATAAGCCTGGCTTTGGAGTTTGTTTAATGGCATGAGCTGTTTATTAACAGCAGGAGCACACTGCAGATAAGATTGTGGGGGAGGTGACTGAAAAGTAGAAGCAGGATATGATCGAGGACTGAACCTTGGGTCCACCCCTTTTTGCTTATTGTCGTTCTGCTCTTTCCTCTTCAGCTCTTCCTTTTCGTGAGAAACTACTGAACTTGGAATAAAGGCTCCATATTTCCATAGTCATGGCACTCTTTTCTTCCCTCACCCCAGTCTTTATAGCCATTATATGTGTTTTGATTGGGGTAATAATAAAGAAAACTAATGGAGAGAAGGAAAAACGTGACGTTAAAAGCAAGCTTACATCTCGCCCATGGGTGGATGAAGACTTAAAAGATGGTACTGACCATACCTTAGATGAAGAAGGTAAGAAAAATCTTATCCATCTGAACACTTCATTGTTTGAATTTTATCTGCTGACGTGAATAAAGGAGATGTAATCCTCTGGACTTCTCCACAATGACAGCAATGTATAATGCTATTCTGCTGCTGTGCCCTGAGCTTGTCAGCTCCCAGGAGGGAGGCAGTCCTCATGTCATGTCACTGTTGGTGTAAACCTCTAATTCCTCCAGATCCAGGTCAGAGAGCAAAAAGAAAACACATTTTCAAAGACCCCAGTCTGTTCCTCTGAACAGCAGATCTCAAACCTATGAGGGACTTTATGGGCAACGTAAGGAAAGAAAGGAGATCCTGCTAAAGTCCCCCCAACCTCTTCCCAGGTCTTATAAGTGTGAGCAAAGGGAAGACCTGAGCAGACAGTTTATATCTGCAAGTTGATTTTGTAGCCATCTCGTCTCACTTTACCACCCAGTGCTACATATTTGGTCTCAACACCCCTAAAAAGTTGGAAATGGTTTTAAGTCCTCCATTTGTGGCTTCTGAGAATGTCCCTGAGAGCTTTAGCTGAAACTAGAACCATTTGAAAGCTATGTTGATCAAATATTCAAGAACAGAATGTGATGATGCTGCTAATCTGTTCACTCAACTGCCTGTTTGAACCTATACAGAATGACTCTTATTTTCAGTAGCTGTTTCTGATGCACAGCTTGGACAAAAGTCTAAACACTGTATGTACCCTTCCTTGTTCTTGCTTCCTGACTATTCTCCATAAACTGCCTTTATTTCCTTGTGAAATAAAAATCTACAGAGTTGTATTCCTATGAAGCTTTTAAAAGTTGTAGTTAATACAGCTCTCTCTCTTTTTTTTTTTCCTTTTCCTCAAGCTGGCTTCAAAGGCTTTTTGTGGGGATTCCTTTTTTTGGTCCCATAATGACACATTCCCTGACTCCACTTCTAGAAATCTTGAAACATATTGTTCTTCTGTACATATACTTATTTCTAAGATCCATTATTTCTCTTCTTTTCTCAGTGTTCAGTGTACTTTGAGTTAGTGTTTTGTATCAGTTTCCAGAAACAGTTGATACCTGGAACATTTTAAACCATGTTGACTAATTCCCAAATACATAAAATTTCTTTAAAAATTACTTCATGTAATATCCTCCTTTTTTCAATGCAAAATAGATTCTGCATAAAATTATCACATAATCCCTTTGTCACTGATGGCTTGCTAGTTCAGTTAAATTGCTGCAAATTAAAATTTCTGAGGGTAGTTCAAATGATAATTTATGAATTATCATCTCGGACTATGCTTGTTTCTATCAGTTTAAAAATTTAGATCCTCTAAATAAGCAAACCTATTAGTTCTTAACAAGGAACCTCTCTGCCACAGCTCCATATATAAAGTCATTCATTTATGTGCTAGTTGTTAACCATTTTATTCAGGTGCTAAATTCAAAATTGTATTAGTTTCAAATTCCTTGCAAAAAATTTGACAGCTAGACATATTGGTGCTGTTGCTAAAGGATTTATTTATTTTTAAATAAAATCTTTCTCAATTTACCATATCATCCAATGTTAAAATCGGTTTTCTTGCTATTTTGCTTTTAATAATAAATAATTATCTTTCCCTTAATGGTATGTGATTCAAACCATGTCTTTTATCTCTAGAAAAATTAAAATAATTTCATCATGCTCTGGAAAGTTTTTCTTCAGCAGGGAAAAGTCCAGCTTAAGTGAGAAGAGTAGCAATGAGAAGTAGAAGAGCTGGTAAGGATCTTTTGCTAAGTAGAGATCAAAATGTATTCCCCTTGTTAAAATTTAACACTTGTCAGTGTTAAAATTTTCACTGACTGTACTAGATGCTGAAATGGAAACATGGACGTAAACAGAGATTTTATAATAGTAAAGAATATTTTACGTGCTGTGTAAATTCTGCTACTTTATTAACGTATCTTGCAGAAACAAGCTCATTTCTATTTAAATGTCTCAAGCTGGCTTGTATTTAAAGAAAAAGTGCCTCTGAAGAGAATTGGAGTTAGGTGAGATGAAACATTCCTAAGGACTTGTCTAAAGCTAGAATCTAGGGCTGCCCTAGGTGAACAAGCTGAATTTTCAACAGACTCCGGAACAAGAAGGGATAGCTTAAGATCAAGTTGTTTGATTTGTGTCCATTACCAAAACAAGGTCTGTTTGCCAAGCATGTGAAGTACTCTGTAAGAAAAGCACTGACCTTATTTGTAGATATCATGAACCTTCACTGAAGTGGCACCGTCAGGGATGTTTGACCTGAGAGGGGCATACCTTTGAGTAGCAGAGCATTTAGTGTAATTAGCTGAACTGCTTGGGCAGACTCAGTAGGGTCACTTATAGGTAATGAAGGGCAGAAGTGCTCTAGAGCTTGTGTGTGTTCTGCTTTCAGTAGCTGAAGAGATGAGTGTTTCTTGGAGCAGATAAAAACCCAGTTCCTTCACTAGGTGCAAAGCACTCAGTCCATTTGTTTAATGCTTTAACTGGCAGCACTGCAGCTTTGTTTACATGCCTATCTGTCCTGTAACTTTCCCCTTTGTTTATAAGATCCAGAACAAGCGATTGTTGTGCTGTGGATTGGCAAGAATGGTCTGTGTATGTATATGTCTGACTGTGTCTTGCACTAGGCCATTGCACTACCAATTAGATACAGATGAAAAAGATGTTTCTTCAGCCTTGCCTTGAACAATGAGTCAGAAGGACTTTCTAATAGTAGTGGGCATCTTGTCCCAAAGTGGTGGTACCTCATCTCCCACTGATTCAGATTTACACAATTAGATCTGGACTACTTCTCTGAAGATCTTAAAAACCTTCTGTAACTATATTCCAGTGTGAGGTAATTTTCACAATATTTTGATTCTGGCTCCTTTCTTGCAGGGTCTGCCTCTCCACTTGCTACTTCTTTTGCTTAAGATCTATAACCAACTCTTGGGGTTTCCAGGATCAGCCTGCTAGGCACTATTTATAACCCACCAGTAAGGCAATCCATCTCTTTTAGTCCTCTTTTAGCCACACACTCAGTTCAAGATTGGATTCACTACTGGGATTCCTGTAGTGGCAGATTTTGTAGCAGTCTGCCATTAATCAAGCAAAAAACAACAGGGTCAGTTACCCAGAATTTTATGTCCAAAGATCTGAAAGCTTTCTTTGCATTTATTTAATTGTTTTCCTATGCATCCTATTTACACTGGAAAAGAGATTCGCAAAGGAATTTTATGCTTAGGAAGCAATTCCTTAGAGAAGAAACTGAAAGAGCCTGTTTGGAAAGCAAACACATTCCTCTAGACTGAAGTTTCTCAAGGATCAGTTTCAGGACCATTTGTTAATATTATCTAGTGGTCTTTGCATAAAACCAAGGAGGACACATGAAATTTCCTAATGACATACAAGTGGAAGCCAACAATACAGGGAAGTGTCAGTGCAGGTAAAAAAAATGGCCAACAGAAGTGAAACGACAAGTCGTTCTCAGTGTGAGCTTATGTTACCAGGAACTCATGGTAAGGTTCTTTGCTACAAAATGAGGCAAAATTTATTATATGGTTTGTAGACTGATTATAACCTCCCATATGAACTACTGGGAAGATCGCAGTCATCATCCTAAAATGTATCCTGAGAGAAATTTCTGATAGAGTTAGAGAAATAGTACTTCTAAAATGAGATTTCATTAAAATGAGATTCATGGGATGCCTGAGCCAAAACCATTTCAGATTTTCATAAAAGGCAGGAAGCCTGAAGACTACTGTAAATGTACAATGGAATCAATGGCAATCTTGAGAATGTGGGTAACAAGGTAATAGACTTACCAGCAGGATATCTGTTGTCCATCAAGTCATGGAATACACAGAGATGTAAACAAGACACTTGTAGTATTGTATAATGTGACCATACGAACAGGAGTATGTCTAAACACAGCAATTAAAGATATAGAGAGCATGCACTAAACAGATGGTGCTGATAATGATTTTATCTTAGCATATGCATAATGTTAACTGCTAAGAATGAATGGTAGACACATGGTAGAGGAGAATAAATACTAGATGAATTTATTAAAAAAAAAATTGCCAGGAGAGTTTTGATTTTGTGTGTCAGTTCCCTCAATCCTGGGTTCTTCTTCTCCCTCTGCCAGTATTCCCAGTTGGAGGGTATAAAGGTTTTTCATTCTCACTAATTGCCTCACCTTTTTTCCATATTCAAAATCTTTGAAAGTACATTTCTTTTTTCGCCTCATTATTAAGTTGAGGCATCTTGACCAAACAGCAATTGGACTTTTTTTCTTCTCTTCTTCTTTCATGGGAAAAAAAACTCCGCACCACAAAATGAGCACACATTAATCACTACTTTACTAAGTGTAAACCACAAAGGGAACATTAGGAAGAGGCACCTTTTTACTTTTCAGCTTGAGTGTACAAGATGGTCACAAAAATAATTTTTACAGCAGGTCGCTGCAAAAATAATTTTTACAGCAGGTCACTGCTTTGCATTAACGTGGAGCCAGGTCCTTGCAGACTGTGACCAAGAGTGCTCAACAGAGGTATGAAATGCTAAACAAAGAGAATTCTTTGGGTATGCAAAATGAAATGTGTGTTGTTTGGGGACCAGAATAATTCTGTCTAGATTCAATGTATGAAACTGGATTTATTTCACCCTCTTGCACATGCTGAGATACACTTGTGAATATTTCACTGCTGTTTATAAAATGAACAAAAAATCAGCCTGGTCTCTAAGGCAACTTCATACTACTAAAAGACAGAAATAATTGCTGTTTGAATTTGCACTGGAAATTGCTATGATTCTGGAACAATAGTCTAATGGTGACTGAAAAAGAACCGGAATATTTTTCCTGACTCAGCTCTCTGTTGCAAATTGTTCAATACTATCGACTAGTCAAAATGCAGCATTTAAATGGCTTTAACTTCCACATCATAGCTGCAAAAAATGCTATCTCTGCTGATTCTAGGAATAAAGGGCAGAAAGAGATCTCAGAGACAACAGAAGATTCGTTTTGTGATATAAAAAACCCCAGAGAGACAGATTTCAGTGAAACGGGGAACCATTTAGAGTTCTTAATTTAAAGATAAGAAACACGATATCCTATATTTGATATATTGTTATGCTATGTATAGATGCCTGTCATCCATTTTGTCTTATGCTGGAAGTGTTGGGAAACCAAAGAGCTTAACCACAAAGTCACATTTCTGCAGAGCTAAGACTTGCAGTGCTTTGGCTATGAAACATGAATATTGAAGAAGTTGACATTCAGCTCTTCAGAGGAGATTTTTCACATAATGGTAGTTAAGCTCTCTCCTTAACTTCAGTAATTTGACTTTTTTTTTTCTTATTAGACTGCTCAAGAAGGAACATACATATTCATATTTACTTGCTGAGAAAAGTGGGCTGAAGGCCTAGCCAGTTTTTCACTGCTGTTTCAGCTTGTAACCCATTTTTGCAGGCAGGCTTGCAGGCTGAAGCGGAGAAGGCAATGACTTCTTTGTGCATCACACTTGCAACAGCCAACCAGGACCCTCGTGCCTCTTGGTATTTAAACAAGATGTTTATTCAGCAGCTGGAGCTAGGGATCAATGAGCTGTGTCAACTGGAACCTCAGACTTTGCCTTAGGAGTGATGTAGAAGTAAAGTGTACGGCAATGCAGGACAAAGTGCGTTCCAGCGGTGAATGCCAAGGATATCAACAGCATTCTCCAGCAAAAAAATCCCTAACCACTTGTGTTTTCTTGCAGATGTTGATGAAGAGTGGCAAGGACTTGAAGAAAATGTTGCCCATGTCCCCTTCACTGCAGAGCGCTACTCTGAGGCTGAAATGATTAAAAGGTCACAGACATTTTATGAGCTTCTAAATAAGAGGCGATCTGTCAGGTTTCTTAGTGATGAGCCGGTCCCCAGGGAGGTTATCGATAATGTCATCAGAACAGCAGGTATGGTACTGAGTGGTTCATGGTCTGAAAAAAAACAAAAAAAGGATCACCATTGTTGTTCAACTGCTTAACTGTGAAAAGGTGGTGTGGAAAAGCCAAGAAAATTGGCATTTTGCTTATGGTTTTACCAGATTCACCTGTAACCGGGATGAATTAGCACCCATTGATTGATCAGAAATTACTCAGCTTGAACAACAAACAATATGTCAGGGAATTGTTTGGAGCATTCCCAATTCCTTTGTATTTGCAGTTCACCCATAAGGGAAGAATAGCATTTCAACACCATGAAGCAAAACACTTAATTTTCAACCTTTAAAAGATGCTATTTAAAATGAAATTTGTGTATGGTTTAGTGAGACATCTTTCAAATAGAAATATTAAAGTGTTTTCTCTTAAAAATATCAAACCATGTGTACTTCACATGCTTTAAAATGCAATGCATTATAATATCCAGTGTGGGTTTTGATATTTGGGTTCCCCCCACATAGTGATGAAATTTTCTTAGGCAAGCAAAATATTTCAGGTGATGTAAATGGTTGGGGTTTATTATAGAGAAAGAATTTCTGTCTAGAACAAAAAACCTTTTCCAGTTCTTCTGACATCAGTCCAGATCCTCGTTGCATATGACTGGAGTGTTATGGTGAGGAGCCTGATCAAGGTTATTTGGTGGAATGTCAGAAATTGATTATTTTGTTGTTGTTGAGAATTTATGCATTTCAAATCATTACTGTCATGTCCTGGCCTAATCTCATCTCTGCTTTAGTAACATTGACTTCAGCCAGAAGTGGTTTTGACCCTCATTATTTCTCTTATTCTATGAGCCAGCTGCTCCTGCTATAGAAAATATTCCAGGCTGCCTTAGAAAACAGCTCAGTGGCCTTTAGCAGGATTAATAATATAAAGATTCTCAACATTTGAGGTGCATTGTTTTCCCTTTAAAAACTGTAAGCAGCTTTGCTACTGCACTGTAACGAGTCTCTGTCTCCCTCTAATTAACTAGGAGTCATTAAAACACTGAGCATGTTTTGGCAAAAGCAGCAAAGCGAACAAGCCTGGCGTGCAGATGAAGTACTTAGTAATCCTGAAAGCTTTGGGCTGTGTAGAGAAAAAGAAAACAAAATAAAGCATAAATGTCATCAGTTTTTACCCAAACCTGAGGAGAGGCAAGGTTCACAATATAAAAACATTTTAATATATAAAGATAGTTCAAGCTGCTTATTCAGTGTTTCTCAAGCTAAAATCAGTCCTTAGGTAAGCAACTATTGTATGTGTTTAAGATCTTCAAATATTTTTAAATGTGTATGAGGGATCAGAGAGATCTAAGCAGTCTTTTTAACCCATATATATGTGAATCTGTGCAGATAACTATATCCTTCAGCTTCTGGTTTTTAACCTCTAGGCAGTTAAAATATTCTCCTATGGTGGTGGTGGGTGAGCAAGTGCAGACTTTATATGTGCACACCTACATACACCAGCAGCCTTTGGGACAAAAACCTCAAAGCTGTATGCTATATGGCAGATGTCTTTGTTGTGCAGCTCCTTATCTTAGTCAGTCAGTGACAGGTTCCTGCGGGTGGTCACTTAGCCTTGTTTCCCTGAAAGCCATTAGTTTTGCCCTTTAACTAAAATCAGGTCTCAGAGTTGGCTGCATATTCAGACAGTGCATTGCTTTCCGTATAATTACTATGGGCATATATTGCACCATGTTACCATTTCATCATAAGAACCAAAAGGAACTTTTAGAAATCCTTAACTTACCCTTCCTGTAAGATTGCTGTATGAAAGGACTAATCTCTGTCCTTGAATGGGACTTCTCATTCTTTAAGAAAGAAATAAACAGGATTGTCTGCCAGAACTTGCCTCAGTCCTTTTCCTCCCATCTCATTCACTTGCTTTCCCATCACTCTTGGTCAGCCTGAAAGCTCACAAGGAATAGCTGAAACCTCTCACTGCCCACCCTCCTTCCTGGGTTTTCATCTTTCCCTGTTTCTGTATGAAGGTACTTCACCTAGTGGAGCACACACTGAGCCCTGGACCTTTGTGGTAGTGCAAGATCCATATTTAAAACGTAAGATTCGTGAAATTGTAGAAGAAGAAGAGGAAATCAACTACAAAAAAAGGATGGGAGACAGATGGGTTAATGACCTGAAAAGATTCAGGTATGAAAAGTCAATTGGCTAAGGAGTTTGAAAGGAGATATGTTTTAGTCTAGGAAAGACTTATATCATTTTCAATTTCTTCTTCCCTCTCATTTTTAATATATTTCTAAGATTCACACTTGGAAAGAAAAACTTATAAATATGCGTAGAATTTTGCCTTGGTGGCTGGTTCATAAAATTGCTTCCAGCGAAAGGTTTTATATGCTCTCCATCTTGAAAGTTTTCCAAGCATTTGGCTCCATCATTATTTTTTCCTGTGTAACCTCTGTTGCTGAAACTCTTGTCCCAGATTTTTCCTGTTGTTTGCCAAACAGTGAAGCTCCCAAAGTCATTGGAAGCTTTGCTACTGACTGAGGTAGCCCCAAGGCTTGACCCTATCCAAGTGCTGAATTATGCAATATTTAATTGTTCCAAATGCCCTCCGAAGTCTGACTGACTTGCTTAACTTCTCGCAATGGGAAGATGTTTACCGAGTCTTGGCTTGTCAAATGAAACATATGCACAAAGCTTTGTAGGGTTTATTTGCCCTACCTATTTCATAATGTTATTTTACATGTGCTTAGGTGCTATGCAAATTTATGTGCTATGCAAACAACTAAACCTCAGTATTTTTTATATTTTGAGTGCAAACAGTAGAAAGTGCACATTTTCTTCTCTAAATTCTACATCATAATTAATATATTTAAATCGTCATTTAAAAAGTTGGGAGCCAAATGAATTCTAACAGGGCTGAAATACTCAGAACCAAAGTAACATTTTTTTTTTGCCATGAGAATGCATTTAGGTTTAGATCGCAGACAAAGAAGTTTTGAACTTTTTTGCCAGCAGTTTTCCCTGCAATCACAAAAAAGTTGGCACTGCTAGTAGCAAGCAAATCTGTAAAATTCCAGGAATTAAATAATCTCACAGGCAAATGCCCATGAGGCCAGTCATAGATAAGAGGTAGCTTATTTGTATGCAATTCTACTCTTCAGAGTGAGCACATCAGCTCCTCAGCCAAATTTGTTAAAATTGAGAACTCTATTCAAGCTTTTTTTTTTCCAAAAATGTTTCTATTTAAGCTGATAATACTTAATCCTTTGCAGTAAATGTTCTAAGCTTTAGTCTACTGCTATAATCGTCATGTACCTTTAGTGCCCCTCTGCAGACAGTAAATGTGGCTTATTGGAAAGTGAAAAGGTTGCAAAATAAATGTCTTAAACATTCTTTTGCAGAACAAACTGGATCAAAGAGTACTTGGACACTGCTCCATATCTGATCCTCATTTTCAAGCAGGTATATGGGTGGCTTCCAAATGGCAAGAAGAAGACGCATTACTATAATGAAATCAGCGTTTCTATTGCCTGTGGTATCCTGCTTGCTGCACTGCAGGTATGTTGACAGAACCAACACACTAGGAGTCAATTTATTAGCTTGGACTACATACCAAGACTATTCTACCCAAATGAGAGTGGAACCCAATTTAAATTTTAACATTATCAGTCCTCTGGAATACTCCAATTCCTGGCAATATGTCTTAGTTTTGAGTTTTAAAGTTATTCCATATAGATCTATATCTGAGAAGGTAATTCCTGTCATCAGTACTGGTTAACAAGAAGAAAAATGTAATGCAGCTTCCAGAGTTGTCACTCTTTTCTAGGCACAGACTTCAGCTCCTGTGGTTTCTGCCTTATGCTAACAGGGCTGACAGGCTCTGCAAACTACCCAAGCATGGCTGTGTGGTGCCACACTGGCCCCTTTTTTTCAGTAATCCCTAAAAAACAGCCTGACACCAAAACACTTTTAGTACACAATGCTGGAAAAAATAAAAAACTAGGGACATACTCCACAGAACAGGCTGTACTATTTCAATCAGTCTTTCCAAGGCGTTTCTAAAAGTGAACTGATTTCTAAAGCTCAGCATGTTTGACACCAGCCAGTTAGATTTTCTCAGTGGTTTCTCAGTGCTCAGTTCTGCTTCTTGTATCTGATGTACTCACACAAGTGTTTAAATAGCAAAGCTATTCTGATAGTTAACTTGGCCTGTCAGCAGGATAACAGTAAGGTGCCACCTTTTATATTAGGCCAATTTCCTACCAGGCACTGCCATTTCTCCTCCATTCTGTTTTGAATGACACTTCCTTTCGTGCATTGCTGCTCCTCAGGCACCATTTAGCATCACCACTATTAGCTCTTCTCCTCTTGAGAAGATCCTAGAGATTACAAAACATGAGAGGTGCATTGCCTGAGCACCTTTCTCTGGCTGACTTTTATAACTCAAAGACTCAAAATTCTCACATTACATATACGGAGAGACTGAAATCCACATATGCAGTTGTCAGGAAGCAAGTCAGCTATGTGCTTATACCTTGGATGATGTCAGCTTTTTATTGTTTGTCAGATTTTTTTGGTCTTTTGTGAGATTTTGTATGAGAGGAGGACTGATATATAGACCTACTTTGCAGTTCTGATATAAGTTGTAACAATGGCCATTGTGAAAGACAGAAACAGACTCCTGTAGCAACTTTTGACACAGTGCCTGTGCCCCCTTTCCCTGTAGGGAGCAAATGTTCACAAAGCTGTAACGTATCTTCCTGTCAGCTCTATGGAGGCAAGAACTGAAACATTTCTCTGTGCAAGCCAGGTCATAGAATCAGAATAGTTTGGGTTAGAAGAGAGGTTTACAGGTCACCTAGTCCAACCCCCAACTCCATGGGATGATATTCCAGTAATATCCCCACAACTGCCTCTCAATTTCAGTGTAACCCTGGGTCCCCCTCTACGTGGAGCATTGCAGGCAGGCTCCGGCTGTATGGCACACAGACTTGGCAAGCAGAATGTGCCTTTGCTGTGGTAGAGAAAAACTGCACTTTTCCATAAGCAAAGTAGGCTTCTTTTATGGTACCATTAAGGCTGTTAGTAAATCATGTGTTCTAAAGACTGCAACAGGATCTAACAGAGCAGCATTTCTGGGCTAGTCAATAGGACAATACAGGTGTGGTGGGAACAACTGCTACACATACAGAGTACAGACCTCTGTCTCACTCTACTGCTGTCTGTCTTGCTGCAGAATGCAGGTCTGTACACGGTGACCTCCACACCCCTCAACTGTGGCCCCCAGCTCCGGGTGCTGCTCCAGCGCCCAGCAAATGAGAAGCTACTCTTGTTGCTCCCTGTTGGCTATCCCAAGAAAGATGCTACTGTGCCTGCGCTGACCAGAAAGCCGCTGGAAGACATCATGGTGGTCATGTGAGCCCAGTGCCAAGAGGAAGGAGGGCATCCCTGCTGACAGCTAGGAAGCAGCAGCCTGATGAAGTTGTCATTGCTGTTTCTTTGCATCATCCCCCTATGTCACTGTTGCTCTCTGGCAGTTTACATCTGTATTTCTTTTAGTGCTACTAACAGCAGTGAGCAATCAAGCGCTGTGCATTTGACAGGTGCTGTTACTTATGAAACCAGGCAGTTGTTCCAGGGGACAATGGCATTTAAATGACCTTCATCACTTGATTTTTCTCATGCACTAGGGGGACAAATCTTTCCTTGAACTGGAATATATATTCTTCTTATACTTTTCTGATTGCCATTACACAGTTATTTTAAGAATTTTAATGAAGGTTGTATTAAAAGATATAAAGAGGTCAGACTCAGCTGGTGCTGCCGATCCCTGTGCGGGCAGAGCCCCCTCGTGGGGCCGCAGGTACCGCCGGCGCTGGGAACAGCGCAACGTGAAAACGCTGGGAGAGAGCCATCCTTCCTGCAGGTCTCTGTTCTGTGAAACACTTCCCCACACTGATCTCTGCTGCAGGCAAATTCAGCCAAACTGGCTTCAGCCCTCCTTGGGCGTTGGTCGAGATGACCCGCTGCTCCTTGTCTGAAGTCTAACCTGTGCTAGAGGAAGGTGTCCCTGCCCACAGCAGGTGGATTTGAGCTAGATGATCTTTCAGGTTCCTTCCAACCCAAACCATTCTATGATTCTGTAATTCTATAAGTCAATCCCATTTATTATCACCTGTTGTCAGCCTAGCAAGTGGAGGGGATAATATTTTACAGAGGTACAGATTTTAGCCATGTCAATGCTTCAGCCACCCAGTGGGAAAAACTATTTTTCTCTTTAGCAGACCATTTTGCTGTATTTAGCAGGCATGCCTAAATGTGTTCACCTATTGTACTAATCTTGTTTCACATCCTCAGTGATACAGCTATGGCAGGAAGCTCTTAATGCAGGCCTAATCTAAAATGAGCTCTTATAACTAATATAAAATAAAATAAGGAAGTCCTGTGTCTACACACTTGCAAGGTCTAAAAGGTAGTCAGGGAGAGAGGGATGGGCTGAACCAAGCCAAGGCTGACCAGCTACAGGTGCCCGGTTATCAGGAATACATTTTAAAGTCACTGTTCCAAGTTTTCCTTCTGTGCAGATGCTACTCTGCCACATCAAGCCCCTTCACAAGCAGTTTTTACGTGCTGTAAAAACTATGTTTGTTTTAATTCAGAGTTCACATCAATAGAGGGAAGATGAATCTCTGTCTTGTTGCAACCTCTCCTATAACTACAGAAAAAAACTGCTGCTTCCTGGTCTCAGTCTGCAAAACACTCAGAGAAGATTTACCAAATGAATTCAGTTTCAAATAGCAGAATCTTGCATATATAAGACTATTTCTAGTATGATTTCATAATTAAAAAACAAAGAACTAAACCAGTTTAAAAATACACAGAAAATTGTCAAAATAACAAGCATTGGTATATACCACTTATACTTCTTTGTGCCAAAGAAGATTAATGGTGCTTTTTTCCCCTGTGTTGATTCTGGAAACTAATATACATGTAGTAGTTGAAAAACTCAAGCCCTCACACCCTCACACCAACTAAGTCAAAAAGATTCTTCTTAGATCATGAAATGTAAGTAAAATAAGCTTCTTTTCTTTTTTTTTTCCCCTCCCGTACAAATGCTTATTCAATCAGAAATTCTTCAGTAGTATTATAGCTGCTGGTGATATTGCAGAGTTTCTTGTAAATCATGCTAGTGTTCCTGTAGTGACAAGCCTACTTAGAATTGCAAGTGTTCTCTAATAAGTGCACTGTCTTTACTATTTCACAATTAAATAATAATAAATTTTGCCTTTCCATACAGCACATTATTAAAAAAAAAGTTAGCATTTAAATAGTTTTACACTTAATAACCAATACCTCTATGGTATTTGTTCAATTTCAAGGTAAAAAAATGTTTTTCTGCTATCTAATTGGAGTTTCCCATATTTCAACTTGTGTCGGTTGCCTCTTGGCCTGTTGCTATGCATCTGCAAGAGAAGTCTGGCTTCATCTTCTCTGCATCTTCCAATCAGGCAGCTGCAGACAGCAATCAGGTTTCCCCATTTATGGGATTTTTCTTCCTTGAACTGCGTGAACAAATTTGTGTGCATTCAAGGATTCTCACTGTCTGAAGTTTGTCAGACAAACAGGCTTGAAGTCAGGTACAACACAGTGGGTTGCATCACAGCCCAGATGATTAAAGGAATAAGTATCACATGTTGTTGGAACCATGGCAAACTGCTCGTCTCCTCCCTCTCCATGGATGACTAAACTGGCATTGGTTTTAGTATGCCCTTGAATACAGAGCTGTAAGGTGTTGCAGTTCACCTGGCACCTCATTAGCAATCCAGCTGGCCATCAAGTGTGGCAGGAAAGCATTACCCCTGGGTAAGAACCCAGTCCACCATCTTCCATTCCAGACAGGTGAGCCAGAACCCAAATGACTCTGCTTGAAAATAAATATTTTTTTAATCTTAGTGATTCAAAGGTTTGAGGAAACTGTTACACTGGTATATATGCTATCTCCTTCATAGCTTAGAACTCACCTATGTGACTGAGTGCAAGACTCCCATAAACTAGCTGGGCTGTAGTAACCATCTAAGTGAACAGCTCTCTGCTTGAAGAAAATAGCAGGTTGTCAGCATTTAGCTTCTTTGCAAACAGTTTAAAGCTAAGTGTTGCTATCTTACATTTGATGGAAATCACTGCCCAAGAACAGCTACTGAGCTGGTCTGAGCTGGTGCACAGGGAGGTCCTGTAATTTACCAGCTGTGTATTTGACCATGGGTAGAGCCTTCCCCAAATCTTCGTTTGCGAAACCTAGCCATGATGATGACGATTTGACCATTTCTTACCATATAAATTTACACTAGTACAATAGAAGTAAAGCACCTTTTAGGTGCAAGGAAGTACTAACACGGTGCTCTGTAGCCCAGATGAACAGAAGCATGCAAGCCCCAAACTCAGGTTGTGGTTTTGCTTTGATTAAGTTGCAGCACTTCAAAGATATTTAAGCAAGTAGATGTGCAGTCAGCATCTGATTGATTTATTTCCTTAATTGCTACATAAACTTGGGCCCATGAAAAATGAATCTTGAGAAATAATCCAGCTTGCACTCCAAGGCAGGATCACTTGTATTTGAATGCCAGGTACTGACAGAACATGAATTCACAGTACTAATCCACTGCTCCCAGCAAAACACTTGAAAGAAATAAAAACTCAAAAGCTAATTCTGCCAGCACATGCAAGTCCTAAGAAGTTTTTGTTTCCAGAAGGGCTCAGCCTTGGCTTCTTGTTGCTGTCACTGATGAGACCTCCATGGAGATCATTAGGAAGAGGTTGGCTGCTGTATTTTTTTGAAGATTTCCACCCACCTGAGCTTAGCCAAAGAACAAACTACAAAAGTAGAACAGATTCATAACTCAGAACTCTCAAGGCATTTAATTATTGTTTTGGCTAGCACTACCAATATCAGACATCTATGAGAGCCCAGTCTTTGCCCATATAGACAGAACTCTTCTATGCTTGTGGATTGTAAATAATGAGAACACTTAAAGGCATGAAAGCTGGGCAACAAAATCCATTCAAATTTAAGATGGAGGAAAGTTCTTGAAGCTTGAATCAGTGCAGCAGCAAGTTACCAGTTAAACAGCACATGCTGTTACAGGTTTTGTGTGTTTAATCACTGTTAACCTTAGCTACAAGATTGGAACTGAGTTGAACTAGTTCTGGTAGAAACAACGAAGGCAGTCCAAGACTCTGGTGACAGTCTAAGGCATGGAGAAAAAATACTGATCAGTGAAATGGGTAATGACCAAAACCTCAAGGCATGAGTTACCAAGTTTTTCAAGACATAGCATTAAGAGAGGTTGTGTTTGAAGGATTTTTAAGAGGTAACCTATGAAGCTTGGAGTTTTTTATGAGGAGCTATCCTGTGCCTGAGGGTGAGTTCTTGTCTGTTACTAAAGATCTTGTCATTGAGATCACAAGTGACTCAGCTTGAAAGGGTGAGACCAGAGTTGGACAGTTTTGCCCTACAATATGATAGTGTTTGTGAAGTTATCCTGAGGAACACCTCTTGCAAATATTAAGTTCAGAGTGTATATATTGGGAGTCAGATAGTGACAAGCACAGCTGTGGAGACCCACAACAGTCACAGATATGCTTCAAAGAGAGGATCTGCTTTAACAGGCTGAATTTTTTTCCATTGGATATGCAGTAGAGACACTGGTCTGTAGATTATGCACTGGATTTTAATGAAGTTTTTGTGTTATTGTTTTTGTAGTGCAAATTTTCAAAATATCAGAAGGCTTTTAGCATCTTCAAACTATTCCTTTAGCTCACTCATAGGATGGTAATTATTCATTCAGCCTGCAGAATTCTCTGTGCAACCAATGCCAAGGTACCACTCTTAGATAAAGAGAAATATGTTCTCTAGCAACTTACTGTGAAAGACATCTCTAAGCAAGTAGTACTACCAGGTGCAAGGGGCAACAAGGACCTCCTGGGTTTGCCTTCCTGGAATAAATAAATATGAGATGTGATGTAAGTCACCCTTTTTTCAGTCTGAAGATCTTAGGCTGCTTTTGATAACAGCGTAACCTTTGTGTAGCAGTAAACTTGTTTGTTGGGCTTTATGACAGCAAAAAAGAAACAGAGGAAGACAAGCCACAACTACTATGCAATGCATAAGGAGTCAAAGAGCTGAAAAGAAAAAAAGCTTTCCTATGCTGGCCAGTATGTTTGTTCCTGTTTGTAAGCTGGAATGCATAAAATTTAGAGCTCACCAAATTTCAGGATATTATATGACTCTTGAAAAAATCTGTATCACTCCTGGAATTACATGTAAAAGCTACTAATGAGTGATGACTTAGCTGCTGCCAAGCAGGACAGTTCTGGCACCACTCCTCTTTGGTGTAGGGCCTTTAATTATTCAGAATACTTCTTAGACTTAATACAATACAGCATCTCATTCTCTAATTTTGGTCGCTATTTCCCTTTTTGCTGGAAAATGAAGACGGAGCACATGAAGGGAGAAGAATAATTTTAAATTCAGTGAAACATTCATCAAAGCAAAAAGGTGGTATAATCAATAAGCAGAGTTCTGGACAGTTATATGTAGCTTTATAAATTTAAATTTTAAATAATCGCGTATTTTACACAGTTTTGCAAAGGTATAAAGTAAGAGCACCCTCGACTTTAAACCAGGGTGAATTATCAATAAACTTTAGTAGTAGCTGGTCCTGAAAGAGAAGAAAAACAAACTTCAAAATTACTAATTTAAACATTAATAAATAGACTATCTATTTAGCAATCAAAAGCCACTGGAAATACTGACTCATTTTGATTAATTTTCAAAAAGCATGAAAAGAATTGTGATTATTTCCTTTCACTGCTTTCGAGACCAAAGTAGCATATGCAAGTGTAATCACTTGAAAGAGAATTAGGATCTGTTTCATGCTGAACTGTATTTCAGATTGTCCTTGAAATGAGAAATTGTATTTCCAAGCTGTCTACTAGCCAGGATGTCAAGGCGACAACTGGTCATCTATATGTGGGATTCCAGATTGTGTTTCAGCTTAAGGATATGTTATGTACTGAACAGGGCCTGATAGCTCATTTCTGTGGCTCAGTGAGGTCTGAGACAAACGTGATGCACAAACCTTAAATACATTATGCCTTGCATGTCTCAGTTTGCTACAATAGCATCATAAATCAGAGGTGATCAATGGATGGTACCAGATGGAGATTTCTTGCTGTGACCACGAACTCTGGCTGTGCAAGTATGTGTAGATGTGCACGCATAAATGGTGTATCTATACATATAAAGTATAGGTGAATAATGTGGCACAGCAGAATTTTTTTCGCCTCAAGTGGTTGCAGTTTTGCCACTTTCCCAGGAAGGAAATCTTAGGCAAAAACCAAACATTGCTGGTTTTGGAAAATAGCAAATTAAGTCTAGGAAAAAAGCTCTAAGGCCAGAAGGACTCTTAAAAAGTATCTTGCTTCTTACCAGAAAGTAGGAATGTTTTATACAGGATAACCTTTAAGTACTGCTTCTTCCTTCTACATGGTACAACTTGAGTGCCGTCATGATGCTGTTTGTTGTTTATCCATTTTCTCATGTTCTTGACCTCAATTTCTTTTCTGTCCTTCATTTCACATGTCACATTTGCTATAGATATTTTTTGAGCTTTGAGCATGGCCTTTAGTAGAAACACAAAAAGTAGCATTATATACAACCCAAATGGTACTGAACATCTCATGAGTTTGACTACTTCAGGGTTTTAGAAGCTCTAAGGCTACTTGTACTCTGTTTACAGTAACTGGATTTCTTCAACTTAGCATCCCAGAATGAGAACTTGATCAAGTTGGATCCATGTTGTTTGTATGCTCACAGGTCTGACTTCTCCCTGTGTTGTCTCGTTACTGACTAGATTCAGAACAAAAGCTGACATGTAAGAAATATGGGTAGGTGTTTTGATTCTAACCTTCAAGGTGGCATCTTTCTATATAGCTGCTCTTCTGTAATATCAAATAATACCTGATGGGGAATTTACTGCAAAGAGGACCAGAGCTATAGCATGATTCTTAGGTTTTGTGTTTGGGTTCTGGATACAGATCTCAGCCCTTTTGCATTACACAGGGTAACACTTTATGTGTTACCAACTTTCACTATGCAGCAGTCTGCTCTGTGTGGTTTTAATAACAGAGTAGAAATATCATCTTTTCCAAGCTATGGTCAGCCCACAGAGGTAAATGACTTGACCTTCTCATACTTAATGGCACTAAGGAGGATTTTAGGAAGGATGCTGGAGGGGCATCTTGGGAAATGAAGTCCCGAAGTACTCTCTTGCACATGGGTAGTGAGATACCCATGGTGATTGGTCAAGGGAGTCACGTGTAGCTTTGAGGTGCATATAAAAGGTGATGTCTCATTTGAATAAAGGGATTTGGTTGCTGAACCGTAAGCCAAGCTGGGTTCGTATGGATTTATTTATTTATTGTATTAATAAGCCGTAATATATTGATTCCATTAGCAAAGCTGGTAAGTTGAGAGTTTCCCACATGTAACTTATTTCTGTTTAAAGGTTGCGTAAATTTACACTTGAAGTACACATGCAGAAACATTTGACAGAAAAAAGCATGGGTACTATGCAAAATGTGTTGAGCTGGCAGAAGAGCCAAGAAAACAGTAAGAACAGGTCAGTAGCAAGATCTTAACTTTTGTGTGCTTATTTCTACTGTGATTTTTCTCTCTATGTGGGTGCAGCACCTGAATTCCATTAGATATGTAACAAAAAGCGATTCTCACTCCCAAGTTTGTGTTTTCCTTTTAGCTGGATTTGTTATGTTATCTGTTTATAATTTGATGACAAAACACAAGTAGAAGTATGAATCAGCTATTAAACAAAGGTTAGAGCAAACTGCTGTCAACTCTTGTCTGTTTTAACTGCCACTGGAAATCTGGCAGGTACCTCCTTTCCTACAAATCCAAGCGAATAACACACTCTGTGAATATTACCCTCCCATAATTTACTAAATTGTTCATGAACAAATTTCAAAGTTCAAGAATGTAATTATTTGGAATTAGTAGTGAATTTCTTTAACACACAATTGATATTCTGTGGAACATTTGATTAGCAGCTGAAAACAGTTTGTAACTAATGCTGTAATTAGCTAGCACAGTATTCACTCCATGTGAGACTGCAGTGTTATAAAGTTGGGTAGACCCAGAACATAGAGCAATGCAGCCTGACTTCTAACTAACTTACACAGAACAAATGTTTTGTAGGAGAAGACTGCACGTTCATCTGCAGAATCAAATATAGGAGATTTGCAACCAGGTCTGGATCAGAAATTTCCTCAGAATTCATCTGCTTTTCATGGTGTGCTGATGTCAGCTGCCTGTAGACTTCCAGTTTTTGGTTTTTCATCTCACTGGAGGGACAGGGTAGAATGGACTAAATGTGACTGATTTGTGAAAATCCACATGGAGAGTAGCCATGAATGGTGGAAGATCCTCTGCACAAATGCCTATTATCTGTGGAATGTTCTTTAGAGCATGATGGTCCCTCTTGACTGAAGGCTGATTTTTTTCACCTGTACAATAATGCAGCAGACCTCTCTTGTGGAGGCATGTTTTTCCTTTCTGCCCCTTCGATCCAGTAGAGCAGTCCTCCTGTGAGCAGCTGAATGGGGAAATACGATTTTCTGCATGGATTATTCAGAGTAAACTGATGTAATAGGAGGCAGTTTTGCTTGCAGACCAGTATCTTTGCCCAGAATTAAAATACCTTGTGTAAGAAAAAAATAAATAGTGTTTTAAATAATCTTTCTTTTCTTCAGATGTTTTAAGAACTGCATACCTAATCTGGCACTCTTGTTCAGCTCTCTAAGGGCTGAATACATAAATGCAATTCCGTTGTTTAGCTTCTCAGATTATTCATACGGAATGAGCTTTCCCTTGACCTTTTGTACATACAATCATCTTTTTTTATCCAGCTGCTTCTAATTGGCAAGAAAATACGTTAAGTGCTCCACCACGTTTGCTGACTTTCTCTGACTACCACTAGATGGCACGAGAATACCATGTAGGAACAGAGGACCTTAGCTAGGAAATGAGTTGGCTCCTAATATCCCCTTGCTCCTGTTACCTTTAACCGTAGTCTGTTACCCAAACTACAGGTCTACGAATATGCATCTGCAAAGTTTTATCTGTGATCAAAAAAGGACTGCACAGAAAGTAAAAATTTTTCATGTACTTAAATGGCTTAAGAGTTGACTATAAAGGCAAAGGACCAGACTCACTTATCCAAGCTCTGAGAGGCTTAGGTAGGTGGGATTTTTTTTTTCACTGTAGAAAGGACCCAATTTTATCTAGTCACATTGTCATATACTTTTCAATGATATAGACACAAAATTTCATGTTAGTCATCCAGCAGGCTGTCATGTTCTCAGGTGTCTTTAAGTAAGAAAATGGTCACAGCCATTTCCTTTCACTGAATTAATTCCCCGTGTATTTCCTTTTCTCTCCTGTGGGTCTTCATACTTGCTTCCAGAACTCTGCAGTCACGGCTGGCCAGCAGCTAAGGCATAACACTCAGGCAGTTTTTTCTCAAGGAGCAGATCCAGCTCCAGTCTACTCAGAGGCTCTTACTTGTTCATATGAAGCACAAGGCATGGTTTGTCATCTGAGTAAGGAGTGTAGAGTTTTTTAATTTCTGCTGTTTGCCTGAGAGAAGAGGGAGATCATTCACTTTTTCTTTCTCTTCAGATACAGATAAGTCATGAGGGAATTATGCAACATAAACATGAGAAGAGCTGTGGAGGAAAAGCTTTCCCTCTGTCTTCTCCCATCTTGACTCTGAAATAAATCTTCATTTACTCTCTATTTGAAGGATTTTGGAATGAGCTGTGTATGAAAACTAGAACTTCCTCTTTTTCCATAAGCAGTGTGAAAATTAAGCCTG
Organism: Lepidothrix coronata; assembly: GCF_001604755.1. Classification (NCBI taxonomy): domain Eukaryota; kingdom Metazoa; phylum Chordata; class Aves; order Passeriformes; family Pipridae; genus Lepidothrix; species Lepidothrix coronata. The sequence continues at coordinate 2,731,423 of NW_016690274.1, read as the reverse complement.
GGACTTTAAATAAATTGTGAAGTAAGTACAAGTCACCTTTTAATATGGAGTGTGGTGGCCTTAGAAGCCTAATGGGAGATGAAAGGGCAAAAAGGTCTGGGAGTGAAGCACAGATTTGAAGGCATGTCTGTAAGGCTGTGTTCAGGCTAGAGCTGTTATATAACAACAAAGAAATTACATACTGGGGGAAGGTAGGCAGGTGCAGAGGAGTTATTTGGCTGCCCAAGCAGCAAGTCAGTCAGATACTAACATCAAATGAAGGAGCATTCTCCTTATTGAAGGTTCAGCCAGGTAGCTAGAACCAAAGACTGGAACTCCTGCCTGTCTAATAGTGGATAAATCACTTAACGTATTTTTTTCTGTCAGTGCATGAATGGTGGGATTTGTGCTGATAAACTAGAAAATAAATGAAGCGGAAAAATTACTAGAGCAGCCCATGATAAGCTTAATCTGATAATCTCAAATTTGCTGCCTACATCAGTTTCCCAGATTTCATATTCAGCTTATCTGTTATTAAAACTTATCTGTATTTGATCATTAATCATGAATGTATTCTTTCTGAAATAATCGTGGATGCTCAAAAGATACTAGGAAAGTCGGAGACTGAGAAAGAATAGATAAACACTGCAGAAATATTTTAACACTGGACAGCCTGGCAGCAGTGAACTCTGTGCATTTGAAGAAGCAAAGATTGTAGGTTTGAGCTTAAAATCTGTCTTGGCTTCTGCTTTCAGCATTTCAACTCCTCCTGAGGAGGATTCCAGGTTTCCACTTGAAAATAAAAAGTGTTGCCCATTTTCCCAGAAAACAGGGGTTTCTGTCTGTATTCTGTGCTCCTGTACTCGTAAAGAAGAATAAAACTTCTTACAAGGCTAGGCACTAGATGGAATATGCAGTGTGGGTTTTTTTAAAGATGGAAGACTACTTACTATGTTGTTTGTATGATGGTTATATAAATATGACTGAAATTTCTCCCATTAATGTGAATAATTTGTACTTCCTTGCTGTGTAACCTAATATGTACTGCCTTACACTTCTGTCACTAGAGGCAATACAGAGCAGTTGATGGAAAAGTAGACTTAGACAAAACACCTTTCATTTTTACCTTGAAAGAGTTGCTAAAGGGAAGAATTGAAGCAGAGGGAGCACAGTGAACTAGACAATGAGAGGGTCTTATGCATTCATAGCATGTGTGGGAGAGAGCAGTTACTGTTTTGCATTACTTGAGAGAAACAGTTCCACAGCAATCTTACCAGCTATTCTTTGGTATTTTCGTAAATTGCAGCAATATGAAATTATTAGCTGTATGTGCCCTGGGGGCAGTCACCCTGCATGTGTCACCTTACTGACTGCACCTGAAGCTGGGCAGCAAGCCAGCCCTGGCTAGGGTGGCTATGCTCCTTAAAATTAAGGAGGAAAAATCAGAGCAATGCTGAGGACTGCAGGGCTGACCACTGCCTCACCCAGTCTAAACTGTGGCTCTCAGTGATCGTGTATGTGCTGGGTATCAGGCACCTATCAAAGCCTCTGGTAGTGCAAGGCAGAAGGAACGGCTTCTCCCATGTGAAGAAAGAAAAATATTTGGCTGAAGGAGGAAATAAATCACTGATTCCACAGTCTTTAAAGTTACACTCCCATGAAAGACTGAAGTGTTGATTATTTTTAGCAGGGGAGAGCCTAGGGGGAGGGCTTGTCAAAATAGATTAAACCATTGTTAGGAGCAGAGCAGAATTCTCCTGCAGCACTTTCCTTTCCATCACACCTGCATCCTGATGTGAAATAAAAAGTGTGTGCATGGTGGGGGGAAATGTGGAGGAGGGAAAAGCTGCACTTGGGAGAGCCGAAGTGGTAGCAGTTAGTGATGGAGTTGTTATTTCCTGTCACTGCTTTTACCCTATTAGTTTCTCTTATGCTGATTTCTTTCTGTTAATCCCCAGGATAGCCTCTGAGAGTTGTTTATCATCCTGGGGCAAAATGGTTCCAGCCTGCACTCACCACTTTTTCTTCCTGCACGAGGTGCTGCTGATATGTCTAAGTGTACAGAAGAGCCTGAGGACAGAGTGGGAGGATGTTTTCTCCTTTTCGTAATCTCTCCGGGCCCATTACTCTTTCTCAGCTCTGTTCTAGTTTTCCCTGCTTCTCCCAGGCACCCAGGCTGTGAGAAGCAGTGCTGTCATGCTGCAGCAAACAAAATGCTGCACAGCTGCTGGGGCATTCATCCATGCTGGGCCAGGTGCTACCTAAACTTCCATTTTGGAACACATGTTTGAACATTGTTCAGAGCAGTCTGGCCACAGTGGGATGGCATGGGTGTGCTGGGCAGGACAGGGTATTATTCAAGGCTGCCATTTGCCAGTTAGGTTTTAGTAATTTCCTGGCTCTGCTGCATGACTTATCTCCCAGACTGGGACGTAATCAAACAGGAGAGCACAGGAGAGCTGCAGAGAGAGAAGGTATTTGGAAGGGCAGCTGGAGCTTCAGACAGCTGTTGTGGCAACACCTGGAGCAAGAGTGTGAGGTGCCTTCAGAGACTACAAATTATGGTACTACCCAGTTTGAGTCTCTCTTCTCTTCTGCCCTTTTGTTCAATTGTTTAGGTCAGCCTTTTACAGAAGAAAATATTTTAGGTGGCAGTCCTTCACAGAAGACTTCTGTAACTATTCAGGCCCGGTACCATGCCCTAGTTTGTATTGCCCTACAAATCCTCTGCTTATGGTCTTTGAGTCTAAAAGAAGAGGCTTGTACATAAAACAACACCATATATTTCCTAGTAACTAAACTTTGGGGGTGAGGAACCAAAGAACTATACAAGCAGATAATCCATGTCTTTAGAAGCCTATCAGCATAAAAGTGGAGTCCACTGGGACCCCCAGCTTTGCACGGAGAGATAGTGTGACTGAATACTTTCTGAATACTCTAGAAAATGCTCCTTTAAAGCTGCTCGGATGATCTTTCCTCCAGAAGTTTTAACTTCTTACATAACAGGTTAACCTGACTTCAGGAAGCTCTTGTACAGTCACATTAAAACTTTTTTTGCCTTGTCTTATTCCCCCACCTACTTTATAATCTGAGAGTTGAGACCCCTCTATAGCCTCCAAAGTGCCTCCTGAAGGGCCCAGTGGTCTTAAGTGTGAAAACCCTCTCCAGAAATGGTAGGTAAATGGCTGAGCTGTATGAAACTGAACTATGTTCTTCCCTGCCTGATGTAGGCAGCTTGTTTTTCCCTTTAACTGTGTGGTTTTATACAGTAAATTGCTTCCAGTAATCAAACAAACATTTAAAAGATTATGTATACAATTTCAGGCATCTCCAAATCCATCACAGATGTCCTTGGGGTTTTGTATGCTCAAGGGAAAGCTTTGGCTTTTAAAGATGGAAGAAGCAGGAGGAAGCAACTCTTTCAGAGATGAAAGGGGAGAGACTAGTTGCTTTCACAGAAATATGGGAATTATCAGACCGAGCCAGACTTAGATTGTGTAGTCTGGCTTGGATACATCGAGTGCAGAAGGGGACTCTAATTATTACTCTTTGCACACACTGGCGGAGTACATGTCTTCAGTCATGTAGGCTCCTGGTGTCTGCATAGCTGAACTGTCTCCCTTTGGAGCTGGGATCCCTGCAAGCAGAACTAGAACTTAATTACTCTGGCTGTTCCTCCTGGGAAGGGATCCACACGCTGACGTCTGATAATAGCCTGAGCTAAGGGAGGAGCAGGGAAAGAGGAGCTGCTGCATTACTGTGGAACAGCTGCATTTCAGGCTCAGTGCCAAAAGTGGGGGAGGAAGACTTCTGGAGGCCTGAAGAGATAGAGAAAGGCAGATGCCTCCAGGTCTGAAGCTTCAAGAGACCAACGCTGTGTGTGGGCAGGAGCTGGGATGCTGTGTGGGAAAGATTTGCAGTTTCAGCCAGAAGGGGAGTTTCCTCCCAGGTCTTCATGCAAACCAAGTCCTCCCTAAATCCCAGGCTTTATCATAGATTTAGTCTAGTACTCTGAGATGGGCTGCAGAGCTACAGGTTCCACCCCTTTCCACACACTGGCATCAGACACTGGTAACCTCTGTATTTATGTGTGTATTGCTTTTGCACAGGGGGTCTCAGAGCTGAAACCGGCAGTGGGGCCATCTCAACCCCTCCTTGGTAGCACAGAGCAGCACCGTATGGGAAGCTTACGCTCAGGGCACAGAACTTGGCAAGTCTGTGTAGTGTATCTGCCGCAGCTCTCAACCTTGCATGCTTTATGCTCAGTTGGGTGCAGAACAAGGGTGTTCCAGTTGGGCAGGCAAATGTAGGGGTCAGTAATAGTGGCAGCAGACTGTTTACTGCAAGATGTAGAGCATAAAGATATGGTCTTTGTGCATTATTTTTATTTCAGAGTGTTTGATTCAGAAAAGCACTTTGCAAATCTGCAGACATGCCTGTGCTTTCATTGACTTAATTTAGAAGTGTCCAGCCACATCTGGAGGGAGCTGTAAAGTGCTAGTCAGGATGACAGCATCTTTTATAAACAATGGGATTTCCTGGGATTATGTTTGAATGGTTGGCCCTCTTGGAGAGGAGGAGAACGTATTTCGTCTCTGACAAAGCCATGAGAAGACTTTCTGTGTTATGTCATTAATAAGGCCACTGACTACCATTGAGCCAACAACCTGCTTCAAACTGAATGGTTTAAGGTTATCTGCATGGTTTCTTTTAATAAATTCAAGGTGCATGGGATGCAACTATATTAAAATCTTTAGTCAGTTTAAATTATGTCTTTGTCATTCTTAGTTTTGGTAAGCATAAAAAAACCTCCATAGTGAAACCAGATAGCTGTGTGTTATTTGCAGGAATGTGTCATAGGATTGTGTTGTGACTAATCTATGCACTTTTTCAATGTCTCCCAGCTTTCTGGTATATTCTCCATAAAACTTTCTTCATTTTTTTGTATTTAAAATTTGTTCTGTCTTATCAGAACAGAATAAATACATCTTAAGGAACCCTATAATAAATATGAAGCTACTTTGGCAAACCAATTTAATTTTCATTAATCTCATTGTTAGTTGAATATCTTTAAAAAATTAGTGTGTGTCCTCTTTGAGGGCAAAAACTTCTTTTGAAATTAAAGCCATATTTTGTGAGCATAATGCTAAGCTCTTTTTCAGTAGCAGTGACCAGATAAACCATGCTGTTGTAGCTCTAATTTGTGGCATGTATAAGTTTTCTAACATACACTTTAAGCGTGATATCTGCAAACAATGTGTGTAGCTTTAAAACAAACTTTGGTAAGCAATTAGTCTGGCAGCATTTCACTGGACAGTCAGTGAAGTGCAAGCAGGAAAGTACATGCTTCTTTGAATTTGCCTTGTTTGTTGGTGGAAATACTTCTTGTGGTATTTGTCCAGTTGTGTTACTGAATCCAATCACTGCAGGAACTCACAGATATTTTCATTAATTGGGACCACTGAATACCATTTCCGAAATTCTGAGATGCCATTTTTAGGAAAAATGTTTTTTAAAGAATAAGTCTCACTTGCCCCTGTGATTGTGGCTTCAGAGCATGGTGGCATGGCTGTTAGAATCATGCTGAAGTCCATGCTGAGAGGGATAGGGAGCTAGGAGATAACTAGGATCTGTAGCATTGCCTATAACATTATTGGAAATCTGTTCTCCCTAGCATATACACTGTCCCATTCCAAGAAAAGTGGTTGGTTTTGATCTCCTAAGGTTATGCTGCTTCTAAAGTGGAGGACTGAAGTGTGCCATGGATAGGGTTCAAGTGTTTTTTTATTTTAAGCAGCCATTGGATTTCAGCAATCAGAGAATTTTGGGGTAAAGACAGCTCCTTTGCTGTCTGAGCTGTATCTTTTCTGGTGTGGAATGCTAGAGATAAAATCTTTTTTTTCAATATCATGAAAGGAAGTATATCTTGTTTAAGGTTGGTATCATCAGGAGATAACATTTGCTTGAGAACAAAGGTGTACTGTTCTAGTAAAATATCCTGTAATTTAAATAATTCACAATGCAATTTCTTCTGTGGTTCCATTTTATAAATTAAACCAGAAACTGGCATTTTAGCTGGGTGCATTCAGTTTCAAAGTATTGAATATCACATATAACTCAATAGCAAGAATTCTCATTTTCTTGCTTCATGTAATTTTCATAAGTAGGGGCGCTACACCGCTTTCCTTCTCCATCTGAATAATGACTGACTTTTTTTTTTCCTTTATCATATTGGAAAGATACTGTAATATCATGTCCAATATATTTGTTTCAGTTTACCTGGTTTCAGTGTGCTATTGCCAGGCGGATGAACGAGTTAGAGTTTTGTCTTCTGAGACAGAAACTGCCTGAGGGTACTTGAAGCTCATTGCTGCAGATTATAAAGAAATAAAGGTGAAAGAGCTTCTTCTGAGGACTGTGCTAGCAGTTGCCACAGAACACTGGAGTAAGGACCAAGAGAACATGAAAGACAAAAGGCACAAAGAAAGGGGGTTGAGAAGAAAACTGAGTGAGATGGAGTTTGCCAGAGGTGCAATGATGTTTAGACCTTTCTCTGTTTCCTAAAGGACTCTTTAGGAAGCATCGCACACTGACCAAGGCACATGACAGAATGGTGACAGCCTTTGCTCTGTACCTAGATGTTCACTGAAGGGTAATTTTTTTCCCTGAAAGCGTCTTGTTGAGCTGTAGTGGATTAATCATTAATCGTTGTCAGTCTTGTCTCAAGGGGTTATGCCCTTCCTCACTGTAGGTTTAAACTTGAGTGTGGAGACATGATAGTGGAGTACTATGAATTTGAACCATAATTCCGATGTGCAGAAGTAGGCATACAAATGTGGGCTTCAGAGTCAGCCGAAGATATGCTGCTCAGGGCACAGAGGAGCTGGCCAAAATCCCTGCTTTTACTCTCGCTTGGGAACTCACTGCAGAGAAATGGACTGCCTGTGTCTGTTCAGGTAAGACGATTGCCACTCAGTCCTGCTTTCCTGACATGGGACCATAGAAGCCAACTTCTCTTTTAGCCTGTGCAAGCAGATATTCTGCTTGTTTGCTTCTCCAACCCATCGAGGCAGAAAAGGAGTAGAAAAGTAGCAAAATAGGCTAAAGAGAGCAGTACAAAATTAAGACAACTGAGAATGTGCAGTTTTAATGTGAATTTTAATAATGTTCCGTGCCCTTCCTAGCATTTGAGTAGTGTTTGCTAGTATTTTAGTTTTCATGAATAGCCTGCAGTAGATACGACTGCTGTGTCTTCTTGTGTACTTCTAGCTAATAACAGCCCTTTGAAGAAAGTGCTTTATGAACACAGGTTCCTTCAGTGTGAAATCATGAAATCTTCTGTTTGCAGAAGAAACTTTTTATCTATGTTTTCTGACCCTTTCTACTCCAAGATTTTCAAGAGTATGTTTCTCTTTCAGCCCTATCTGCTGCCCTTTTACCTCTTCCATTATCTTTTCCAGTACGTCATTTTTTCTTAGTGCAACTTGATGTGGATCTGGTGATTTGTGTATATGCTTCCCTGCTGAATAACCAACACGAGGCAGGAAAGTCTACACACTGACTAGTGACTGCTTGTTTCCTACTTTGCCTATTTCAGAGTAGGTCTAAGTCTGGTTTTTAATAGAGAGAGGGGTTATGCTGTGTCACCAAACTGAATGCCACTTTCACTCAGTTTTTGTGCAGGCTTCAAAGAGTGCAAGAAAACAATATGAGGAGACAGAAACCTAGCAGGTTTAGCCATAATTAGAGGTTTTTCTTTAGATCTATTATTACTGTTATAGTCCCCGTTAACAGATTACGATACCTTCTTGTTTTTTGAACCAAGGCTTAGCAGTGTTTTATTTCCTGTGGTGACGTTTGAGGGATTTACCATGTATGGTTGTACCATCTGAAAAAGATGCCAAGGCTAAAATGGACCTTGTATGTCACAGAGTTCACAGTGATCTATGTAATGTGGATTTTCCCACATATCACTGCTCTGCTCAGTGTATGGTACAATGGATTTTCCAAGTAATGGTTTTATGATGGTACAGGCTAAGGATAAACCAAAATTGGAAGACAAGGGAGTGATTCCCAGGTCTTGTGTAAGGAGCTCTGCTCAAGCCGGGTCCTAGTTCAATTCACAAGCCAGCTTCCACATCTTTCTGTCCATGTTCAGGTTCCCAAGCTTCCAGAAAAAAGCGCAAGTGCATAGGCCTGAATCAGGTTTCGCTGTGTTGTAGTTAAACAGTCATGAAATTAAGACAACTGAACAAGCATTCACCCCACAGGCTAGATGTGGAAGCTATGTATTTTTTTTCAAGAGGATTTTTCCCTCCAAGTAATTCTTTATTCCAGAATCAGAAACCTCAGGTCCCTTCTGAGTGGCATTCTGTAGGGTTTGGGCAGGATCAAAAGGTGGGAGCTGCTGTGCCTTCAAGGAGATGGCTGCAACTTGCAAGGATTTTGTGAGATGGCTGCGACTTTCAGGGATTCTCTGCTCCCTCTTATGTCTTCAGTGGAGATTCCTGTTGTGCACAAGGTAATGAATAGCTTTGGCATATGGGAGTTGGGAGCCTTTCGTCTCTTTTTGTCTCTTTGAGAAGCAGTACGTGATTTATCTCTAGTAGGGGAAAAAAAAATCTGGCGTGCCTTTCTGGAAAGGTTGCTGGGCCCTGACCTCCTTTGACCTGATTTAATTGAGGATTTTGCCAAGCTTATTACATGGGATGTTCTTTGGCAGCATTGACCAAACAAAGCAGGCTGATCACAAATTATCATTTACACGTGCACAGAATAAGGCATAAAAATAGCTATTTAAAAAAATAATTTCCTTTTCAGTGACATATGATAACCTTCCTTTAGTAACCTGTCAAAGACCTCAAGATCTGTATAACAAAACATCTCAGCTTCCTCAGTTTTGTCTTCCCAGGCACATTACTAACAAGGTTGAATAATGCAAAAAATGCACATCTTTTTTTTTATTCTATAGATGTACCCATTTTGTGTCTGCCCACCAGCAATGTCAACCAATATTTTCTGATGCACCTACTTTTGAAAAACACCTTTTACATATTCCCATGTATTTCAGGAAAAAAAATATCCTTTACATACACAAAGCATTTGCTTTGGAAGTGTTTACATATTAGTCAAATCAGGGGTGATAATGTCAAACAGAAAATAAAACTTACTTGACCAATGACACTGAAACACTATGGCTTGAATCTCAAGTATCTGTTCTGACTCCATAAAATAATATATTTTTTAAAAAAATTAATACATTTGAAAAGCAAGTACCTTAAACTTCCTGATCTACTCATAATCTGGCAGAAAATGAAGTTCATCAGCTTTGGGCAGAAATCAGATCGAAGAGGTTTAATTTTGGTTTTTTTGGTCAGAGGTGAGTATACTGCTTGTGAACGGAAACAGTTTGATACCACAGCCAAGGGCAGACAGTGAGTATGTAGTGGTGTTCCATCAGCAACACTGCCACTGATGGAGAGAAACAGCTGGGTGCAACATATAACAAATGCTCCATCAAATTGGCAGTAAATAGGGTTTATAGGACTGATTCTGGAGCACACTGGATGAACATCTATCATATCTAAACAAAGCTCTTCGCAAGTATTAAACCTCAGGTTATTGGGCTGACAGCTACTTGCAGTGCAGTACATTACATTTCACAGCATGAATGAGTGAGACAGCGGGACAGATTAAAAGGTGAAATTAGTTTTTAGGCAAAATGTCATTTTTCCAGAATATTATTCATTAAGTAAAAAGGCTGTTCCACAATCTGAGAAATAATACTTCAAGCTTCTCAACTAAGAAGAAAAAAATGTTACACTGTAACAGGCTTTGGTTTTATTTGAAGAAGCAGTCCAGAAATTCTCCTTTTTAATGCCTCACCTCCTTGATGATAGTTGTGTCTCTGGGCTTAGGGCAGCATATAAAAAAAGCAAGTTCCTTGGGTGACATTTTTCATTAGCAATTTTTATTGCCTTCATAACAAATAAAAAGTGATAAAGTCTCACAGTGACTCCTCTACCATTAACAGTTTTTCTATGTTTGAAAGCTAACAAGACTGGAGATTTTCACATTTATGGAATGTTATTAGCTACAAGACTGAATAATTTGCCAAATCTGTGGAAGAAAATAATACTCAAGACTTAATGGCTCTTAGAGTTCTTTCTGGGATTAGCTTTGGTTTTCTTATTTAGGAGGTGTCTACCTCTGAGCTAAGGTAACTGCGTACTGTATGTTGACATCAGTGGCATTCCTAAGTGTCAGGAAAGGAGACTAAACAATATTAATGGGCTGACAAAATTACTGAAGATTGACGTGGAAGCTGGTTTGTTTTTTTTTTACCTCACCTTCTTTTTCTGCCATCTCCTGTTTTCTGTTTGGCTGTTGCATGTTATAGAAAGAAACAGGTAAAGAATCACTTGTCTAGGATCAATGTAAGATTCTAAAGAGATATGGAAACAGGAAATTTCATGTGAATACAAGACTTATGCATTGCCCATCCATCTCTGCAATTTCACCAATAAATTCTAAATTTCAATCAAATTCATCAGAAGTAGAAGCTGATGGTACGTACCTAAAAAATGTCATGAAAATTCATTGCAAGGAAGAAGACAAAGGGGAAGTTTGACTTCAGTCCTTATCTTACCTCTATGATCTGCAAATGTTGCTGTCAGCACTCATGTCTAAATCAGCTGTGATGTGTGCTGTTTTTACCAGTCAAACAGGTAACATTTGTGGCAGGGAAATAGGAGTATTGTGAAAATAAGGGCAAGAGCATGGAATAGCTGATACTGAGAAACTAGGTTGATTACTGTGAAAGAGACTTTGGTATTTAAGAGCAATATGACAGTGCAGTGGGAGCTTTGATTAGTAAGATGGGGAGATAAAAGTCTTTTAGTGACTACATGGATATGTAGAAAACATGACAGCCTTGTGGTAGCAGGGTTCATGGACAAATGGTTCTCTGGCAGTGCTGTCTGGATAGCAGCTTGGATCTGTAATACTATTTCATTTTTTGCACATTTACCTCCTTAGTCACCCCATCCCCTTATCTTTTTTCTCCCTTTTCTGCTTTGACAAACTTCCTCACGTCACAGCCAAGGTAGTCATAAGTCAGCTGAGAAATGAATAACTTCCTTCCCCTTGGAGCACTAGCACGCTGCTGCTATGAAACACTTAGGCCGCCTGTCTTCCCAGCAAGAGAACAGCAAGTACGCAATGAAATCCAACAACCTCACTGCATCTCTTCCCTTTGAAAGAGCCACTCAGTGGCTACAGGGATTGGGGGTTTTATACTCTTGATGAGTTTTGCGAGTTTTTACCTGTAGGATTTTTTTCCAGTAAAGTTTTCTCACAAACTCCATGTTTTCAGATATTTCTATAGAACCTGATGTTTTTTTCTGAAACACTGCAACATTTCTGAGCTGATGATTGCAAAGAAATTAGATATCAACAGCTCTAAAACTATGTGAATCCATAGAAACAGAACAAAATACAGAATCAAGGAGGACTTTTAAAGCAAAGTGAGAGTTGAGAATAGAGCATAGGATCACAGCAAGGCTGGTAAACTTTAAGAAATGTAGGTTGCATAGCAAGTCTGGCCTCGAGATTGCACGGCCCATCTTGGAGATGTCAGTTTGTCATTCTCTGCCCAGTTTCACCTAGTTAGGAAAGAGGCTAGTACTCCTGTCTTCAGAAATGCAATCTTACTGATTTAGCTCATCTTTTCAGAGCATTTTGTGATGCACAGCTAGAAGGCACTGTAGAAATGTAAAAAACTGTTTGGGAAGTAGTACAGTTCCGTTACAGCTCCTGGGAATGAGTGCACTGAGGTCTCTAAGACAAAATGGAGTTCATGTCAGCTGTTGAATAAAACAAAGAAAGAATATAGTGGTGGAAATGGATGAGGAGAAGAAGAAAGTATGCAAGGTGTAAAGAAAACCATGGGTGAATGACATCTGACTGGGAAAAAGAAGTTGGAGATGAATGAGGGAAGGCAGTCCACAAATGGAAAGGTGTACTCACGCAGTGGTACTGTCTACCTGTTCTTGGTGGCATACAAAGGTGAAGCTACATCTGAATGCAGAGATGGTGCCAGGTCTTGTCAGAGAGAGGAGGCTTCAAGTTCATCAGCTACTGGCACCTTGTTTGCTCCTTGGCTGACATGCAGCTCATGTGCCCTGAAACAGAAACAAATTGTTTTACAGCCTTAGGCTGCTCCTGTAACACAGTGAACTTGACACAAATCTGTTCCAGTGTTACCAAGCTGGAGCAAGTAGGCAGTAGCTCTTGTTTTCCTATCTCTGTAGTTACTCTGCTTTCCTTCTCTGACTTGACTGGTAGAAACAAGATAATTAAAAAATGGGTCTAAACTTCATTCATGATAGACCTTAAGAAAATTTCCTGAGTGTAAGTCGAGGTGATTTAGAGAGATCACCTTTCCTTAACTGGAGGTGTTTTAAGAACATGTTAATAGCATATAAATTAAAAACGGATTGAAGGCTGTAGCTTTAACACCAATGCCACAGGAAGACAAGCCAGTGCAAGATCAGGCAGGTGTGGAACTAAAATCAAAGCGATGTCAGGTTGACTAAGAATAAACCACATCAGAAGTGCAACTGGTAAGAGACTTAATCATTCAGTCAAATAAGGTAGGGATTACACCACTACTTGTAGAAATTTTTGTGACAGGTTCAAAATGGAAGAAAGTCCTCAGAGGAAAGATGAAGACTAGACTTATCTGGGCTAAATAAGAGCAGATATGGGGATGTCTAGTGGCTGAGGGTAAGTAGTTTACTCTTCTATAGCACAGGTTTTTGTTTTTTTCTTCTTTTTTTTTTTTTAATTTCTCCTTTGCTTTTGTTGCAGGAAGTGTCTTAACTACAGCAGTAGACTAGCTTATATTTGTATTATCCTTGTTTCATTCTGTTCCACAGAGGGCTGTGTTGTCAAGGAGCTCTAAAACATGCGGTCCACATTTTTCAGGATGGAGAACACTTCTATTTGTTGGTCTGGCAGCTGCTGTGTAAGCTTTTCAGTCCTTTTTAATCACTCTGCCTCCTGTAGCAAACTACTGTGAATTACTTCTTTGGGGCTCATTATCCAGACTCCTTTACTACACTTGAGAAGGAACAAGAGGTACTGAAGAAAACCCAAGGGGATATCCCCTGCCTAATGAAACTCTGCTGTGCCTGCATAGCCACAGAGCCAAGAGGAGGATGGAAGGGTCATGGCTGGGGTGTGTTGTGTTCTGGATGATAGCACATGAGAATGGATCACAGCAGCAATGAAATTGCTTTGCATGACACTGGAAGTCAAGTTGGCTCTGAATGATACCAGGAAACAGAAGGATAAGGACACTGAAAACTTCCTTTACCCACATCCTCACTTAGTCTGCAGTGCTGAAATCACTGACAACTGAAAGAGCAGTAACTGGAAAGAGGAAGGAAAATGTCCGGTATCTTTGCTTTTTCTTAGTGTTTTCTCTGATTCCAGGGAATCTGACCTTAAGTAGTATGCCAAGGCAGGGAGGTAGAGCTTTTCATAAGCACCAGCCACCCTAATTGACAGAAGGAAATGAGATTGTATGCCCTTTTATTCCAGTTGAAGGATATAACTTACCTAGATACTGCAGATTTAGAGTGAAGAGCTATCAAACTGAGATTTTGAATGAGGTTCTGTTTACCCCTCTCACTTGGCAGATATGGGGGCAGCAAAGATCCTCACTTTTACAATGGAAAAAAAAATTCTTCTCTGTTCTGCTTTGTGGTTATTGCATGCTGATTAGAAACCTGCTCAGAACAAGTTTTACGATATAAGGCTCTTCTCCGTCATTTACTGAATCTTCTTAGTAAAGTGCAGGAAACAGTAGGAAAGAAAGCAATTACAATAAATGCTGAAGCTTCCAACTCAACCCAATGCATGGTGCTGTTCCAAGTTTTTTCTTCATTGAAGCTCCAGGAATTTGGACTCATTAAACATGCTAATCCCAAGATTACTTTTTAATTGTAGTTTTTAACTCACCTGTTGTGCTACCTGTTGCTCTATCAAAGTTGTGCTCACAGGGAAAAGCATGAGAAAAAGAATGAAGGAAAATCTGTTTCTGTGGTCTCAAGGTGTGGGGCAGTCGCTGCCTGGAACTCTCTTGCTAGTTTAAGTATCCTGTGAGAGTGTGACAGACTAAAACAGTTACATCTGAACAGACAAGGCTGTGAACATCTTTATGAAGATACAGAGGTTCTCTTACAGGTACAGTGTGTTCTTGCAGCTAGCTGCATCAATAGGAAGAGTGCAGAGAGGCACATCAGCTGTGCACAACTGCACTAAGTTCAGCAGCAGAGCATTTGAATGTGAACAAGGCCCTCATTTTGGTCTTGGTCCTTTCCTTCTCTCCCTGGTGAATTAATAAATCTGCTTTGTTGCTGTTTATGTGATACAAGTGGGTGAGAATTAGTTACTAGTTTGGGTTATTAACTTGGGTTCATGAATAAACAGAATGACTGCTGCCAGAGAATTGTGCATTAATTACCCTTGAGCTCTGCTGATGGAGAAACAGCTAATATAACAGAAATATACTAAGAGCTTTTGACTATTGTTTTATTATTAATAATATTGGTAAAAGGAGCAAAACTGGAAAAAACTGCTTTTCTTATCTGTCTCTGGACTGTGAAGAGGACTGCAATTCAGGTGACCTCCTCTAGAGAGTGAATGACAGATGAGTTGTAGTTACTTTTCTTTTTGTTATGATCATTACTAGCCACTCAAAATGTGCTTCTGGCTCCCCTGTGGAGAGAATAGATCCCATTCTGATATCTGCACATCCACTTGTCTTCCACAAAACTGGTAACTGTGGATGTTCATCTTAGTGCCAGCTCTGGTAATGAAGCAGTTAAGCAGACCTGCTGAAAACCCAAGAGAAGTGTACTGATTAAACACTTCAGTTTTATCTTCTACTGTTCTTCTTGCCTGGTCTTTTTCACCTTCTTCCGGCCTTGGCAGTCTGTGCTCTTATGTTTTTCTGAAAAAGCTGGATGGGAAATTAGTAAACACTTCATTCAGGTCAACATATGTAAAGGAAGTGGAAACAGCTGGGGACCAAAGGGAGAATGTGGCTGGCAAGGCAAGTTGTTATTTTTATACAGAGCTGACCGGTGAGGTCTCTTTGTGTAGAGATGTCACTCGGCCCAGTTTTATCTTGATGCCTCCTATTAGTCCTCTTGCCTTCAAGTATTTTGTCTTACACACCTGTGTGTTTACTCACTGTGATCCACTGCAGCTTCTCCTTATCTCTCCCTTTCCTCAGCACTTTTCTCTTCCTTTTCCTCTTCTACAGCTGTTGCCACTCCTACAGATACCAGGGGCAAAGGGAGAGGTCTGGTCCAGCTTTGTCTGTCACCTTCCCAGCCCTTCCTCTTCCTGAGGGCAAGAGAGCCTAGGCTGAAAGCTGGTCTGAAGAAGAAGAGCCAGCCAACATCTGCCAAGTTTGAAGAGGCAAACCAAACATAAGTTGAGAGGAAATTACTAGGCAAGAGAGAGGACAGGGTATCCATGATACTCAGGGAAATGGTCTCATTTAAATGATTACCTTGAAGTCATAATGAGACAGGACTGAAAACTTTATATGTGTGATATTTTCTACTCTCTATTATTATCTATAATTATATTTATGTATTACATTATAATATATTCTAGAGTGATAGGTGATAGAGCAGAAACTCATAATCACCTGTTTTGTGAAAAGAGAGAGGCTTGAGTGATTTCATTAGGAAAACAGATATCTTGCTCTATTAGAAGAGAAAAAAGTAATGTAGTAAGTGATGCTGTATCAAGGCAAATAATAAAATCGTCTCCTCTCTTTCCCCCCGTATGTTCAAAAATTACCTTCCACTCTATTGCTGCTTATTTCTAGTAATTAATTCAGCTCAGCAGACTGACACATTTTTGCCTGTCTCACACAATGTGGGTGAAGCAAACAGATACACTTGGGCCTTGATTATACCAAGGCCACTTTATATGGCTAGAGGGATCGCTCTTGGTGTTTTTATTCAAACATCAAAGACCAAGGCCATTCTTGTTATTTCTTCCTGGTTTGCTAAGGAAAGTGATTTAACTGCAGAACTCCTATTGGTGTTTTATTACTGTTGTGTACAAACCTTTATAAATTCCTGGGAACTGAAAAACACTTCCAAACAAAACATGATTTTGATTGTTGGCTTCTGTGGGAGAATTTTGTGGGCTAATTCCTATGTCAAAGATCACATAAGACTTATCCAGACTCTGCATAACAAGACTTAACTATTTTTTTGCAGCATTGACTCCGAACCTGGAGCTCAGCAGCCTTGCAAAGAGAGGAGAAATGAGGCCCAGAGCCATCTCACTGACTCTGTTGCCACATGAGTCTTTAAAAAAGCCTTAATTCTGACAACCTCCCTGACAGAGTTGCAAACCATTCCATTAAGTGTGTCACTGACAGTATTTCTCAAAATCTATTTTAATGTGTTCTAATACCTTATTTGTTGAAATATATTTAGTATCTTCTAAAGCTCAGTAATAAAATTGCTATTTTTATGTATTTCATGTGTAAGGGTGGCCTTTTGGTTATCCAGTACCTTTAAGTGAATACAGGAACATTAAGCCTAATAGTCACAGCAGTTACTTTACCTTTTTTTTTTTTTAATGCTTTTGATGTGTTTACTTGTTATGTATTTATCATATGCAATCAAATGCCCCAAGAGCAAAGAGCAAATATGTTAAGCTCGTGTAATAAGTAAAGCTAGTGCCAGTATAGTTTGCCATTGCTTTCTTTTAAGCTGGCATGGATCTTAACCCTGGTTGGTGCACTTCTTTTTTTTCTTTTGTTCTATTTAAGAATCCTAGGTTGCAGAAATGCTTTTGTCAGTAGTAATATGCTGTTGCTATTGATGCCAAGTAATTGCTTCATTCCTAAATTCAGATGTTTTCCATTTTAGAATTCTTTGATTTCCTATCAGTCAGATGGTAAAAAGAGGAGAGAGGTTCTGTAATAAAACTTTCAAAGAACCAACAGAAAATAAATCCCTTTAAAGTCTAACAATGTCTAACAAATTCTTACCTTCTTTTTAGTTCAAAGGGACAAATTACCAGCAGTCTCTGAAAAACCAGAGAATGTAGAAGGCTTCATTATAGCCAACGATGTCAGGAAATATTGACAGATCTAGTTCTGAGGCAGAATTTCCTGCTTCCTGTCTTGATGGATAAAATACTGACACACTAAATTCATCTGTTCACTTTGAATATGTGCTGACAGAAGCAGTCTGACTTTCAGAGCAGTATACACTACAGGTGTACACACTTGGGATGTCCCTGATTACACAGAGCAAGACTCTTGCATCCTGTTTGGCATCCCTAGCGTTTTACAAGAGGAAAGCACAAGCTGTCATAGACTCGTGATGGCAGAGGTATGAAGCTGACACCCAGCTTTGCGTGCTTGCAGGAGAAGGAACATTGTCTCCTGCCAGCCTTAGCCCATTTCTGTCTGGATGAGAAGTTAGCTCAGTGGCTAAAGTTTAAAAGTGGTAGTACAAAGTGGTTTCTGTCACTTTCTCCACATTTTTTTGTCATTTGTTACTAACTGTCTTCATCCTCTTGGTCTTCTTTCTTGAGAACTAATTATGATCATATGAAAAGCTTTTAAAAAAAGAAATCTAAACCTGACTTGACTGTAGCAACATAATATACCTGAAAATTTATTGTTTTGTTTTTTTTTTTTTTTCTTTTGCAACTCAAATAGTTTTAATTAGTCCTAAAAATATCAGCCAACTTCTTACTACCAAAAGATTTTGGTTTTTTCATTAACTGGGCACCAGTAGCATTGATCACACTTACCAGACTGTCTCACCCCAGGCTTTCACAACTCCCAACAGTTACTGCACGCTGGAATGATGGATCTGTTGGTGGAAACCACTGCTTAAAGCGGAAGCGAGCAGGCAAGAGAGATCCCTCAGGAACATTTTCTGTCTGTAGGCCTTTAGAAAAGCTTGATTTATAGGAAGCAATACATTTGCATTTAAGCTGTCTAGACATGGGTGCCTACTTTGAATTAATTTTGATGGGAGTTAGGCCCTGGGATGCTTTCCAAGTGCCAAAATACCAAAAAAAGAACCCCAAAAAAACTTCCATAAGAAGATAACATTAAAGAAGCAGCAAAAGTTTGGGGTATGGCTGTGGTTGTTGACACTTCATGTACATATAAGCTATGCATCTGAAAGCCAATCAAAATGCCTAACCTGGATAAGAGTGCCAAGGAATATTACTTCATTTGTCAACATCCTGGGCAGCTGTTGTTAGACTCTAAAGAAGGAGCAGAGAAGGCACAAAAAGGAATGAATCTAGATGTAATGTCTCTTTTGGACTGAAGTCTGTCCTCTTCTGCTTCTGAGATGTTGTAAGCTTAATGAGACTTCAAATAGCTAAAAAGCTGTAATTAGAGCCGTCTTCTGAATTAGAGCCGTCTTCTGAAACATGCGTTTGTTTCCCTGACGCTATGCAGGAGAGTTCCTGTTTTCCTGTTGTTTCCTGTGGCATAAACATTTATTTTAAATTTCTTTTGTCATCTTGGTAGAAGCTGTCTGGAGGAGACGTGCTTTCATGTGACTTTCTTCCTTCCCGCTGCTGTTTTTGTTGCCTCAAAGGCAAACGCAGGATATTCCTCTTCCAGTTCCTTCAATGCCTCTCCTTCCAGTATCTCTGATCAATCAATCTGCAGTGATGTCAGCATTTCCAAAGAACTGATATAATTATTTGAAAGGTATGTAGAACAAACTGGCCCTGAGTTTCCTAGAAAAGGTTGAAACATTCTTCAAGCTTGTATAGATTACAGAGGATTTGAACAATAATGTAAGTAAAGTATTTTAAGTACTGTAATGTAAGTATGATTCAGATGATAGTAAAATGAGATAAGGATGAACATCAAATTGACATAACTTATCTAGACCCCTTGGGGTCAAGAACAAGTTTGGCAAAACTCTCATAAGGATTTTTATCAACTGGGACAGTCCAGATAAAATTAACTCTTTGTACAATCTCTGATCTGTACAATCTCTCAAGTCCTTTCCTTGTTGTTCTTCTGTGACACTAAATTATATGACTCAAGTGGCTTAGTAGGTGCTATCCTGTATCAACACTAAGAATGTGAAAGATGAGAGAACTTCAATTAGCTGCTGGTGTGCACTGATGATCATATTTAAGATTCTAAGTTACCTTTCATACATAATTTCTTTATGGCTACACAGCACTCATCCATACTGAGCAGTCTAGTGAGTAAACTGTGCTAACAAAGCATTAATGGGAAAAGTCTCATAGGTTCATAAACTGAGAACTTCAGAGAACCCACTTTAAAATTAGCTCACAGGTGTATTCCCACAAGAAGTGCTTGGCCCAATTTACCGCATGACCTAATGACTCATGACCACACGGTTAAACACTGTTGGATAATCTAGCTTAACTTTTTAATAGTTGAAGTAAATCATTTAAGTAAATCTTGAAAAAGGCAGGTGCAAAGAAAGAACTGCTTGGTTAAGGCTACTACAACCTCAAAAAACATGAAAGAGTGACATGAGGAATCCTGTCTTTTGGGATGACTTGTGAAGTCCACTTTAGGATTAACAAGGGAAGTGCTTTCTGAAGGCTGTTACTGATAAAAGCACAGAACTTTCAGGTCAGAAAAAGGAAGGTGGAGGTGGTGTGCTCTGTGTGTGTGCCTTACTGTGAGGAAATGGGCAGGAAGTATACTGACAGATCCTATGGGTTTATCTCCTATGAAGAATTTCATGGCTGTAGCTGACCTCGGCCTTCATTCGGTAATGCTCTTTCTTCTGTAATGCTGTTGGTGAATCCAAAGTTGGTTTGCTTCAGCATCCCGTGAAGCAGAGAAGATAGTGGTAGAAAGGAAATATCAATATAGTAAACAGAAAACAGGTAGGACAGGTTTTAGATAGATGTACCCATGATGAACTGAAGGGCATATATTAGAAGAGGTAGTGATCCAGTGATTTGTTATTAATTAATTAACACCTGTGGGTAATTAACTTCTTTGCACGAAAGTCTATATTTCAATATAAAGAGATGCAGTCTGCGAAATAGAAGTGGATTTTGTTTGTGATGCAGTTATCTTGCAGCTGTTTACTATGGCATGAAGACTGTAATATGGAGGAAAGGTTTTATTTGATCTTAGTCAAGGTTTCAGTACATAGCTGGTAAACCAGCTTGTATGATACCTGAGAAATTTTGGTTATTTTGAAAACCTGGTTTCTCCTTTTATCAAGCAATCTCTACCATATTCCTCTTCTCCTTCTGACCAGAGCATTGTCAGTATGTTAGCCTACCTTCCTAACTGCAAATGGAAGTTTTCTTTGTGTCTCTCCCCATGAATCAAATTTTCTGTCCCAGTTAAGGGCAGCTGATGTGATAGGAAACTAACTGTAAGTGTTCTTTTCCATAAAGATCTTACCATAAAGATCTCTTCTTAGGCTCTGGCTTTCCCACGGTATTTATAGCAACTGGCAGGGGTGTCTGGTCTTTCAGTATAGTCTGCTTTGGGAGTGGGGGGTGGACACGAGGCTCTGGTAGAGGAGGGCAGGGAATTGGGGGTGTGAGTGTGAGCAGTGGGGAGGAAAGGGCTGCCTATTGGTCTGCAAATTGGTGCTACAGCTCAAGGAGAAGAGGCAGCAGAGACTGAAGCAGTTTAGATAGTTGGGGTGTCAGTGGGCTGTTTGACCAGGCAATAACACAGCACCTCCATGCAAAGCCCCTTCAGTTGGGTTAGGTCTGAATATTGACAAGTGAAGTAAGACATAAATACAGCATGGGTGTCAGCTGCTCCTTAGTACCTGCCTGGGTACGTGTTCTTACTACCTGATAAATTTTATCTCTGTTTCAGTGATGATTCACTCTACCTGAAGGATAACGTACCTCATGTTTACTACAGAGAAGTGGCATGTAAATAAGCAGTTAATGCAAATTAGCTGGCAAAATGCAGTACTACTTATAACTCGAGAAATGTGACTTTTCTTAAAAACTTAACGTATTTTTCAGTGCTATAATGGTTGAAAGGTGTGTCTCCCCTTCCTTATGAGGCTTCTTTACCAGAAGCAGTAGGGTGTGGTTTTGCAGTGTGGAAGAAGATAAATGACGGAGTAGGAAAGAAAAGTCATTAGGAAAGAGTTTATCTCTGTTGCTTCCATTACCAAAGCAGGTGAGTGTGCCATGAAGCCATCAGGTATCAGGTTCAAAATAAACAGGAGATAACATTTTCACACGCTGCTGCATGTTTAAGTTATGCAATCCTTGGCCACAGCATGTCTTGGGGTCCAGAAGTTCTCAGAGCTTCAGAAATGGGCTTTGAGGGTTTAGAGATGAAAAAAACCTTGAGATTTAACAGGCACAAATATACCTACCATGGCTCAAGGTGTCTGTCATAAGCAAATCCCTAGAAACTGAGTACAAACTCATGCAGAATGTCTGGGCTTTCTGTGCTCATTTACTCCTCCCTGGTATCTATCTATTGCTGGCCACTGCTGAGCACAGGACATAGTACTAAATGCCATTTTTGATCCACTGTGGATTTTTTCATGTTCTCAACCACGCTGTTAGATGGTACATTTGTACTATTCCATCTATACTTGGAGAAGATGGGGGTATCTTGTACTGTTTTAACTGCTGTTATGGGAATCTGGTTTTTCTGTGTGAGTAAAGCTGCAAGAGGCATTTGAGTACCGGCATATGGGGTAGGAATAGAGCAACGGGGTGAATCAACAGTTCATTCTAAGATCTGAAGACATGAATGTAGTAGAAAATATTTTTAAGTACAATCTTTAATAACAAAATCAAAATTTATGTTTAAATCCCATATGACAAAGAATACCTCTTCGGAAGAATTGCTTTTTTGAGAGTTCAGTGACTTGTTTTAAGCAAAGAAAAACACTGTTTAGATTTTGTATACATGGGAAAAAACAGAGGCATTCAAACTTGTCATAAGGAAGTTTTTATTAGTCTGTAGATACCCGCTAAGTTAATTTAACTGGGACTTCATATCCTGTTGTCCCAGTTGTGCAAATAGGAAAACTATGATGCTGCTTCTAAAGATTTGTTAAGAATGTTATCATTTTGACATGAGGTCTTAGTGGTTTGCACAGTGCAGGCATCAGGCTGGAAGAAACTTGGGTGAACCTGCTTCCAGACAAAGAATAGGAGGTTTTCCAATTATTTTAAATGCAGGGTAGCTAGGATGAAGTAAGATATTATCCTTTCTCTTATAGTTAATGGACTACAAGTCATTTTTTGCACACAAGGAGAGGGTGAAGAGGACAGTTGCACAGACTAACATTTCTTGGATCCCCTGTCGTGAGGCAGGCAAGAAAAACATCTGTCTTCAGGCTGGTCAGCAGGACAAGTGCAAACTGCAGACAGTAAGTCTCTAAGACAGGTTATTGAATACCTTATCTCCATGCTATAGATCAGCTAAGGAGAAAGAAACCAGGAAGGTTTTCTTGGGCTCTAGAGCCCTTCATATCTCTTGGCCAAGACCTGCACAAGCACCTTGCTGCCCCGTTGCCTTTTGCTGGGGTATCCTGTGTCCTATCTAGGACTTATAGTCCTAAGGAGGAAATTCTGCAAACCTGCACCCAGCACCTTCCCCGGTACCTCGGTCCCTCATCTCTAAACAGCTTCTCTAAATGACTTCAAGGACCCTTAATGTCAAAATCCTGGGATGTGGTGTCCTGGGAAAAATTTCTAACCACAAGAAAGAGCCTTCCTGTCCCAGGCCAATGCTGTTGCTGGTCCCTCTTTGCAGCAAGATGGTGGGAATAGGGTTCTGCTTCTTTTACCTGTATAGTGACAAAAAACAGAGCTGCCAGAAGGGAGGCCATAAATGCAGCACTGATAGCTGAGGTGGGGAGTTCAAGAGTCTCGTTAGAACAGGAGTGCCATAGGAAGGTGAAGACTGCACTGTTCATCTCTCAGTCTTCTCAGAGGCAGCAGCCTTGCTTGAAGCTGAGGAGATCTGAACCTATTTGCTCCTGTGCAACACCCACCCTTTAATGTCCTACCTATGACTCTCCTATTGCTCTGTTGTTCCCAAAGCTCTGGATGCAAGTATAAGAATTAGGACAACTTGGGACAGGACAGGGTTGAGGGCTGACAGTTTAGGAAATTGTGAGAGCAAGGGGAAGGATAAGGAAGGGTGACATCTTCTCAGCTTCCCTATATGCAAGGTTGCTAACATAGTGCAGGTGCTAAATCAGTGATGAGATTCTCAAACCTTAATGCTTTCTCTGTCTCTCTCTGATTCAGTACATGAGCATACAAGCATCTGCATTACTGTTGGGACCATATGCTTAGAGCTGTAGAGTGAATTGGTCGTGAAGGAAGACAAAAGAAAACAGCGGTTTCTAGACAGGAGGCAACACACAATTGCAAAGAGGCTTGTGTGCCATTCATTATCATGGTTCAAAGGAACCATGATGGGAAATGTACAGGTTTGGTAAACAAACCAATAGCACTAAGAAAATACCCAACTACATATTACCAATTTTGACTCCCAAGGGAAACTAACTTCCAAAACATTGTCATTCAGCACAAATCTTAGAGGCTGTGCTGGTTTTGCTTGGTAAACATTCCCTTATTTAAAAAAGGCCATTACTAGTGAGGAAAGAAAAGGCCAGATATACAGTTGCTGTGAAGTGAAAGCCTGGGGGCAGAATAGCTGACGTTCACTTAAAACCCTATAATTCTGCTAGAGAAGAAAAGAAAATGCACTGAACTGGCAGATGAAAGGTACTCTTTTCCTTGTCTTCATGTGAAAGGTCAAGCAGAAAAAAAAATGAGGAGGTCAGAAATAAATAGGAACAATAAAAATAGTCTTTAAGACACTGCAGTGTTAGCACAGTGCTTTTCTTCCTGTAGCCTGATCTCACTGCAGAAAAAAACCCTGGGAACATGCCAAAGCATTAAAAGCAATACAATTGCATTTTGAAGGGCAAGAAAAGCAGACTGTGTGGGTAAAGTGCTGTGCTGTTCACCTTTTATCTTTCTGACAGTCACTCAAGGATCTTCTTTGCTATTATAAAGGGTGCTATTTTGAGGCCACTTATGTTGCTTGGGAGGGTTATTTGAACAGTATCTATGCATTGCTGAGGTAACTTTAATTGAGTTGCTGTTTAGGTGATGCAATTAAACTACTGACCTTCTGATAGCAAAATATCCAAATGAAATAGTCTTGTTTGGGTAAGGGCTGTTAAAATGTATAGGGATTATATATAATATTATTGACATACTTCAGGTTTATTGACCTAACCTTCTGAAGTTACCTTTTGTAACACAGAAAAGCTCCTCTGTGCCTTGCATTCACTTCACAGTCTTTCTTACCCCAATTTGTCAGGGGCAAGAGCTCAGAGCATCCTTTGCTCCCTATTTAGTGAGAGAAGTCCCCCTGGAATTGTGCATCTCCAAAGAAATTCAGTTCTTCAGTTGAACCATGTCACAGGGTTTCATTTTAACTTGCAGAACAACCTTTCAGCCATCTCTTTTAGGAGGAATCCCAGGTCAGATGCACAGCATTTGATTCTCAGTTTTATATAAAGAATTAACAGCAGCTACATTTTTCCCACAAATTAGATATGCACAGTTAGAAGAGCTTCTCATGCCACCTTGCTAGTTTATTAACACAGAAGTATTTGTGCATTTACATTGGGTGTTCTGATCAGACATAGATTATTTTGTAGTACTTTTCTGTTTGGAGTTAATCTCCAGGAAGGAGGGACAGAAGGCTGAGACCTAGAACATGACAACAGTGTGAAGAGGGTTTGTCACTTCATAGCTATGACTGGCAGAGATTGAGACAAGTTAAATTAATTGACATTTTACTACCCAATATCTAAGGGCTACTTTCCATTCTCTACATTTGACTAGCTTTTCTTCATCACCACCCTGAAGATGATGTATGTGTCTCTGAAAAAGACTACACCATCTAGTCTGCTTTCAACATCTATTTACCTGCACTTGATTCTTCACGGGATTCATATCTATGAGCAATCTGAGGAAAAGACTTCTCCTTGGTCTCCTGTGTGCTAGAGCTGTTTATCCTTTGTAATGTAACTTTTTTCTTTTTTCAAATCCTTGTTGTGGTGACAAATGGCAGTGGTTTTCCATCCTTCAGATATTGGGCATTTCTCTTGACCTGGCCAACTAGTTTGTTTCTTTCCTTGTCCTCCCTGTCCCTCCCCAGAACAACTCTTCTTGATAATTCATGATGCTTTCTGACTTCCTGAGCATGTCTGTTCCTTTTCCTGTGGGGCAATGAAAGCTTGTCCTACCTGGTCACTGTGAATAGGCAGGACATAGTTTCAAGTCCTACTCTGAAGAGCTCAATTACAGGAGCTATTTTTTCTTTCCTCCTCCAACCCCAAGCTTTAGAGTGAGCCAAACGGGAAATACATCTGATGGTGCTTAAAATAAATTTGTAAATTTTTTATATCATACTTTCACCACAACAGACTTTCAAATCCTGTTTTTATGAAATGTATGGAAGTCTTCCAGTGGATCCAAGTCTGAGGTGAGTGTCTGTTAAACAAAACAAAATGTCAGAAAACAAAATGTAGTATGAGTGAGAAACAGACATCATCTTAAATGTTTTCTTCCCAGTTTCCTCTCAGACAGTAAGTTCTGTTGTCCCACATGTGAAACTTCTTATATGGCTGTTTTCCTGGAGAAAGTCTTGATGGGCAGTAGCTTATCGCTTAGCCCTTTAAGTTCATGTTTTATCAAATCATTACTTGTGAATAAGGTAAAGTGTGCTTTTACAACTCTAGTTTCCTGCCAGACTACCTAGGCATGAGACACGGTGACATGTCCAGAGGCCCAAAGCATTTCCCATAGTAGAAGACTTGATTCGGGGACTATGGACCACAAGATTAGAAAGAGTTTTGTCTTAGAAACTTGCTTAATTTTCCCAAAAAAGCTAAACTATGGAGTAGCACCAGGCTTGTTAGGATTATTCATCTTTTATATGGTCATCTTTTTGCTTAATCTATGAAAGTAATTACAGTCTGGAATACATATAATTTATACAACATGGAATTGGAACTCCAGGGAAAAAGATACTACTGTTCAAAGAAGAAAGGGAAAGTGGAACATCTGGACAAAATCAGACAAGGATAACCAGAACACAAGTTGGTAGAATTGCCACAGAAGTTTTATCTTGCAAGAATTCCTAGGGTGAGCTCATGGCCTTATTCATTTGACATGCCAATTACCCTTGCCTTTGCATCTATTTATATTTTGGTCTCCTATGGTGGCCTAGGTTGAGAAACATAGTTTGAAACCCTTCCACACTCCCATTATACAAACCTAATCTGCACTGCCGGTCTGTTTCTGGGCCAGATGCCTGCAGCCAGAGCAGTGGAGGAGCAGTGTATAGGAGCAGCCCCTCAGAAAGAAAAGAATTGAAATAATTTCTGTACAACATTTCACAAGTCTTTGACCATTGCCAGAGTGGGATTAATCAGTTTTCAATAGCCCTGAAGAAATCAACATGCCTGGGGCCTGAGCAGTATAACCACAGAAACTTGTCAGTGCAGGGGGAAGGCCAGAGCCTTCACACCAAGAGTCAAACAAGCAGCTCTGGCTGCAAGCACCACCGTTTCCCTCCACTCCAGCTGCTCAAAGGCAAGTTTACAGAGCATATCCTCTGGATAACTCTAGACCCAGAGGTCTAGCCATCCATTGTACAGTCACAGAGGGGTCTTCTCTGCCCTGACAGGCAGCACGGCACCCGGGAGAGCCCCAGGCTGTGGGCCTCACACAGCCCTGCTGGCTGCCCTCCCAGAGCAGGGGCTTGTGGTATGCGCTTGGGGAGTCCTGAGGCTGTTTGGCACTGGAAGCAAACTAATGCAAAACACAGTCAAAGTGCTTTCATGTGAGCTCCTGAGGAGAGGCCAAGGCAGCTGTAAAGAATATGCATGGCCCAGGGTTTGTTTACAAGGAGAGAGAGAGAGGGCTGTTGTGGGAAATGGCCACATCAGTGTTCCAGTGGTACACTGTACCTTGTTTATATGATAGTGCCAAGTGGCAAGCACAGACACACTTGTGACAGGGCACCTTGGGAACTTCAGAGCCTCCTTTTGATTTTCTTCAAATCCTGAAAAGGGAGAAAGTTGTTTAAATTTGTACTACATCCACTCATGTTTACTTCTCTCAGCAACAGTGAGTTTCTAGAGTTTATTAGAAACATCACAGGCAATGCCAAAGCTTGAAATTGAACAGCTGAGGTCACTTGACTTGTTCAGTCTGGAGAAGGAGAGACTTGACAAGAGACCTCATGGTGGTCTACAGCTTCCTCACAAGGGGAAGTGGAGAGGCAGACACTGTCCAGTGTCACTGGACACTCTCTGGTGACCAGTGACAGGACCCAAGGGAATGGCATGAAGCTGTTTTCAGGGAAGTTAGGTTGGATATAAGGAAAAGGTTCTTCACCCAGAGGGTGGCTGGACACTGCAACAGGCTCCCCAGGAAAGTGGTCACAGAACCAAGACTTCCAGAGTTCAAGAAGCATTTGGACAATGCTCTCAGGTACATGGTGTGATTCTTGGGTCTGTCCTGTGCAGGTCCAGGAGTTGGAGTTTGATGATCCTTATGGGTCCTTTCCAACTCAGGATGTTCTATGAATCTGTGAAATTCATGCTTGTATCTTCGGGTGGATGTTTTACTACTGAAGCTCTGGGTAATGTGATAATAGTTGTATTTGTAGCAATTTCTGTTGTCTACAATTTTCCCTCTTTTAATGACACATTCATAAGTACTATTCCAGACTCAAATAAAAAGTATTTCTGTTCTTGTTTGATAAAAAAGTATCTCTGTTCTTTTTTAATAAGAGCTTAGTAAACATAGCACATTGTGTGAGCCCAGGAGTGTAAGAACTACTGGCTTTTCTATCCATACTCTGTGAATTTAATTTACCTTTTCAGATTAGTTTTATTCCCTGTAGGTACGTCCTGGACTCCTCTGTAGTAATTATTTTTGATGACTCCACTAACGCCTACTGCTGAAGACAGAGATGATCTATTTCAGACTCCTCCGCTGAATGAATTTAGCCAACAATCCACTCATGACTCTGGCAGATGTTTTTGCTTTCTTTCTTTCCTTCAGGCCAGTAAAAACTTTATAAATCTTCACTCTACCATTCCAGAAATGTGATAACTTTCCCCCTTGACACCTGAAACATCTCACTGACCTTGTCTGCATACAGTAGAAGCGTTTGTATATACTACAGACCCCTGAGTTTAAAATTAATAAAACCTCAACATTTAGTCTTATAAAAGCTTGATTTAGATTAGACTAGGATCCACAAAATTAGGTTTTCTTAAGAATACTTACTCCTGGTGCTCATATACCCACAATTCAAAACCTGTCAACTTGATTACCTACTGTAACAATTCCAAATATTTATGTTGGTTGTCCCTGCTGTTTATATAACATTGTATCTCCCCTCCCTAGTATGTGTGTTAGTAGCCATGAAGTTAATGGACTATTTTCAATAATGTCAGGACACGTCAGCCAAAGGTTCTATAGAAAATGCATGAGATCCTGCTCCAAATCAAGCCTGAGGCATGTTAACTACAATCCTTCCTTTGTCTCCTTTTCAAGATGCTAACTCATTCCTTGGTCTGCTTTCTTGTTGAAGAAGACCAGAGAGTTCAAAGAGGCTACTTCAGACCCCCTTTTCAAATGCTCTTTAAGGCTTGTCCTTCTTCTGTTTGTTGGAACTAGAAAGCATTTATATATGTTGATTATTTTGAGGGAAAGAGTGAGGTGAACTGATTATTGCAGTCCAGCTCTCTCTAGACTAGTGGACACATTATTTTTTGGAACTAAGTTTTGCTAAGAAGCCAAGGGTTAATTGGTTATGGAGACTAAATTATCTTTTCACTTTATAATTTATTAGAAAATGTCACAGTGTTGTAACCAGAGGCTGTTAGAAACCTTCATCATGATGAATAATTTTGACATGATGCGACATGTCTGAGGAGGAATTTTTGAAATTGCTCTAATGTGAATAAATAAAAGAGAGATTAGTATTCCAGAAAAAATATGTAAACTCAGAAAATTGCAAATGAAGACTGGCATAAACTTTTGTGGTTTGTTTTGTTTTTCTAAATTGTGAAGTTGTTGGAGTTTTTTCAAAGTAGTAACATAAGAATTTTAAATTTTTTTTTATTTTTTTATTTATTTTTTTTTTTAGCGTCTTATTAGTACAGTGCTAATTGCAGCTTGTTTACAGTCCCGATAAAATAAAATTCCCATCAGGACAATACTCTATTTCAGTTTTCTTCACAAAGCAGGGGATGGTGATCTCTTTCTTCTGTCAATCTCCTTGTCATTCCTATCTCAGTACCATTCTTTATCTTCTGCTTCTCAATAAGCCTGCAAGTTGTTTATGCAGAATTTGCAATATTTGATTCAGCAAATTTGTGTTGTACTCCTTGGACATCTTACTGTCTCATACTTCCCTGGGTATTTTCTGTTTTCTGTGCATTCTCTGCAATTGCAAATCCAAAATGCTTGCATGAATTAAAGGTTGGTATTAGTGGATCTATGCAGTGGATTCATTCAGGTTCTGTGTTATGCTGAGGAACAGCCATTAGTGTAAAACTCACAGAAATGAGAAAAATGATGAACACTGGCCAAAAAAGTCACCACCTCACAAAAGAGTAAGAATAGCTTGGTTAGGATGACTATTCCTGCAGCCACAACAGCAAAGTGTAATGAAAAGGAAGTATTTTTTGCCTTCTCTTCTTTTAAGCTTTTTGAAAGAAAATATTTAGGCCTATGGCTTTGCTGCAGGATTTACTGATAATTCACATAAACCAATATCTGGTTTATCTGACTTTTAGATGGACTGAGTACCTGGAACTCAAGTTTTAGTTTGCAATAGTTACGGGAAATGCATGCTCCTGAACAGGAGGCAGTCTAAGTCAGGAGCTGCTTTGTAAACCAGTATACTTGTCCTGGTATACTGATGGAAGTAGTAGTAATTCAGGTGACAGCTATAATGAGAGTGCCATTTGCTTATAAAATTCCAAAAGGTGGAAATAATCATTAGTCACACGAAAAAAGGACTGCAATGGGATGAGATACCTGTGTGCGCTTATTACCCTTAAGCACCTCTTTTATTAATAACACTGCTGTAAGCATTGTGTTTAAACTATCAATCCTCTATTAAGACTCAGAGCAAACAGCCAAAGCTGTAGGAGTCTCTCTACATTTCAAAAGGCACATTCTGCAGGACAGTATGCCCACTGGGAGAGACCTGGGTAGCTAATAACCTTGAAATTGTCCATTCTAGGTCACCTATCCGTAGGTCATTACTGCCTTAACTCACCTCCTCAGCAACAGCCTGACCACTTTCACCTGTTGTGGGTTTTCCTAGGCGTGACGACTTGTATTCGAGAAATTTGATCCCATCTTGGATTAATGGGAGTTTTATCTCTGACACCCATGAGGCAGAGTTGAGGTTTTGATGATGTGTGAAAAGCAGCAACTTCTTCTGTATTGTCCATCTGCAGCTTTTTGGAATGATTACCTAGAGAGGGCATGGCTGCTCTTGACACAGAGAGTAGGTACGTAACACAAAAAGGTTCTGCTTCTTCGCATCTACCTCGCGGAGAAGAACACTCCTTTAATGATTCCATAATTAAAAAGAACAGCAGAAGTAAGTCCAAACCTTTAATAGCTGCTCAGATTTTAGGCTGAGTGTTTGGGAATCTCCTAAGCCCCTACAAGTGTTTTCTGTGTCTGTCTGGCATAAGAAACTAGTAGTATTCTACCATTAATATTGTTACTGTAATCCTGTATTATTTGTCCATGTTTTACACAGGACTGTTCTGCTCCCTAAGGATTAGACTTTGGCTAGTGTTGCATTCTCATCAGTGAGGGATGGCTTGTGCACCTGGGTTTTACATCAGAAACGCACGCTCTCTTTTGTGTGAAGCTCATTCAGAAAATTGACTGGTTTTTAAAAAGTGGGACGGTATAGTTTTATACCAATGGAGTGCCAAAGGACTTAAGTTCATGTGTCCTTGTTTCTGGTTGCAGGAAAAGACATCAATACAGAGCACATGTGAAATTCTATCTGTGCAATGAAGTAAAATTCTTTGACTACACTGTTTCCAGTGTAAACTACTGAACTTGCAAACACCAAGTTGCGTGGGAGATAAGCCAAGGTGATGAAGTCCAAGCAAGATGAGGAAGCACAGAGACTGTAAACACATTACCTTCTATTAAAGGAAACATGTGTTATAAAGATATAGACTCTTTTATTTTGGTAAGAATAAGCTTATTTTTTTCTGATACAGGTGGCAAATTCTCCGAGGAAAACATCTACAAGAGAGCAGAGGTAGGCCAGAACATTTAACAAAAGCCTCATTATCTGTTGTTCTGTAAAGCAGAGGACCAAATGCTGGTCTCTTAAAATTAGTGGCAAAACTATCTTTTTTAATGGCCTAGGAGTTTATCCCAGGTGTTTTGCTACCATAGTGACAGTCTTATCCACACATGTAGAGAGCAGTTGGTTTAAATTAAGAACTGCCGTTATCAAGGTGCAGTTTTGGAACCAAAGGACAGCTAGAGCTAAATGAATTAAATGTAAGTATTACAAAAAATATTTCCCAGTACACGTTCTAGATGTAGACTAGGACTTGACAGGATACTGTGGGCATCATTGCAATACTTACAGATCACAGTAAATACAGCAGAAGTAAACATAATACAAATAAGTTTTACCTTCAGAAACTTATGTCATCTAAGCCCACAAGGCTCAGTGAGCACACTAATAGAAATCAAAATAAATGTATAAATTCACATACCTATACCAACTGTCTATAGGGCAAATGCTGAATAAATATACTGTTAGAACAGTCCATTTGTTATAAAACTATGCCAGATACCAAGAATGGTAGATTTTCCTGTAGTTTCCTTCACAAAGAGACTGCATACAAAAGAAAACTGTTTCAACTTCTGTATTGTGGGAATATCCTAAGTTCTTATTTCTTTGTGTGCTGATTCAATAAGTACTAGTACCTGTGCTGATCTTTTTCTTTACTACTTTTCAGAACAAGGCTGTCCTGAGCTAATTTATGCTCTTCATTTGAAACA
The DNA here is from genome assembly GCF_001604755.1 of Lepidothrix coronata. Lineage (NCBI taxonomy): Eukaryota > Metazoa > Chordata > Aves > Passeriformes > Pipridae > Lepidothrix > Lepidothrix coronata. The sequence continues at coordinate 2,699,257 of NW_016690274.1, read as the reverse complement.
TTGATGGCTGGCACTGAGAGCAAAACGAGAAAACTGGGCAAATTTTGGAGGTCCTGTTATCTTTAATATTTTTCTGGCAATGCCTTTCATGAGAATTTTAGATCTTCATGAATTTGAAAATAGAGGTAATAAACCAGATAAGTATAGTGAAAACTTGAAATAAAAGTGGGAATTTTAATTTGGTTCTGAGATGACCACTTAGACTAACATATTTTAAGATTTTGTATTAATTCAGGTTTATTTTCATGTCTAGTTGTCATTAATTATACATAATACTGAATCCTACCATCAACTTCTGAAGCCTATGGAAAGTGAAATTTGCATCGATGCCTGTGGCTGTTCAGCTCAACCCACGCAAGCTACAGACACAGGTTTGCATTTTTTTTTTTACTGTCATGGTCACAGGTATAAACTGAGCAATTATTTTTTGGATGTGCAGTTTTTGTGAGGCAAATGAGTCTTACTGACAGATCTGTTTCCACATGATTTTGAGTCATAGTGACTTTACACATGCCACTTGTGACTTTTCCGTTGCAGTTACTGGGAACTGATTTTTAATTCTTAGTTGCTTTTTGAGACAAAACCAGTTATATTTCTTTCAATTTTTAAATAAAACATATCTTTGAATATGTTTACTGCTTCAGCTGTGAAGTCATTTAAATAGCAACACTACTAGGGAGCATACTGGAGTATCAGACAAAAACAAAAGAATTTTGAAAGATCAGTTGAATTTTTTAAGCTCAAAAGCATCTATTTGATTCAAATCATACAATGTATGACTGTGATATCATTAAAACAAATATCCCAAATGAGCCATCCCTCACCCTTCATACCAAAGGGGTGACATCATTTCTGCATATTGTATTGATAGTTTTTGTCATTCAGTACAGAGGTCAGGCAAGTAAGCTGGGAAAGCAAGATGTGTTCCAAAAGGCCACACCAAGTCCCAGCATGAGCTTTTTATTTTCTTTGAACGTACGATCATAAGAAATTAACTTTTAATCTGTTTTGTCCACCTGTGTTTATTGTAGCTAGGGGACCTATTGCTTTCCTATTTCTATTCTATTTATTTAAAGGCAAAATGAGAACAGAAGAGTATATGGGAATACCCCTAATAAGGCAGATTTGGGCAAAAGGAGCCTGTACATTGCCATCCCACACTGCTGTAGCTTCTGAGCAGACTGCTGGTTGCTTGCCTGGCTAATTTTATACTGTGCTTGTCACTTTAGGCTATGGCTCCTACAGCATTGGTCTCATACTTTAGATGTTGTGGAAAATGGCATTTGCCTTGAAGTCAGTGATAGCTGAGTGCATACACTGCAGAAAATAAACAAAAACATTGCTTTCGTTGTCTCTTCCTTCCTCTATTATGTATGTTAAACTTCTGCTATTGTTGTTTTTTTGCTCACAGTGATACCAGGAATACCATTGGAAATTGTCTTCCAGCTCCTTCCTTGAAGGAAGGACAGGGAATCAGTTTTTTATTTTTATGTTTTTAATAGTGGAAGAGTACCAAGTCACAATTCTGAAACTTGTTCTACTATGAAAATAGCCCTGCTGAGAACATAGCATGGCTTTGTTTTGCCATTCCACAGAAAAAAAAAAATCAAGAGGATGATGAGCAAATGCAAAAATATGTTTAAAAAAAAGGTCTTTTTCTTATAATATCTTGCACATGTTTATGCTTAAAAACATTTGTACAAGATAGGTGTCTTTTATTAAGATATGTCCTAAAACAACCCATTCACTGAACAATATATAATAGTTACGCTAAATGCTGTCTGCTTTTATCATAGTAGCAACAGAATGGATTTGACAGTGCCTGTACTACTGTGCAAAGAGACGCACGCAAATTCAGGCTCATACCGCTTGCCAGACACAGAATGCTTTCTTAATGGTGAGATAAATTAGTTTCCATTTTAATGCAAATTTTCCTGCTTATTGGCTACAGAGCTCTTCTGTTGTATTCGGAGGGAATGCATCTTAAGCGCTGGAGAGGCTTTGCATTACTTCCAGATACTGCTGAGATACGTGGGGGTGTGAAAGCAATCAGAGAGAGAAATTAATGTCATTTCATTCTGTCTTCTCTGTATTTCTTCATTAATTGAAGAAACAGTGGGGGAAAAGAGAGTTTGGCATCTCTAGTTTAAATAGTGTATTTCTCAGACCACTGTTATTCATACAGCTTTGTATGTAAATGCGTTCATCATTGTGTCTAGAAGACGTGAAAACCCCAGCAGAACCATCTCAGATTGCACTGTGTGGTACAGACTGTGAGGGAATGATGAACAAAAGTTGCTGTGTTCAACACAGAATGAGTTCTTTGCTGTTGGAACATTTTATTTTGTGATGTAGTAGAAGAGAGCAAAAGAAAATAGGAGAGGAATAGAAAGTCTGGCTTTAAAAGTTCTGTCAGAAGGATTGTCTGTTCATCTTACAGCTCATCTGTTGGAATACTGTCCTGGGATGCGAGTTCATGTTTTTCCTGCTCCTGAAGGGATTTCAGTCACATCTTCTGAGAGATGCTAACACTTCCTAACGTTTCAGAGATGAGAGTCTTTCCCAGGCTTTGGCAGATTCCTGGGTCCTGCCCACTGAAACTGCCCCATCAGTGCTGAGGAAGAGGGATCTCAGCTTTTGCCGGCTCCCCTGGGAAGCAGGACTGTCAGGTTCCGTGTTGTGCTTCCTATTTTGGATGGAGTATACACCAGAAATTCAGATAACTGTGCCATGTACACCTGTGCTCAGAGCCTTTCCTTGAAAGTTAGTAATACATCTTCAAGTTGTCTCAAGCAGAGGAAGGAACGGATTTAGATTTCCAGTATTTGGGAGGAGGGTTTGTGTGCACAAGTGGGGGAAAAGAAGTTATGTGCAGTAACATACTTCTGTGATATTCCCTGGCTAGTCTGCAGCCACCCTTGTGGCTTTAATTTCTACTACGACACAAGCCTTCTCTTCTGGCCTTTTAAATACGTAATTCGCAGAGGCGTTACCACAGCTTCTAATTGGCTCAGCATCGTAAGTCCCCTGGAACTAACCACGTTCAGCCCCAGGGGAAAAGAAGAGTAAACCTATGACACTTAAGAAGTCCCTTTTGTAGGTGTATTTTTAATCCCCTCACAACTTCACATTGTTGCTTTTCTAAATTTGTTTTGAATATAAGAATAGTTATAGAAACCATCTGTCAGGTGATATAAAGCTAGACGTTTAAAAAAAAGCGTGGTCTACTTCACTCTTTATCATCATCCTTCTTATTGACATAATTACTATGAATTTCATTTTCCTGCAATTTAAACTGATTATTTTTCCCAGGCCATATTTTTTGTTTTGTTCTTTTGTTTGTTTTTGGTTGGTTGGTTGGTTGTTTTTTTTGGTAGATTGAATTTTGTGTGCTATAGTAGAGATGGCAAACTGTTCACCATCTCACAGAAACTGGCCCACTGTATGTGGCAGATCTTCATTTCCTCATTACATGTTTTCTCTTCTGAATTCTTTTCTATTTTTCACTGCAATCTATTTTTCATTGGCTTTTCTCTCATTAATACCACAAAAAGGTCAAACTGAACTTTTAATCTCATCCTCTTTTTTTTTTTTTTCCAGTGAGGTCAAAATTAGGCTAAATGAGTTTGTCTATCCCTACCCAAAAACCTCTTTTTAATATCTATATTGATAGCAGTGGGACAAAAAAATAGATTGGAGAGAGTTTTAAACTTTAAAATGTATTATCAAGTGAAAGAAGAACAGTGAAATGTGGAAATAAAAAGAAAAGCAAGAGGAGTTTCTTGTCATTTGTTTTTGGTAACTGGAGAATTGTCAGAGCTCAGAAAGGCCATAAAGACTTCGTTGTATATTTGAATCAAGTTTTAGAGCCAGATAGTTACAGGGCAAATTCATTCTCAATATACAGCCTCTGGAACAACAACCATAACATTAATCAGATGTGACAGAAATGTCAAGATCCTCATAAAGAAATCATTCACTCATCTGGGTTATTATATCAAGAGATTTTTTTGTGTGGTCTGATAAATATAGGGCATAGAAGGAAATGACTTATTTATAGTTACCTTATTTCATAGTGATAGTGCTCACCATCACTCCCATGCAGCTCCAGAACTCCTTAGCTAGGAAATACATAGAAATTACATGACCTGAGTCATCATACTTGCTACTAAAGAGGATAAATAAAAAAGAGCTGTATACAAAATAAGATCCATGCCCAGTTCTGGTGCTCTGTACTCTCTGTGTAATATGTTACCATTATTTCTTTTGAATGTAATATTGAAATCCATTTAAGCAGAGATATTGTCACTGGAAACTCCTGGAAGTACCAGCTTAAGCAGTCCCACACTGGTTGAGCACCCCATTAGCCTGTCTCAGACAATGGCCAGTACCAACAGCTTAGGGAAAGAGCTTAAGAAACACAGCAATGATCCATTCCTCTTTCCTTTCTTCTAGTGATCAGTGCTGCAGGCATTTCCTCCTCTTGATATGACATTAGGGCCATTGTTTAGTTATCCTTGATGGACGTTTCTGCAAGTGACTTGCCTAATCCCACTTTGAACCTGTTAATACTTTTCACATCCTAGCTTAATTTAGCAGTGAGTCATACAGCTCAATATTTTGTGTGGAAAACAGTTCCCTTTGGCTTTATCTGTTTTTAAAACTGCCATTGGATAAATTAATTTGTTTATATGGTGAGGAATGATGAACAATTGTTCCTTATTCATCTTCTCTGTCCTGGTTATGACTTTATAAACCTACTTTCCCCACACATGCAAGTCATCTTGAGCTGAAGAAAGCTAGCCTGCTTAGCCTTTGCATGAGCCGATGCTGAACCATGCTTGCTCAGCAAGTGTCCCCCTTCATCCTCATGCCCCTTCAGAATACTCCTAGTTCTACTGTAGCCTTTTGGATGGAGCATCATCAGAGTTATACCAACACACTTGTCAAATGTGAAAAATGTGCAAGAACTAAAGGATTCCAGGACATAAAATAATAGGGTTTGTGGCTATCTATGGATTTAATGAGTAACTCGTTTGGGAATCTGGATGGTTTTGTCTCAAATAGAAGTGGGAATTTTTCCTCTCTGTTTCTGAATGTATTCAAGCTGCTTTGCATTTGGACTAAGCAAGCTAGAACCTGGGTCAGAATGTTCCCTTATAGAGGTAACCTGAATCAGCTATCCATTTAAAATTGTCTCCCTATCCTGTTATATGCCAATTTTCATCTATCAACAAACCCTCAATTTCAGAGTTTTCTGTATTTCTTTCACAGGAGCACTGTGTGGATTAATTAATGCACACTGTTGGTTGAAACTAATTAGTGCCAAAATTTAATTACTCTCAACACTAGTTGACTCTTATCCACAGACTGTGCAAACTAAAATTTTCCAGTCCTCTGGGATACATTTCTTATATGGGCTGTACACGTTTCATAAATTAAAATGCCTTGGAGATTCTCCTTATTCTGGGAAATTTGTGTGATCTGGAAACCATAAACAAAAGCAGCAGTTCAAAAGGCTTCAGTAGAATACAGTCTGCTCTAGCAGAGTAGATAAACAGGTCAATACCCATCTAAGTAGTGCACCTAAGTTGATACTAACTACTACTGTGTGTGCTATTTAAACAGAACTAAGAGATGAATTGCCTTCTAGAGTAGTCTCACTCTATTGAAGCATGCATACTGTATAACTCAGTGGCAGACAACTATTGTCCATTCAGTTCCACACAAATCTGTAATGAAACATTAACAAGCTAAATGGCAACCCCCCCAGGTATTTCCAGAAATTGACACTTATGAGAAAACATAAGTGGAATCAAAATTGTCAGTGAAACAAATCTTTTTCTTAAGCCCAATATCTAATGAGCATTTTTCAGTTCACTTAAATGTGTTGTTTTTCTGCAGCCCTTGATGGAGTTGACTTTTGACTGGTAAGAAAGAGTTACAGGCTTTACAATATATGTTAGTGGAGTTCTTACTAGGTCCAAGGCTTTAAGAAAATGAGAGATCTATTGGATAATGAGCCAGGAGGGTCTAAAGGGACCTGGATTTGAGATCTAATATTGCTGTTGACCTGTACTATAGATGTGGTAATTTTTTACTTTTAATTTTATCCGGTTTCTCAGCTATAATGTGTTTGCAGAAGACAATTTTTGCTACATATTTGTAGTCAAGCACAATCGAGTTCCCCTTCTCTCTTGGATGTCCGCTAGTCAGATTCCCTGCTACAAACCAAGTAACACAGGTATTTCCCAAACTAAAGAACATCTTTATCCACTTTGTAAGATCAAATGTTGACTGAAGTGAGTGGCAAGTGCCTTTTTTAGCAGATAGATGAGTGACTCCAGGAGTCCTTACTCTCTGACTCCTTATGTTGTTACATACTGAGCAGTAGTTCCTTGTGCAGCGAAGATGCCAGGGTGGATGACTCTTGTTCTTGCCTGTGCACATGCCACTCTGTTCCTACTCCTTCATTTCCAGACTGAGGGGAGTCTAGCCCACTAGCCTAGCAGGATAAACTACTCAGCAGAAGAGCTGAGCAGTCTTCTGATAGATTAGGGTAGCATCCAGAAGACTCCAAATGTCAAGTGGGTAGTGTGGGAGCAGAGCAGGGGAGAAGAGAGACCAGGCCAGGGTGAGACTTTCTCTTTGTTGGCCACCATAGGACACAAGGTTTGCTCAGTTGCCCATGAAACTGCAACTTAATAAACAGTCTCTTTTGATATTCTAAGGTACTGATTTTCATTTTATCAACAGACTTTGTTTTGTATAGCTGAATAACATGAGACAAAGTTGAACTAATGGTCAATTTTATGTTTACTACTGAGGATTTCAACCTTGCAGCTACAAGAGAAAAGGTCTTAAAATGTTGAAAATCTTTGAATCTGCCTATAAATAATTACTGTTTCATAACCCAGTCATATCTTCCAACAAATACAAAGAGCTGCCTGCAGTTCTGACACCATGAACAACAATCTGTGTTCTTGTTTATTTATCTTGGTAAACCAGGAGGTTTTTTACAATACGATGTGTATTTTGGCTTTTGGAATACAGCAAGAAGCACAGGAAATCATACGTGCTGACAAATGGATTCTGAAATTTTGTTAGGAGGAAACAATTTCAGAGCCTCCACTAGGAAAACTCCACCCATCTTGATATATGGTGTATTAATCATTATCTGTTTAATAAGAATGACTTATATGTTATCAAGGCCATGCATGTTTTCTTTTAGAATAGTTTTGTGATTCAACCCCTTCTTATACACAAAATTGCATGGATTTCACTAAATAAAAACCAGTTTGGGAAATGTTTCAGAAAAAAAAACACCACTGTATTTAACTTCACTGTTGAGTTCCGTGTTTCTCCAACATAGAGAATTCTTCTGCTATGTAACAGAAATGCTGCTTCAAAGTGATGACAATGATTTCTGTAGTATATAGGATGTGGTCCCTCCCTGTAGCATCTTCTAATAAGGAGAGGATCTTTCTCAAACAGGGTTAACGTATGTTCTTACTAATCTATTTTTCTTGTAGTGATTTAAAGATGAAGGATGAAGCACTGCCAAGCACAGTGAAACAGAAGATTCTCTCTCATGGGTGAGGGACAGTCAGGAAGGCCGCTGTGTCAGGGCTGGGATTTCCCATCCATGCTGCATGCACTTGGCTGGAGCACTGACCATTGTTTCAAGTGATATGCTGTGCTGGCTCCCACACAAGGTGACTTTTTTCTCTGTCACATTTACAGAACAAACTCTTCTCAGAATATCTGGGATACCAGTTCATTGGGGTTTCCACAAATACGGGGGAAATTCCTGGCATATGCCAGGAGCAAGAAAGTTGAAGGCCCCTCGGTGACTGAAAATGGAACTGAATCTTTGTTGAAGGTACATGAACTAAAAATCTGAGAATAAAATTTACCTTGCTTCCCTCTGTGGAAAAAAAATAGTGCTGTCTTGGTCTTCCGTATGGTCTTTTCTTTAGGGCAATGTATATCTCATACATTTTTGTCACTCTACAGTAAAAGTATGGAGCGATAGTGTCTGACATGGAGCTTTCCTTATTCTGGAGTTCCTGGTTTATAAAGGCAGCTGTATGAATCAAGGCACCCCTTCCAATGTTAAACTTTGAAAAAGCCCAAAAGAGGAAACCATCAAGTGGTTTGGAGCTGAGGCTTCTAGAGGAAGGAGTATTAACTTCATATAGCCAATCTGCTTCTATTCCAGCATTGGCTTTGTCTCTTCACTTTTGGTATATTCTTTGCCTTACTCCAAGGAGAGAAATCTCTGTGACAGAAATTAAGAAAACAGTAGAATAATGGACAGACAGTCTAAAACTTTTGACTTTAGAATGTCATTTCTTATTTAATCTCACCTCTAGCCACCTGCTCTCTCTGTCCTCACATGTCAGATAAACTCTCAGGGGTCACATCTGTCATCTGATTTTGGGGTGTTGATCTCCTAGGACAAGGAGGTCAAATATATAAACTATAATACATTGATCAATATAATGGTTGGCTGGCAAAGTTCAATTAATTAATAAAAATTATTAAAACTAGAATCACTCTCCTTATTTTAAGAATGACATTTCCATGGAACATAGAAGTCTTGTTATGTAAAGTTGGGGCTGCCTCTTGACCTGTTTCCTACTTCTAGATTTCCTTTTTAGCCATGGCAGGAAGATTGGGATTGTGACAAGAGGAAGGGGAAACACAGTAGTTAGTAGGAGTAAGTTTTCTCATGTTTAGAAATAGCCTCTGTGTGCAAAAACAATTGTCAGCAGCTTTCACCGATTTCAGTGATGGGTTTTGTTTTCTCAAACCTGACCACCCCTGTTCATCAGTCTTTTCACATGCATCAGTCATGAGTCTGAGTCTCTCTGCATCCTCATGCTGAGCTGTCATTAATCAGTCTGCACTCTGGAAACTGCATATGGCTCTCTATGGCAGGCAGAGCTTAGGCAGCAGGGACCAGCTCTATTTCAGCTCAATGTAAGTACACTAAAGCTTTTCATTGACCTGTATAAGAGGAAGGATAGAAATGTAGGTTCTTCCAAATCATTTGTCTTGAGCTGCTGTCAGCCATTCCAGAGAGATAAATAAGAGAGAGTCAGGTCTGATGTACACTCTCCAGGAGTGGTATGTATACTATTGTCTTTGAAGTCAGATGTAACTTTTTCATTAAGGTCATGCCTTATAACATCAATAGAAATTACTATGCAAGCTTACCAGTAGAGAACAGGGTAGTTCTGGAGATAAAACACACAGCTAGGAGTTCAGACCAGTGCTCAAATGCCAGCCTCATTACACTTTGAAATTCTAAGTTACAATTTTCTGTCATTAAACTTCCTCTATGGGTGGGGAAAGCTGAACAACAGTGAAGACTCAAACCATTGTGTCACATAGTGAACCATGCTACGCCAGGATAAAGTCAAACAATGGAATAGTAAACACATCCAAATCCCACGTATGTTACAATGTCCACCAGTGGGACTGCAACTACACCATGGGATTCTGCATTGCAAGTCCTCGGTACAATTTTTTCACTTATATCGGTACAAAATGCTGTAGCGAGTGTCCAGATCAGTCATGCTTTTTCATGACCACTAAGTTTTATAGGGTAGTGCTAAAAAATCTAGCATTTTGGTTTATTACATTCATATCAGAATGACCTACATCCTTCTCAGTTTGGGTGCATAAATGTAACTGTACATGTCTGTTCATAGTTTTGATGCCTCTTGGTAGAAGAATGGTTCTGCTCTGCACAGTTCTCTCCTGCATAAGGAACCATCAACAACTATGCTGTGGTCATTACATGTAAAATGGAAGAAAACAATAGCTTCTTTCACACTCAAATGTAAAGTAGAGGTGAAAGGAAAGGTTTAGTTGCAGTAACCCTTGCTGCTTCAGCTGTCTGTACTAAAAGGAGTAAGGTGCTTGCGTGCATCTGCTTTTGCTTTTGAAGTGAGTGCTTCATCCTGTCTCCCTTTGGTGCTGGGGACTGGGTGTAAGGTTTGCTTTGTCTACAGGGCATCTGTCTGTTTTCACCTGTAATCAAAAGACTGATGTACCACATCCAAGGTCCTGATGAGAGCTGTCTTCCATCAGCACATCAGACCCCAGGGAGATGTGGATGGAGTTCCTGAGTGTCAGGTGGGAGAGAGGTTACACCCAACCTAACCTGGTCTGTTACAAAGTTTTGTGACTTTGATTAATGAACTGTTCTGCCCCAAATATTTCTTGGATGTCTACATTAACATTTTCAATTGTACTAACTCAAACAAACCAGCAATCAATTAACTAGAATTACAGTATGACCAAAACTGTAGGCTAAACAAAGCCATCGCGATGAAACTGGCTTTCTGCCCAGTATCTGCTGATGATGGGATATGAAACAGCCTATTGATTCTGCAGCCCTTGAATTCTTGTACAAAAGTAGAAACAATGCTATTTGCCTTTTCAATAGGAAAAAAAAAATCCCATTTTATTCAGTACCTCCACTTAGAAAAGACTAAGTACGTTAGTGAGCCAATTTTTAGGAGGTTGTACAGAAAGTACTTCCAGCACATCAAGAAAACTTCAGCTTAGAGTTCAGTATTTTGAGCAATCCTAAAAGAAAGGCAAGAACACTAAATTTTAAACTATATTTGTATGTCCACATGTCAAAACTGTTGCACAAACTTTTTGAAGAATTTTCATCTTTCATGTACAAAGCCACTTGAGAAGACAAAATAGCTCTGTGAAGTTCCTATGCTGGTGACTGTCAGTTTATTACTAATACTATGATATTTAGTATTTATGCTTTTCATTTGGCCTTGGATGACAGAACCCTAAAATGTATGAAGATCTCAGCTTTGACCTAAAAGTTTCTAGTATTCATGGTTTGGGGAAAAAATTTGGAAACTTGAAACAGACACACAGAAATGGCTTAAACAAGAAGACAAGCAGGAGCAACTGAAAGTATCACTTTCAAAATGCTCTTCTTTTTAATTAATCCTCTGCTCTGGAGGAGCAGTTTTGTGGTTTTCCAATATGTGAGGGTTGCCAATACAAAAAGCGAGCAGTAGTTGTAAAAGCAACCACCAGTCCAGCTGCATTCCCTGTGCAGAAACTGAGAGGGACAACAAGCCATAAATAGTGGTGTCACCGCCACTCTTTGCCTCAGTTAAGGAGTATTATTATTCTAAACACAAAACAAACTATTGCTTAGGCTTCAATTGGAAGTTTCAAAGCCTCATAAATCTGTCAGGTCAAAGCCAATTTTCAGTGGAATTTTGGAAAGGAACTTGAGAGAAATATCCAGGGCTAATTTTAATTTCCTTTTATTACTTGTTTGAGCAGCCTTGTCCAAAACCAAGGTGTTCTTCAAATGAAAAAAACACAATTTTTCCTCTGATTCACCTCATTCTATATACGCTGTAACTTAACACTAGTCTACTACATCAATCACAATCAGAATATCTACAGTGAGTATATAGTTTGTTTTAGCTTGGAGCTGCTGAGAACTCTCTTGGGGCAGAGATTGATTTGATGAGTGACTGCACATTAATTACTGATGGACTTTTGGTAGAACAGTGCTGCCTAAGCTGTCTTCTGTAAGGTCCCAGCCAAGGCAGGTACATAACCTGCTTGGAGCTGAGTCCTGGAGGGGTCATGTTGGGTGGCAAATAGGCAATATGCAGCACATGAGCATCTCCAGTGCTGCATGACACTCAGCAGCCCAGACGATTCAGTGTCATAAAACAAAAGCAGAGCTCAGTGCAAAGTCTGTGTAGAGCAGGGAGGGGCTTGTGCAATAAAAGCTTTGGAACCGCTGCCACTGAGGAGAGTTGCTGGCTCCAAAATATGAAGAGGAAGGTTTTTATTATTTGTTTTAATAAAAAGGAAAAATCCTTCCATGAGAGCTCAACAGACAGCTGAGGCAATTTTCAGGAAAGTCTACTCAAAAGGAAGGGTGTGGGTATACGCTCGCTCTCTGATTGCCCTTTCAAGAGTAATTTTTTGTACTACTTTTTCTGCTTTGGAGTGTCTTTCCAGGTGGAGAAACCAGCGTTCCAGAAAGGGAGATGGAGCAGATCCTCTCTTTTCTTAAAAAATTTCTCTTCCATCCATATCCTTCTGCTATAATACTTAATTGTCTTCCTTCATGCATTAAGTATGTTCTACACAGAAAACGTGCTTGCAGCAAAATGTGCTTGCAGCACAGCGCTTTCTAGACTCAGTATTTTATCTTTATAATAAGTAGTGTTGTATGTTTGCTATATGCAAAAGAAACAAGATGGGCAATATAAGATAAAATCTGAGCTCTCTTTCTTTCCAGGGATGTTTATTCCATTTTCATGATTACTTCTGAAATTATGTTCTCCTTCTATATGAACAAATTTGGCCCCAAGCATCAATGAATCCAGTGATAGGATAGACATGATTAGTCCAAGATCCCCACAAAGAACTTAAAAAATGGAAAAGGTGGCAAAAGGGTAGATTGTAGAGTGAGAGAGATAGATCAAGGTATTTGGTATTGTGAGACAATACTCTTTTTTTTTTCCCTACTTGTTAAATCTTTTTCCCCAGATAGGAACAACTGATTTTAACAAGCATTTGGCTTAATTTGTTTTGTGGAAGATACAATAGGCCCATAGACTCACCCTGTCAAAACACACAGTCCTGGGCCTAAAGAAAGGCATCATAAAAGTGAGAGTTTTTTAATGAAAAGAAAAAGGTAGTCAAAAGGACTACTTTACATAGTTCAAGTGATTAGGGTAGAACAGAAAAATGTTCTGCCTCTAATATGGATTTCAGTAAAGACATTCCTTTCCTTGTTGACTACTGTCAAAAGGGATCTGGTTCTGAGAAACATGCTAAAAAGTGTTTCTTTGTCTGCTATGCACATCAGCTGCCTGGTAGACAAAGAAAGATTTTTGTGATTAATTTGTTTTTATACAAAGAGCAAATATCAGTATCTGCATCTATAGTTATTGCTTTCCAGTGAAACAGTTTTATGCCATGCCAGTTCATAAGATTTAGAAAAATAATTGTAATATCTGTTGGCTGTAACAACATATTGTGATTAAAACTGATCTTCATTCTGCAGGTAAAAAAAAAAAAAAAAATACACAGGCTGGTGGACCTTGTTTAGCTTTTTTTTTTTTTACTTTATGATATCAGCCCTGGGACTCTGTTTCTCCCCAGATTGATCCTGCACTTTTGGACTTGTTTCTCTACCAGAATATCTCCTAACCTTATTAACACAGGCTCTTCTTAAAGGGAGCTCTGTGCAGCAGTGTGCAACACTGACATGGTTGTCTTTTGGAAAGCACAGCTGTGAGGACCTTCCTCCAGGAGTGGCAAACCAGATAGTTGTCGACTATCAAAGCAAATTTAGGCTTCAGGCACAAGCACTTCTCACTTTGCTTTGCCTTGATATTGTGCAAGCTATAGTGGTGTTTTGTAGGTGAAAAGAAATATGCAGCTGGAAGAGTGTCAGAGCTTTTTCCAGCAGTATTCCTGTCAATAAAACAGCCTGAAACTTTGTTTATAGCCTTGGCAAAGCTATCACAGGCTGAATTAGTCACAGCAGCAAAGCTATCTGCTCACCAGTAGGGGATCTTCACATTACAAACTTTTCGTATAAACCTCATGAGGTTTATTAGGAATTACTTTATATACTAGTAAAATCTATAGATTTTTACAGACTCTAGAGCTTGTTTGTACTCTCTCCAACACTTTGCAGAACCAAGGTGAAATCTTGGGGTTCCTACGCTCTCTTCTCTCTTAGCTTTTTCCCAGTTGCTGCTGCTAACTGTTCAGTCTGCATGGGTGTGTCTGTGGCCTTTGCTGTAATGCAGCAGAAGTCAGTGGGGCTCAGGAATATTGCCCCCTTTCCGTGTCTCAGTGTACTTCCCAGAGTGACTGCCTCTCTAGCAAACTGTGTGGTTATGATCCCATAAAATAATTGAACAACAATGCAATTCCACAGGATAGTTTACAAATCTTTAAGATTAGTATTTTCAATTGGTTTCAAATTTGTGGACCCATATAAAGTGAATCTAAGTCTACCAAAGTCAACCTTCTTTTCCCAGTTATCTTTCCAGGACTCCTAAAAGTAGACCATAGGTTAAAGAACATTTATCTAGAATAAAAAGACCTTCCTTCCAGTGAAATTTTAGCTACATTTATTCAAAGATTCAGAACACACTCAGCTCTACTTAGATTGTAAATTCGCTGGTATAGGGATTGCCTTTTCCTTTGTTTAACAAATGCTGCATTTAGCTCATTGGTCCCATGCCTTGTGAGCATTATTACAATATAAATAATAAATGGCGCTGTTATCTGAGGCCCTCAAAATATCACTTAGTAAGCAAGTTTCTCATCACCGTATTTGGAATATTCTGAAATTATTACTGTTAGATGCTCAGAGCCAGGATATGTTTCATGATGGCTGGTAAACTAGAGGTATTAGGTAAACATTGTCACAGCTGACTGAGTTTGTGTGGTTGCACCCTAACTTGTACAGCTTTCATGAGAGGAGAAGCCAGGACTGAAAGGAAACATGGGAGTTTCATGGAGCATAGTTACAGTTGTTTATTCAATTATTAGCCAGTCCTGAAATGACTCACAACACAGCTGCTTAGATTTACGGGCAGTTAACAGACTTAAGTGTTCATTGGCTTTTTTGTTCAAAGTGATGTAGTGGGTCACTGTCCTGGGACAGATGTATCATAAAGTTGAAGGCTTGAGGAAAAAGAACAGACTTTTGTCTCTTTCTTGCATCAGTTGCTTTGTCTGTGGCTATGAGAAGGATGTTATGAAGGTGATTTCATCTGTCATATCTTGAGATAGCAGAATAATCTAGTAACAGTATTCTAGTAGCAATGATAGCTGGGCACTATTGTCTCTGAGACACTCTGAAAACTCTAGGATTCTCTGATCTGCTAGTTCCAACTACTCCAATTTTTGATGTGACTTTATTTGGTAACTCTTGCATCTGTAATAATAATACAGTGTGCTGGCTCCTTGACGAGTGAAATTCTTCCAAAACATTGAAAACTGACAGTCAGTCACACTGTCTCAGAATTATTTGGACCTGTTTCTGTTACATTAGCATTCAGATTTCGTGAACAGACAAAATAACCAGTAAGTATATAGGCCATCTCATAAACAAGTATTTACAAGATGCTGCAACACATTGCCTTTTCTAAATGATTGTTTCTGATTGATTTTTGGGTTCTTCTCCTGTACTAGCCTTCTGTGTTAACCTTCTGCATTAAATAAAAGGAATTAACATCACCGACCATAACACTTTAGGATTTGTGGTTTTCCTGTTTTTCTTTTTCCCTTTCTTCTATTTTTCTTCCTTATTTCATTATTTCACTGAGGTATGTTTTCTGCTCTCGATCCCCTTTGTCTGAGGTTGAGATATGGTCTTTTTTCTCTCTTCTGTTTAAAGTATTTTGCATTTTTAGATTGCTATATACAACTATTAAATAATCAAAAGCATCAATCCATACAGTAGGTAGTAAGATTTGTAAAAACTGTAAGAAGTTCTCTGTCTTTTTGTCAGTGACAGATCTTCATTTTAGGGCTTACATCCTTCTTCTGGACAGGCGCTGACTGAGGTTAATGCAAGTTCCCATTTGGAGGTTAACAGCCTTGATTGCTACAACTCCTGATAAAGCTTTGAGACTTCCTTTTCCACTACCTTGTCTGCACTCATGTAGATATGTGCAGAATGAAACCAGAGCAGGTTTGTTAAATCTTTGATACGATCTGAAGTATCACCTCCCCTTGACCAGTCTGCAGTGACTGAGAGCTTTTGAGCGTGAACTTGCCTGAGGGCTGTGATGAATTACACCTGCTGCCTGTGACCTGGTTGGCTTTTGCCATTCACACAATTTATTAAGAGATAGGAAAGCCTTTCCTCAAGATAGCTTTTTGCTCTGGTAGTAGCTTAGGACAGCACAGGATGCAGCTTTGATGAGGATTGGGATGGCTGAACAGTGGCAGAGCAGTTATCTGATAGGTGATTTGGACTGCATGTTGCATTAGACAGCGATACGGCAAAGGAGATTACAGTTCTCTTAGCTACTTCCTGGAAATTTGCCCCTCCGGATTCTTTCTGATCCATGTCCAGAGAACTGCCCTTGCAATCTGCCTGCTCTCTGATGGGCAGCAAACCAGACTAAATGCAAGGAAGAATCCAACTGTCCTTGAGAAAAATACTCCAAAGACTAATTGGTGGAGAGGTTAGGAGATGAATTTAGTTTATTGCCTAAAAAAAAAGGCATGTTTATTACTTATTACTCAGATGGTAGTTTAAAACAATTAGTCTAAATATTGTGGAGCATTGTGCTTTAAAAGGTACAGCTGAAAGTAGAGAACCGCAAGATTTTCATGTAAGTAGTAAAATATTTTTTTTAATAACCTGGATGAGTCAGAAGAAACCAGTGGTTAAGTGTTTGAAGGAGTTTCCTTGAAGTTGGAGTCCTGTAATCAGATGAACTCATCTGCCATCTGAGCAACCTGCATTAGCAATGTTGAAAAGTAACTCTTAGTTGCTGCTTAAAGCAACTCTAATGTATTCTTTGTTGTGCTCTTAAGACCTCAGATTTGCTCTTGCCTTTTTTGCACATGGACTCACAACAAAGAAAAAAACCTTTTGAAAAACACGATGTTGAAGTCCCTAAATCAAACACACAAACCAAAGGTCTCTTTGTGACATGTCTTAATACCCTTTTACCGAATAATCAATTTAAGCCAAAAAGAGGCAGCTGAATTTTGAGAAACAAGCACCTTCTGCAAGCCTGTCTGCTATGCAAGCAATGAAAAAGAGAAAAGGTATTGGCTGCGTTCCTGCTCCAGCTTTATTTTGAGTGCCTTTGACTGTCCTGTCCAGAGAAAAGGGATAAGCATGCTGGAGGGGTTGCAATGGCTCATCCTTACCTGGTGGCTTTGGTATGAAGAGTACGGAATAAGTAGTGACTTTCTCCCAGAGCAAGACGAATGAAGGCCATCTTTGTCCACAAGTTTGAAATTAACTGCTCAGTTCTGGCCTTACAATCTAAAATACTCCAAAGAAAATTTCACTGGGAAAAAGAGAAGCCTTTATAAGACTGAAACATGTTTTTTGTTTGCAAGGGTGTAGATGCAAATGTTTTCAGGAATAAGACAGAAGAAAAAGTTTCTGGAGAAGAACAGATGGGAAGTGTAGAAGACTATTATTTATCACAATGAAGAAAGCATCATGGTGGAGGTTGTGCTTAAGACCCAAGACTTCTAAGGAATTTGGGACCTGAAGGTGGCAACATAATTGTATTAGCATTTGAATTTACCAAAAGTCTCTTTCATTAAAATTGCAGCTGGTCTGTATGCTTTTTTTATGAAATACAGTTGCATTTGTGGAGGATCCAAGCAGTGCTGCTATGTGGAAAAGCAAATGATCTCAAAGGTGTTTACTTCTGCATAGAAATACTCCCAGACAATGGAGTCAAAGCCTCTCCTTAGAAAGATTAAGTTCAGTCAATTCCTTCTGTACAATATTTTGTTCTTTTCTTATGTTGACAGTCTTCATACTTGTAACTTCAGCTTCCCACTCCCATTCTTTATGCACACTATTTGTTCCCCAAGGCAAGTGGCATGCAAAGTCATCTTGTATTTAAAGTACTTCCACTTAAACTTTGCAGTAAGATTGAGAATAAGATATTTTGAACTTTCTGTGATTAAATGTGTAGCAGCTGTTTCTGTAAAGACTTAAATATGCTTCCAAATTTTTTCACACAAATAGATCATCAACTTAGAGGTCATTGAATATGTACAGGATAAAGGCATAAAGTAGGTATGATAGCATTTTATTTGATATTAATGATTTTACTGGAACATATAATTACTGGAATGATTGTGTACTCCTTGGCATTAACATACATGAAAGAGTATATTCTATTAAACAGGAGCATAGCTCTAAAAACCCCACACTTAATAATATTGCTTTGCAAAGCAAATGAGCATACCTGTGCCTGCCAATTAAATTGTATCGTGGGTGGAATAATTAATTTGGATGCAAGGCAAGGAGCATATTGCTTATTATTATTATTATTACTATTCTTATTTAAGCTGACTGAAGAGTGCCCAAGTTAAGATTATATCCATCTTCCTTGCCTTACACCCTTGTGCATGGCATGGATGCAGCTGTTTGCTTCTACAGATCCTCCCTCTCACCAAACAATCAAATCTAGGATGTGTCTTTCTGTCTTTTAAGTGTGTGTGAAGTGTATCTTTACAAGTAGTAGTTTTCTGCTATTGTAGCGACAGGGTTTTTTTTCTCCAGATTCTAACTTGGAACAGATAAACTTGTGCTTCTCTTCAAGTGAATGCTGAAATTCATCATCAGTCAGCAAAACTGAAGTGACAGAGATTTCTGTACCTCTAAAGGCATTGGTTACAGTTTTGCTGAGTCACGGATAAAATGAGAAAAAC
This sequence comes from Lepidothrix coronata, assembly GCF_001604755.1. Classification (NCBI taxonomy): domain Eukaryota; kingdom Metazoa; phylum Chordata; class Aves; order Passeriformes; family Pipridae; genus Lepidothrix; species Lepidothrix coronata. The sequence continues at coordinate 2,680,795 of NW_016690274.1, read as the reverse complement.
ATGAACACAATGATGGGTGCAATTCAGACCTGGTGATGTATGGAAATGCCATGATGTTTGAGAACATATGTATGTGTACAAACCTATTGGTAGACTAGTTGATATAGTCTAACTTTCTAGGAGGAAAGAAAATCCCCAAAAGGGAAATAATGTTAAGTTATAGGTTCCCAACTATAGTGAGCAAATCACTTCCAAGTGGTACATGAAGGCAAGTCCTGACCACTGTTGTGAAAGACACCAGCTCAGTAGTGCAAGTTTCTGACTGCAAGGGCAGCAGGAGGGACAGAGGTGAAGAGCTGGTGGATGAGGCCGTATCCCACCTTATGTATGGGGGAAGGCAGGGATCCTGCGGTGTGAGAGTACGAGATGCTGTGTGAGTGAGCAGAAAAAGATGTGCGCTGAAAAAGGTGAATGCAGGGGGAGCAGAGGCTTGCTTCTTGCCTGTGCACAGGGCTGCTGCTGAGGGTGACAAAGCAAGCTGTTGGGAACCCTCACAACAATTTGTGCTCTCGCCTGTGCCACTGACCTTCTGGTGCACAAGCAATACCCAGGAGGAAGGTTTGCCTGCCTGCAGCCTCCTTGTCATTCCCGCCCTTTCACCAATGGTCACCTGGATTACCTTCAAAGGTAGGCGTTCCCACAATTTGTCCATGTATCTAATTTCTCCAAAAATGGGTGGTTCTTCAGATACACTGTTTTGTGTTACAGTGTTCTAAAGCTTGACCTTTAAACCTCTCTCATTTTTTCTGCAACAATGATTGTACATTGTCAGTCAGTCGACTTTAAACTGAAGGTATTTGGTCAGTCCACTGTAATGCTATTTTTAGCACAAACAAGCAACCAGACAGGCTCATGATCAGTCCTTTGGGGAAATGGAGATAGAAGGATGAAGAGAGAGGAAGAGACTTCTCCTCTGGATTTTTCTTGTTAGTCATAGCACTGAGGAAAAAGAAACTCCATATGGAATAGATAATGTAAGGCCTTTAAAACATATTTGCAAAGACTGTACAGTTTCTTAAAGGAACTTGAAAAACTCTGTGGTTTGGGGGTTTTGCTGTATTTCCCATTTGGGGATGCGTGTGTATTTTCATTTGTTTTAATTTGGACCGAGTTAAATGCATCAACCAGTAGTTTGTTTTATTACCATCTTTGAAAGATCTATTAATAAAGGAAAAACATTCCCTGATCCCCCAAATGGGAAAGAGTTACAAATACTCCTCTCCCGGTAGTTTCATCAGAGCAGCTTTGCTGCCTTTTTTCTTTTTTTTTTTTTTCTAATTGGCTTGCAAATGAAGGCTAACCTTTTGCTCCAGCACAAGGCCAGAGTGTAGAGTGCTGAGGCAAGGATGTGTGGTCAGCTGGATGCTGAATTCAGACATGGAGTAGCTATGCAGTGCAGGAGGTCATGACCAGTGGGCTGGGTTTAGTGGAGCTCCTAGTCACATCTGAAATTACTTGACCTTTCCCCCTTTGTCCTTTGTCAAGTGACTTCGTAGAGCACCATTCCAGAATATTAACTGTGGAGTCCAGCCTCCCATGATCTGCCTTTCCTGCCTGATAGGACAGTGACGGCTCGCAAGGCAGTAGCGGGAGAGCAAGACTTACCCCTTGGTGGTAAGGTTTTTCACCCAGAGGTTGATGGTTGGGCAGTGGAACTCTACCCAGGGAAGTGGTCACAGCACCAAGACTGACGGAGTTTAATGAGCGTTTGGACAATGCTCTCAGGCAGATGGTGTGACTCCTGGGGCTGTCCTGTGAAGGGCCAGGAGTTGGACTTGATGATCCTTGAGGGTCCCTCCCAACTCAGGATATTCTATGATGCTATGATAACTATGCTCTAATTCTGCAATGTGAATAAATGTTATGTGCAGAATGGCTGTCATTAAAACACTTGAGGTATTTTTTCCTTTAGTTGAGAAGTTAATATAGTCCTAGTTGTGAAATGCAAACCTTTGTTTTGAAACATGGCCAAAATGAATTCATAAATGTGGTAATCTTTTAAAATTCATCACTGGTCTGAAGCATGTTCAGTGTGAATGTTGGGCTTCTGAATCAATGATAGAGAAACAGACCCTGACCGAGTTTTGTTGGGTTTTTTTCATTTTGTGGGGTTTTTTTGTTGTTTTGTTGTTGTTTGGTTTGGCTTTCGGTTTTTGTTTTTGTTGTTGTTTGTTTTGTTGTGGTGGTTTTTTGTTTGTTTTTTTTTAGTTTTTGGTTGTTTTGTTTTTTTCCCTAGGATTCCAGTGAGAACAGGTAAGATGAGGGCAAACCCTGAAACTTCCTCCTTTTCTGAATTACTGCTGTAATTACTTGTTTTGACTTCTGAAAAGTATGAGTTGTTCTAACCTCCCAAATTTCCTCACATTCCACATGCTGTATATTAGCATGAGTAGAGGGAGAAACTATGTTATAGAACAAAAGTAACACAGCTTTACTGAATGTGAAATATGGAAAAAGGTTTTACAGGAAACCAAGGATTTTGTTACGGCTCAGATGAATGAGGACCACTGAACATGTATGAAGAATTCAGGCTTTATTTAAGCCTTTTCTCTCTTTGTGTGTGTGTCTTTTTAATTTATTCTTTTTTTTTTTAATGTCGTGTAACTTTAAAATCACCTTTTCAAAAAAGATGGCCCACCCAGACTGCCAGGAGGCAGGTGTAGTCTCTACAACTTCTTTGAATTTTGCTTTTTACGGGTCTGTGTTTCAGGGTGGACTTACCTCTGTGGCATTTTGGCAATTCATTTACAGAAGCTCTCTCCGTTTAATACCAATGTCGTGCCTTCGATCATTGAATTTCAAACGTGGTGGCGGAGAGGAGCCAGTGGGCAGCTCGGCCAGTCGGGCACGGGGCTCGCAGCCGGGCAGACAGGCTGTACCCTGACACACGGGGGAAGGCAGGAGAGCCGAGCGCTTGTCCCTGCGTGAAAACAGTAGCGGATTTTTTTTCCCTTTTTTTTTTTCTTCCCGGAGCTGTAATCCGACTGCTCTCTTTGGCTCGGTTCCAGAGACAAGTCCGAGTGGTTAATCTCTCTCCCACCCCCCTTTCCCAGCCTCGGAGAATGAGGGACGGAGGAGGGAGGAGAAGAAGAAGGGGAGCGGAGTCAGCTGCAGCCCGGAGCCGCGCCGGGCCGAGCCGAGCCTCCCCGGGGAGGGGCTGAGGCAGCGGCTGGGCTGCGGGAGCTGCATGGAGGAGGGGAGTTTCACAGACTCCTCTGCCCCGCCGGCAGGAGGAGGAGGAAGTTTGGAGATTAAGCCGCTGCCCGGAGCACGAGCGCACGGAGGGACCGGGGCGCGGCCGCGGGCGCTGCGAGGAGGACACCCGGCCAGCGCCGCCGGAGGAGTTACGGGGCGGGGTAACCTCCCGCACTCCCGGCTCGCACCCCTACGCCTGGATACTAAGCGGGGGAGGAGGAGGGGTGTGCGAGGGCAGAAGACGGCGAGAGGCTGTCGGTGAGCGCTGCCGGGGGAAAGCTTTGTTCAGTGGGACGCGCCGGGGAGGGGGAGGCGGCTCCGGGATCGGATCGGAGCGGATCGGGGAGGGCGGGAGGTGAGTTACCCGGTGCCCTGCAGCCCCCGAAGCCACCGGGAAGGAGCGGGGTGGGGGTCCGCAGGGGAGAGGGCGTTTCGTGACCGCAGCCTTTGTGCGAGCCCCGCCGCTCCTCGCCCAGCGGCGGGAGCAGGAGGCACCGTGCGCGGGGCTCTCATCGGGGCTGCGGCGGCCGCCAGCTGCGGATCGCCTTGCCCTCTGGTGCGCTTTGTGCTCGCCGGAGCCCGGGGGCAGCCTAGGCGCGCTGCACCTCGCTCAAGGAGTCTGAGGGTTTCGTTGGGTCTTTTTGTCGAGGGAGGAGGTGTTTCCTTTAAAATATTACAAAATTGCGTGGGGCCTCAGGTTTCGTGCGGATGCTTTAGCAAACCTGTGTCTTCTGGAAAAATCCGTTCCAAAAAAGACCCTCAGTCTTTGATGTTTTGAAGTAACGTTAACGGGATTGTGATAAGTATGGACTAAAGAGAGTTAAAAATAAGATCGATCTATTGTTAAGTGTCAGGAACGTTTATTCTGGGGAAGGAAGAAGAGGGAGAGGCAGTGGGGCAGACCAGTGTCCTGCTGTCCTGTGGGACCCTGGATGCGTTTCCCCATTTCCTGCCTTAGTCTGTTCCCTGCTTTGCCCGTCGCAGTCCTTGTCCCTCTTGTTGTGGGGAAGCCCTTCAGAGCTCATCCTTCGGTTAGCATTAACAGACACGAGGCACTCCTTTCCTTCTTTCTCGTCAAGCCACACTGTTCCAAGTATGAGGGAAGAGGGGAAGAGGACCTGAAACAAACTTAGCTGTACGACTGGCTTCCAATATAGTCTCTCTTTAGTTGGCTTTTTTTCCTTCTTTGATTATTAATTGGCAGACTCAGAAAGAGCTGTGGCCTTGCTTTTTTCTTTTAACATTTGCTGGTACTTCAGCAATTTAATATTGCTGCCTAGAGAACCTGATGACTTATAGGTGTTTTGAAAGCTATGTAATAAGAGCCTACTAATAGTCATCTTTTACTACTGTTTCATTCTTGGAGAGAACAATCTTTGCTGCTGGAGAGTTGCGGTTCAAATTTCCATAAGCGTTTGTTGCCCATGCCTCTAGCTAAATTTAAAAAGGAATCCTGTTAGCTTGTATGGAGCTAAATCTGGCTATAGCAACTCCTGGCTGTGCAGTTCACTGTGGTTGGCAAGGCACAATATGTAGTTTCCTTTAGATTTATTTTTAGGTTCTTTTTTTTTCCTGGTGTGTGTGTGGCACGTAGTTGTCATAATTTTGGGAACCCTTCATCAATGTGTGTCTGGGTGCTTTGGGATGAAAACGTACGAGTTATACTAAGGTTAGAAAAGGTATTAATAGAGTGCTTGTCTTGAAAATATGAGAAGGCAGTTTGAGCTCAGCCTCTTAGTGAATATTGGTATTGTTCTTGGGTCCATGCAGATGCTTAGCTATTAAATTTTGACTCTACTTCTCCTCTCTGTTCTCAGTTGACAAACTCGAAATGGTGCAAAACACTCTCATAAAAGATACCGTTTTACACCTGATCATTTATGGAAATGCTGTCTGTTTCTTACAGACCTAGAGAGCTCTAGGTAAACAATGTCCACTTGTGGCTGTACAACTGAGTTCATCTCTTCAAATGCATATTATGATTCTAACACTAGGTGTTAATGTGTCATTTTTCTTGTTGTTACTGTTTTCCAAAAAAGGGAAAGAAGAAGAAAAAAAAAGGGTGTGTAGTCAAATTGGTTTGTAATTTATAGTCTTAATAACATCTTGCAAAGACAGCAGTGACTTGATTTTTAAGTGGAAATCTTCAAGTCTGTTGGCAGCTCTCATGATTTCAGGACATCTGCTAATGTGTTCTTCCTTGGGCAGGATGTGAGAGTAGAAGTTAACTGACTAAAGGCATACTTTGAGCCTCAAGTGGTTGATTGCAAGGCTGTGGTATAAACTGTGCCCAGTAGGAAAGGTTTGGAGCTAAATGACCGAGCTCTTGGTACCTTCCTGTGTGGAAGTGGGGTGGTGTTTTTGTTTAGGTAGGGGTTTTTTATGGGGTTATGTTTTGGGTTTCTTTGTGGTTTTGTTTAGGTAGGGGTTTTTTATGGGGTTATGTTTTGGGTTTCTTTGTGGTTTTGTTTTTTCTTATTTTATTTTGAACTTTTATTATGATCTAAAAAGTTAAAGCTAGAAGGGAAGTGAAAATAATGCTTACTTTTTTAATAAGTAATTTAGGCAAGTTGTGAGTTTGTGGTACTTTTTGCTACTGTTATCTGTGTAGGTTGGTATGGTTGAACTTTTCACTGATGCAGTTTTCATGTGGCACCAGTAATAGTATTTTTGTGAAGTCATTTGGAGCTGTGTGCGTGTCTGAAAGCTTTCTCATGTGCGTTTGTTTGGATTGAGTTGTGGTATACCTATCCTTCTCTGCCTTTCTTACGCTTGTGATTTCTTAGCTCCAATTCAGGAAAGGCTTTTTAAGTCCTGCTAACCAGATAGGGCTGTAGCAACTGACAAAGGCTCATACTTGAAGTAGTGCTTCATTATCTTTGAATGCAAACTCTGCAGTGCAGATCTGACTGTTTCTTTTACCATAGAACACTAACAGAACTGTAATTTCAATAGTGGCTTCTGTCATTTTACTCTGCTCTGCGAGAGCATCACCCATACAACTTGTAGGCTATGGTGAGTACTTTTGAGACCAGTCAAAAGATGGGGCAATCAAGAACACAGTTACAAAGTCTGCTGTTAGTAATTTTGAAGAGTAGATCCACAGATAAGCTTGAGATACTGATATTTTAAAAAAAGTTTCTGTACAGAGGTGTTATTTCTAAAATTGTGCCTAAAAAAGACCAATCCCAAACCAAAACAATTCTTAGGGAAGGATACTACAAGATATGTGATGTCAGAATAGATGGGGTTCCTTTTGTTTTATGTCGTAATTTTTTCAAGAAGTCCCAAATAACAATATTTTAGCAGATATTTAGCACAGCTATTAAAGTATGCCAAAGACTCATTCAACTATTGATTTTTATTTGTTTGTTTTCCTCATGCGCAATTGCCACTCCAGCAATTGCTGGGCACCACTAAGTCTCTCCCCAGCCAAGCCAGAGCTGCAGTTCTTGGTCTTTGGGAGCATGAGGTCATGAAGAAAGAGAGGCGCCACATTTCTGGGTGGCAGCTGGAGATGACACTCAGCATGGCCCTGTCATGTACCCCAAGTCCATAGGGTCAGATGTGCTGGGTCAGGAAATAATTTTAACATCCAAGGTGATGATAAAAGGAGCCATTTGCAGAACTCTGTTTGGAAGTGTTTCTCAGATTAGATGTGTGTAAAGCTGTGGCAGTTATAAATTAGAACAAAGGAATTAATCTGGTGTGCATTCCCTTTTGTATTCAGTCATGTGTTGAGAAGGATTATTGCTGTGTTAAAGAAACATGTTTATTGACACATTAAATTAGTTATGGCTTGAAGTTATTTTGCCATAAATTTCTTAGTGGCCAAGTGTAGTCTGCAGATATTTAGCTGAAATATATAATAGAAGATAGAATAATGAAATATGAAAGAATGAAAGTTAGTAATGTAATGTCTATTGAAGACATTTGGAATAGTTGTGATTATATAAGGCAGTCCTCCTACAATGAGCTGGAATTCTGGCTTGTAGGGACAATAAAGATGTCTTACTCTAAACAGCATTTTGCTTTTCTAGTGTTAAGTGGGGGATGTGGGGGAAAAGAATTATTGCAGCCCTCAGCAAAGTCATGAATGGCCAAAAGACTTGCAGAGCTGTTGCTGAATGGTTAGTTCTGAGAACCTGCATTACTGTTGTTGCACATAAGAAAGTTTAGCTTGTAGGACTGTCAACGATGAAAAGAAGTGGAAGAAAGTGTTATTCTTGTAAACTTAGAATGCAAAGGATGTGGAGCCTAGATTTCCCCCTCCCCCCCCTTTTTTTAGGTTGCTTTTCAAAGCATTTCTAATAGCTGCTCATTTAATACTTGATTAAGCCTCTCATTCTGGGAGACTAACCAAAACCACCTAAAGAGCTGAGCTGCATCACTAGTCCTAAGCAATGTCTTCCAATCATGGCGCAAGCTTCCTGAACTTGTGTGTTTGGTTTATTAGCCATTAATCCTGTAGTATTTTTCAGTTCCTTTTGGGTTTGAAGTCTATTAAAGTAATATTTTCCCATTTTTTCATTTTTGAAAGAAAAGCTGAGATTCCCATGAGATGTCATGCTCCAAGACTTAGGGTTTTAGAAAAGCCTCACACATCAGAGCAGGTGGGTGAAACCACAAAACCAAGCTGACAATCAGGAGCAAAGTGAGAGAAAAGTCAGTGCAGTGGCAACAATTACGATTGTGAGTACAGGAGCATTTTACATACGTGGTTAAGAATACAAGAGATGAATGTGAACTGATTAAATAATAACTGAAAGTATCGGCAAAACCTGTTTGTGTTAATTAATTTTCAAAAAAAATGTGTGACGAACTATCTCATGGTTTTTTAAGTTTCTCAAATCACTTTAAGGATATAAACATTTTTTTTTTAGTTGTGGTTGTTGTATCAAATAGGTCTATCTAGTCTGATTCACCAATAGTTGAATTAATATGAACTTGGCCTAACATAAGTTTAACTGCGAATTTGATTACAAGTGCAGGAAAAGAAAGGGGCCTAGTCAGGGAGGACTGGGGAAGGAAATAGAGGGAAAAACTACTGATACTTATCAAGGAGGCCTGAAAGAAGCAGTTGTCCAAGCAAAGTTGCAAACTCTTAAACCCACTCTCAGCTGCTGACTGAGGTTCCTTCTGAAGAACTTGGATATGGGGGTGATTCACTACCTGTGTTTTCACTAATCACGATGCAGAGCATTGCTGTGAAAATACAAAGCAAGGTGATGGTTTAAAAATTTGTCTGTAAAAGATGCTTGATGCATCTGATTTAATTCTTATTTCACAGAATGTTCTGAGTTGGAAGGGACTCACAAGGATCATCAAGTCCAGCTCTTAAGTGAATTGCCCATACAGGGATCAAACCCACAACCTTGGTGTTATTAGCACCATGCTCTAACCAGCTGAACTAATCTCAGGGTTTTCTTTCTTCCTTCCTTCCTAGCCATGAGTTCCATGAGTCCTGCTTCCTAGTCCTCTACAGGACCATGGGTGGTTATGCTAGTGGAAGTTGCGTGTGTTTTATAAGTGTAGTGTCTTTTATAAGTGTAGTGAACAAGTATAGCTTGGAGCTGGCAGCAGTTTCCCATGTAAACTTGTGACCGAAGCTAATAACTTTCAATCCTTTAAGTCTTGCTTACCTCTGTCATTGAGTTTCAGACTGCAAGAGGTGCCAAACTTCTTCCTGTAAGCATGTGTTCTGTAGAAACTTGCATGTGAGCCCTACCCAGATGTTTTAAAATCTAACTTAATGATTGTTAACATGGAAATATTTGAACCTTCGTATCCATTCAGATGTTTCAGGATCACTCTCCAGGCATTAGTATCATGAAGCTAATGTTTTCTGCTGGTAGGATGTGTGTGTCCTTCCACTGAAGTACTGAGCAGAGATAAAAGGTGTGTCATGGGAACAGTGATTGAATCACCTGCTCAGTTGCTTACTCAGAGCCATTGTAGATAAAACCTTGATACCTAGCTTGGGAAGGAGAGGGCTGTTTGGGTTGGTAAGGAGTGGTACTGGAGACAGCGTAACAGCCAGCTTCTTTTCATGGTCATGGTTGATATCTTTCAGCATTATCTGTAAACATAGGCAAGTTTTCCTCGTTAACCCCCTGTAAACTCTGCTTTATTAAAGTATTTACTGATATTTACCCTCCTATATATCCCCTAAGATTACATATGCTGTCTGCTGCGGCTTTGCTGTGATTTCTACATACCAGTATCAACTTGCTGTTTAGGATTTTTTGGTTTTGTTTTGTGGGTTTTTTTCTGTATTGGTATTGCCTATCCCAGTGAGTCCAGGTTCATAGTTGAGGTCCCAATGCATTTCAGAAATGTAGTGGCAGAACTACTTGCTTTCTGCTGCTGCCACTGATCTGTGGTACTTCAGTATAATGTAACATCATGCTTTGTGTCCTTGATGCCTGACACAAAGGAAAAATTATAGTTCCTTCTTTGTAAATAATTTTGAAACTAGATGGGAGAGATGAACTACTTGTTATACATGCCTGTAATCTTTATCACTTCAGAATGCACAGAGCTTTCCACTTACTGTTTTAAACTGAAACCAAGTTAATATCTGACTTGCAAACAGGTTTAGTACTGCCAAGATGAGCATGCTTCATACTCAAGTGTTTATGAAGCTTTGTCACTGTTTACTTTCCAATTCCTTGTCATTATCCTGATAACATACCTCACTAGTTGCTCAGAGAGGTGTCACACTGTAGTGTCTGAGTGATGTCATCACAGATTCAGCCTGTTGCAGAAACACTAATTTCTCAGAAGAATCAGCAGTCTTAGCCTATTTGAATGGTAGACAAGGATGTATTTAATAATAAATCATTATTGAATTTGGACAGATAGCTTACCTTCCCTCATCCTCTACCAGTTAGTAATGTCTCTTTTCCATCAGTCTCGTCAGTCTCGTGTTAGATGAATCTGAAGTCAAAAATCTCTGACTTGCTTTATCTTGGTCATTTTGTGCTCCTGCTGCCTTGAGGAGGTTGCTGTCTCTGTCCTGTAAGCAGAAAGGCCCACTTAGCACACTCCTCACTGGATATAGCCTCTTAAAGTCTTTGCCCTATCAGGTTGGTTGTGTCATGAAGGCTCTTCTCTCTTGTGGTATGAGGATATCATCTCCAACATCTCCTCCCGAGCTCGAACTCATTTAATCTTGTGAGTTTTTCCCAGATTTCCAGGGGAAAGCCACTGGCTTATTTTCTTAACATCTACCTGCAGCACCAAGCATCAGGCACAGTATAAGCTTTTTGGTAAGCCAGTGAGGGCATCAATGACCATTTAATCTCCAAGGTTTCTTTCTGATTTATAGGGCAGTGTCTTGGCATACCTCTGTTCCTCCATTGCATTAGGTGATGTTATTCCTAAATTGGTTGTCTGTGCTAGGAGACTCAGTGCTAGGGAAATTCCTCAGATGAAAAGGACCAGGTTTTCTGAAGATATTCCTTTTCAGGAATCATTTTATTCTTTCATTTAGTTTGCCAGCGGGGAAATGCAGACTAGAGCATTAAGAAAACTCCACTTTTCTTTTTGTGTGAAGGACAGAGTGGTTTGCCAAGGCACAAGCCGTGCCGGGCAGATTTTAGAGCTGATTTCCTGCATGGGGACTCATCCTGCTGATCTCCATTACTGCAGTTTGCACTTTGCCACTTTACCTGCAGCAGCACTCTTTGGTAGCGTGGCATGTTACCAGCACAGGCGTGCTTCCTCAGTAATGGCTGTGCATGCTGACAGTGTCACTTGAGTTCTTCAGTCTTAGAGCTAGGCTATCCTGCTGCTGCCACACGCAGTGCAGATTCAGAAGAAACCATGTTGAAGAGGTTCTTCCTACAGCTCTTCAGCAGAGGGTCCTGCCGATAAACCATCCCTGTTACCAAACACGAATTTGACTCTTGCACTCCTCAGGCCTCTCCAAAGCAGTTTGTTCATCCAAAGCACAGCATAGACACTGACTCAGATTCCCACAAGGTCAAAGCAGATTAGGGGATTTTTTTTTTCTACTGTTCATTGGTGAAGAATTGATGTGATGGAACCTGTGATATGCACAGGTGAGGGATGGAGGAGAAAGGATTTCTTCCACATGCCGTTGCGTGCTGTTTGGGTAGGATAGGAGCTGTGTCTGCTTTTCAAGGAAGAATTCTGAAAAAAACAAAACCGTGATGATCTCATTTTCTGTCTTCAGAAGAAAAGCTGGTCATCAGCCTTTGCCGTTAAGATCTGTTGCTTGTGAGTCTCTTTCATTTCTAGGGGACAGTCCTGACATGGATACCTGACAGATGAACCTGCCCAGCCTGGCTATGTGCATCATGCAACCATTTGAGCTTCCAGAGGGATTTGGGTGCTAGGGCCATCTGAATGCATCTTCACCACTGACTTTTAGTGATGAGGAGTTGGTTTTGGGGTATTTTTTGGGTTCCCCCCCCTTTTGATCTTCTTTGAATCAATGTCAGTGCTGCACAAGGAGTTCTTTCAATATTTAACAGAGGATCAGTGGTGCCAGTATTCTAATTATTTCAGAAAAATGTACAGGATTAGTTCCATTTGTTTTTTAGTTATAAATATTGAGACATATCAGGAGGTAATTAGTTCTGATACCTGGATCAGAGTTACATGTCTATGCCCATACTTGCCCAGTACTGACTCCTTTCCTTGGGACAGTTTGAGGTTATACAAGGAATGGAGGAGTTCTGGCAAAGATTCGCTCAGCTGTTGACCTTCTCATGTAACTCAGCTTTGTGCTGTTCACTATTGCGAATGGGTAGAGTCAAAGAAACTCCAGGAGTGCTGCATGTTCTTAGTCCATGAAATTGGCTTAATATATTTGGGAAAGCTCTCATCTGATTGCATATGAAATAAATCTTTTTCCTTGGGATGCCGCACATTGTCCATCTGTTCATCAGTTATGTCGTGCAATGAGAAGATGCTACAGTATGTGGCCTTCCCTTGATGCTGTAACAACAAGCTGCTTTCCTTGGCCACAAAAGTTGGGTTTTAAGAACTGGCACATAGCTCAGTAAAAAGTCATGCCAAATTTTTGCTTTACTGATTAAACTTGACAGTGGTTTGCTTTCTAAAACGTGAACTTCTACAAATAATTTTATTCTGAGCTTTGCTTAGAGAATCAGTATGTGGAATTGTTTCACAAGAGTGTTTGTTTTAAAATGCTACAGTTGACACAATTTTAATATGTCCATTGCACAATATAATCCAAGTTGTAAGGATGGAGTTGTCTGGATGTGAGGTGTGGTTGGGGACTAGGTGAGAGCAGGGATGACAATGAATTGAACAAGTGTCTTGATATCCTACTTGTAATTTAAGCAAATTCCCACATGTAAGTTTGTGGAACACAATTATACGTAATTAGGTGGCTCTGGCTTACTTTGGTCTTTTACCCGAGCAGAAACAGGATAAGGAAATCCTTAAAAGCAGAGATTTCAAAACTCAAACCACGTCATTTGAGGGAACCAGTTTTTTGGAGTAAAGTGATAATGTTAGCCTTTTACCAAGCACCTCAGTTTGGGACTGAGGGATTGTGTCACACAGAAGGGTTGAGTGTCATTTACACTTTTGAGGAAAACAGAGGTGAAGATAGTCTCAATGACTCCTAAGAGAATAAAGCACCTGTCCTCTTACTGAAAATTATTTTGGTTGCCTCCCATTCAGAGTATACCTAAAAAGAGAATCTTCATTTTACCGCATTTTGAAAGACAGTTTTCAAGTTTCTGGGCTTCTAATTTAACATTACAATGTGAAGTCCGAGTGCCAAAGTGTTTTTCACAGGACAGCCAGAGATTATGGTTCAAGTCAGTTTAAATACATGAATGCAGGTTTCTTTGGGAGTTTTACTTCTTAAGCTGCTACTTGCTTGATGCTTTAATCCTGTTTATTTTCTAAAAGTAATTAGAAGGTAATGCTTTTTGATTAATAATTGTGATATATTTCTAGATTAACTAAGACTATTTTAAGACATGCAAGCTTTTTAAAGATGAAATAGAAATTGTAGGACAAACAACAGTTTATTTGTTAATCACTTTCTTGAAGGGAACATGCACGTGTTTTCTGTGTGATAGGGTTTGTAGTATAAAAGTGTTCAATTTTCTTAGATTGATGTTTGAGAAATAAACCACTTAATTGATAAAAAAATTCACAGTATGAAACATTCATTTTCCTTACAGATTGTTCTGTTATATAGTATGATAATACCAAGATCCGTAGAAAGATCTCTTGGAAAAGTAGAACACTCAGTAGCATCCAAGACCTTGTACTTTGGTCAGTTTGGATGTGACTGTGGAATCCTGTCAGAAGTCATCAGTTGAAAGGTTTTGGCAGACCATTGTGTCCTCTGGGGGTTAGAGAATACCTCAGGTTTTGGCTAATAATTTTACTCAAGAACTAAGAAACTGTTATTGATGAAGCTACTATTAAACAAGAGTGCCCCTATAAAAATTTTGACTTCTTCAGGATTGTCTGGACACCGATTTTAATTTCTTTATATATAATGTGTGTATGTATGTATATTCTATATACGTAAATGTATGTATATGTTTTTATATATATATATAAGCATATATGCACACATGTATATATACATACTCGTGTGTATATTTAAATGGTTGTGGTTGTATTGCCAGTCTGTCTTTTTCTAGGGTTCTTAAAGAAACTGCTTTCTCAAGCACTTGAAATTGAGTCCTTTGACTCTGGAGGATTTGAGAGTAAGGAAATTTGCATGAACTAAATGGAAAGTAGGATGTTAATTACGGCTCACTTTGTATTTTTGTTTCACTTAATTTACAATCTGAGGTACAGTCAGGTGGTTGGGCATTTGAATGTTACAGCTGTGACAGTCTGATCACAGGAACCTGGTGAGACTACTCATGTATTTCCTCCTTCAGATTCATAGAAATGTTAGTGTAGGCCTTTCTATATATTCAGTTATGAACAGAAAAAAACTAAATGAAGTAAATAAAATTCTTGTTATAATTGTCATTCAGTGATATCAAAAGAGAAAAAATATACTCTTTTAGTCTGTGAAATTGCCTGTAGTGTTAATTTATTGCTATGAACATAGCATTGAGATGTATTGATATTTCATTAAAAGAAAATTTCAGATGGAGTAGTTTTTGTATGTAAAAAACATCTGTAGATGAACATTATGCTGCATTAGCAAGATTAAATTGATGGTATTACTGTTGAAGTTGAAAGTAGACCAATATTTTTTAAATGGGTTTTTGAGACATAAAATTTTGCCTGTTTATGATTTGGTTCGCCTAGACCAAATTAACTTGGACACTCAGCAGGGACTCTTATTTATTCTGGCATAAGAACAAGCATTGGGCAGAGCTTCCTGGTCTCAGAAAACTGGTGATGGTAAGAGGCCTCTGTAGTGTTCCCAGCCAGCTGAATGCCTGAGGTATTTTGCCATACAGGAAATCAATTGCAGCTGAATGTGCACTGTTTCCACTCCAAGTATATAAACAGGCCTTATGATGATATAAAAAAGAGAAGAAAAAATTAAATAGTTTCTTGAAAGTTCAGAGTAAGAACATTTGATGTTTGGTTTCTGTGGATTGTTCACTGTCACCTTTGGCCCAGTCCATAGCACAGAAATAGCAAAGAAGGAGAGGTGAATTAATCTTGGGGTCCCCTAGAACAGGAAAATGTCTTAGAGAAATGAAAATAATAAAAAAGGTATCCTTGTTCAGTTCCAGTTGATATTCTGAAGCTGGGAAGGGTTACAAATTTAGCAAAGGAAATGAGTTCTTTCCCTCGTTAAATCAAGAATCCTCCGTTTTTTAGGCTTTAAGGTGGATTAATACATTTTGCGAGAAAAAGCTGCACCACGATTCTATCTAGATAGCTGCTTTTCATGAAGTGGTAGAAGAAACGTTATTTTCATTTGAATATTTATCATGCTTTGTTGACCTTGTAAAAATACCTAGATCAGGTGGAGGTACCAGGCAGATCTCGGTGACCAATGTCTCTGATGTGCTTTAATGGCCACCGATGTTGCTTACCAGGAAAGTGAGGGCTCACTTAGATAGAAGTTTCCAGGGATAAAGATAATTAAGTTGAATATCAGCGCTAACAATTTCCAGAAGGAGTGTGGCCTGAAGCCCTTGAGGTTTAGCACTTGGGAATGCAGCAGCACTTCCTTGCTCCACCACAGATGTACAGCACGACCATAGGCAAGCTGTCTGATCTAGATTTTTAAAGATATAAAGGTAGGCAGAGGTGCTAAAGGCTCTTAATGGGATTTTCAGAATCACATTAGTGTCTAATTCCTATTCAAAATCTGACCCTTTAGCTTGTCTGAACTGGATTCAGCTTGTGCTATGTTTTATTCAGCTACTCTTTAAGTCAGAACAGGCAGGCAGTACATACAGCAAGCACGACTTAGGGGGTATAAACCAGAGTGAGTGTGGACTCCCACTGAGCTGTGCAGCTGTGCTGCCTTTTATCCCTTCTCTAATTCCATAATTTCTACCCTCCTTTCTGCAGAATGCCAGAGATTCAACAGAGGAAAGGAAAAGTGACTCCTCTTTGCCTAACCCAACAGTAATATATTTGGTGAGTGCTCTACCAGGTAAATTTTTTTTATTATTATTTTAACTTTTTGTTTTGGTTTGGTTTTGTAATTCTAGATATGAGATGATGTTTGCTGTACCTCTGACTGAGATGATTATTATTGCTGTATAGTAACTGTGCCTCAGGTTAACCGTGAGGCTGCTAGGTATGCAAATCCACAGTAGGTCAGTGTGCTGCATAGGCCTGACATGTAGGTTAGCTGGGACAGTGGTTTTTTTTCTTGTGCACACTAGTGGAGTTTTATGCTAATTAAATTAAATTCGAGTGGGGGCTAAGCAGTTAGGGGAGGTTAAGTCTTTATTTTTAGTCCTTGTTTCTGTAACTGAAATTTTGCTGAAGATCTATAGCTGAAGTTTTGTTTGGTTGCTTAATTCTATCCATTTGGAATTAAAAATGCCACTTTCATGAAGAAACAGTGGTCTGTCCGTGGGGATGGGAAGACTGGGGATGGGGAAATCTGGGATAACTGTTGTCCTGAGATTTCCTGTGTTACTCTATGACATTTTAAGAAGAAATTGATGTTTCTTAGTTTATTTTTTAGGGATTTAATTTTGTTTATGTAATCTCACTGCCTGAAATTCTTGGGAGACTTGGGGAACTTTAGAGCATAGGAAAAGCAGATTTAAATGCCATGGAAATGTAACTTGATTGTAATAACCAATTTCACTCATTTGATTATCTAAAACAAATTGACATTCCAGAAATCTTCATGATAGGGCCGGCAGGAAACTCCACAGAAAATATTAAATAAGAGAGCTTTAGGCAACATCCCTTTCTCCTCCTTTCCTCCTCAGTACTGTTGCCAACCTGAAGGAATCTTTTCTTCTCTCGGAAAAAAGCAGACATTCAGTGGGTAACAGCATAGACAACTGCTATTTGGAGAAACTTGATGCCTTATAAGTAACCTACTTCACTCCTTCCAATGCTAATGCTGAAACCAGTGTAGCATGGATTAGTTTATAATTAAAAAAAAAATGTGCCTTATATTAATTGCTACTTGGGCTTCTGTGATCTGCAGAGGGAACACTAATATGCTATATTAGACTACTAATTAATAATTCTTTTACCTCCTGATGGTGGGACTTTTAATATAATTTTGTATTTATCATCCAACTGTGTTAGAATTTTATAAAATTTTAGGAGAATGGCAACTTTATTTTGGCTCCAGTGCTTTGAGATTGCATAACTGTACTAGAGAGACACTTGCAGGACTGCATAGCTTTAAATTGAAACTTACATCTGACAAACATTAGTGAGATCTTACTTTCCTTTGGATCCAAGGGAAAACAGTAGGAAAACATTTTGCAGAGGCTGCAAGAGGAAAGACCAGAAATTCCTCTTCAGTGTTTTCTAAAAATAGCAAGATTTGAATAAGGTTGCATGTTTCAACATGCATTAGAGAAAAATAATTGGCATGACCTAAATTCAGTACACTAGTTCTCTCTGTTATTTACCAGTAGTTAATTACTAGAATATTTTTCATCCATAAATGTGGATGGGCTGTACATTCCCAGCTTCCACACAGGAAATCATTTTATTTATTTAGCTTGAAATTTGTGCATATCCAAATGCACGCAAAGTATTTGCCTAGTGACCTTAGAGTGAATTATTTGCACAAACATCCCCCCTCCCCTGATTTCCATTTAATTTCAAATGTGGTGCTTGGCCTTGGTTTTGAGTTGAAGTGATTTTACTGTGTTTTCATGCTGAACAGAAAAGCTAAACCAGACTGTCAGACTCGAAAAACCTCTTTTCTGGAAGCTGAAATAACATGGATTGTGCCTGTGGCCTAAGATGCAGAAGATTTCCTAAGATTCTTTGGGATCCATGGAAGACAATCATTCATTGTGAAGTGCTTCAAAAAATTGTTGTATCAACAAAACTGGAGTATATGGGAATGTATCAACTAATGGGATAAGGCATTCAAGGACTAGATGAAGTGCCTATAGTAAGGAATTAATTTCGTGGGGAAAAGGAAGAAACCTAAAATATGAGAAGTGGTGTTCTGTAAAAAGAGTAGCGTAATGATTTAGGCATATACAGCTTTGGGGGACGGATGTTAAATCTTACCAAATAACCACCAATAATTTTGCAAAATTTGATTCACGTGTCAGACTTAAGTCTGGAACTTCTAAGGATATTTTCATTCTGAAAAACTTTTGGAGATGGTGGGGGAGCAAAATAATATATTTTGCTATTATCCATTTGACTTATATAACAATATTGTCTGTTTTTAATTTTTTCAATAAGTGAGTCATCAGCTCTTAAGATCATAACATCTGTTGTAACAGAGAAGGAAACATCAGGTCAATATACTTTGTTCTGACAATTCACGATGAGTTTTAATATGCAGTGTGTTTATGCTTAAAGTCAATACATAAAAAAAATTCCTTTAGTATCTGTGCATCACTGAATGCTTTGTTTAGGCCATGCCTTTAGTGGTATGAGGGCTTGCAAATCTCTGTGGGGGTGGAAAGGAATGATGCTATGCCCACGTGTGAGCTTTTCTGTAAGTCGGTTCTATTTTTGGTATGCAAGAAGCAGAGGTACAGGGCAAAACCAGGGGTTCAGTTGCAATGTGGAGGCCTGTAAAAGCTTTCCTATCGTGGGAAGCGCCTAGCAGGCTTTTAGAGCCGTTGCATTAGTGTCCATGGGAATATTTGGGGTTTAATTTAGCATGCTAGATTAGGGCCTAATACCTTAATTAAGGCTAACAATTTTTAATAAGTTTCTCCCAAACCCTTTGTGGCTGACTACAGTTGTGAACCAGCCATAATATAAAGCCCATCTCTAGGGTTCTCTGTTGTTGGCAGTTTTATGAAAGCTGCCATTCTATTTCAGAGTGATGAAGCTGACCAGCAAATGTAATCTTTTTAACAGAAGGATCCACAGATCTGACTAGACTTCTTAAAAATATTAATCCAAATAACTTATGCCAGGGACATATTGAAAGTCTAAACATATAGTACATTTAGACTAACGGTTTTATAAAAATTGTGATAACTGTTTCAGAGACGGCTTTGTTAATTGATAGAACAGCTTTTCCAGATGCTGCTTAATTCTCTTGTCAGCTCACATGTTTGGGATTTTCTGCTGTGAAAAAGATTAACTGAATTGTCTGGACAAAATCACTAATAATATAATTAAGTTTTTGTATAATTTGTGGACAATGTTATTTGTTTTTTAAACATTTGTGTATTGAAGTGTCGAATAAAATTTCTTATATTAATTTAAAAAAAAATCCAAACCCACAAGCCCACTCGACCCTATCTTCTCCCCCACCGCCCCCAGCCATGCTTGCTCAGAGCGGTCAGGTCCTTTCCCGCTGCCATCTCCTATTGTTGCGGTCAAATGACCAAGGAAAAGTGTATACTTCCTTTTGTGTCCTGTAGATAGGGGTTCTTAATTGATGACCGCTGCTTTCTTTCTGGCAGAAAGGAAATGAATGGGCAGTAGTGATTATAGCACATCTGTTGTTTTCTGGTGAGCATCCTGTACAGCAGTGAAACTGTCTCGAAGATTACTTTTTTTTCTTTTTTTTTTCCCGTTCAAGAGTAGTTAATAGAGGAGGTACGGGTGACATGTGACAGTATTGTTCCTTTGTCACAGGTGTAGCCAGAGCAGAAAAACAGATTGCACAATGAAAGAGAATGACTTGTTTTTAAATAAGTGTATTTTACAAAAACAACAATGACAAAGAAATATTTCAAAGACTTCAGCGATGTACTGTGTTTACTGTGTTTGGTTGCAGGTTGTAGGCAACAAGTCTTGTCTTCGTAGTATGGTCTCTGCGTTGCAGAATTAACACTCCAAAATCACATTGAAAATGGCTTTCTCTAGGAAAGGGGAGAAATAAAATAGCATTCGTACTAAGGACTCAAAAGCTGAAATATTCACACAGCTTTCACTCTATGATGTGGTTTCTCAGTCTGTAATATCATTGTCCAACTCCTGCTTGAAAATCTTTTGCTTGATGTATTGCAGCATAGATCTTGGAAGTGCTGAGGAACGAACTGGGCAGCTCTATGGTGTGTTCCTGTCCTCCTGGAGAGGGGGGCTAGGGATGGATGAAGCTCCTTACCTGACTTTACAGATGACAGAGAAGGAAGTT
Source organism: Lepidothrix coronata (assembly GCF_001604755.1). Lineage (NCBI taxonomy): Eukaryota > Metazoa > Chordata > Aves > Passeriformes > Pipridae > Lepidothrix > Lepidothrix coronata. The sequence goes on along the minus strand of NW_016690274.1, from coordinate 2,660,886 downwards.
TTGAGGACAGATGAATGGTGTACTATAGATAAGGGTCTGGCCTGAGAGAAGAATGGGACTTGAAGGTAGGGAAGACAGATATCTGGGGAAATGATTGGGGGAGGCCAGTAAAACAGCTGGGTGTGGTAGGGGAGTATACCACAGCTTGCCCTTCACATCACATCAGCCACAATTAATTTTTCCACAATTTTTTTTCTTTTTGACTCTTGTATTATAAAGAAGTGAAAGTAGTAGGTGCTCTATGTGTACCCTGAGTGTGTCTTGAACAGGGGAACTTTTTGTTCTTTCTTGCCAAGAAAAGTGCTTGAAAAACCATTAATTGAAAGAGCTGTGTAAATCTGAATCCTTACCACTTACTCTGTTGTCCTTTGTTCCTTTCTGCTTTTATCCTGTTTAATTGCAGCGTTTCTTGTAAGCAAGGTGCCAGTACTTTGCTTTTGTACAGTCTGAATATATTGGTACTTAAACTAATAAAGTTTATGTTGGGCTTTGATGAAGCTGGTGAACTCAAATCAGCAGACTGAGTAGTGCTGCCCTCTTTCTTAGGGGTTTGTGATGTGTATTGGATAAAATTGAAGGTTTTTTCGGCCCCTTCCTGTTGCTTGGGCTATCCCAAGAGCTGCTCTATCCCTGTGCTCTTAAGAGAGGATCTTCATCACTTAACAAAGGAGGTGTTGAGATGTTCAACTTCCTATTCATAAGACACCATTTAGCTGAAAGCTTACAGCCTTCCTTAAGCTAAATAGATTTTTTAAATAACAGATGTACCTGGCCACTGTCAACAGGAAAAGCGAGGAAGAACTGTGCTGTAGGTGAACATAACATAGCTGAATGCAAAATTAATGATACCATAAGTGAATTGTGCTGCAATTAATGTCCCAGTGCTATACATGCCCTTATGGTATTGTTAGAATGGACATCAAAACTGTGAACCTTCCTTTGACTTGATTTTCACCTGTACTCTAATTTGCACACAGTGTGGAGTAATCAACTGTGTAATTGTCCATCATAGGTAAGGTTAAACTTTTGTCATTCCCTGATCAGAAAAAACTTCAGAAAATGAAAAAGCAGGTGCCATAACCCCAAATTTAAATTTAAATTGAGTAGGTTTTTCTCCTTTTGTCTAGTGGCAAAACAGGCTTGGTTGTGGTTTTTTGTGTTGGTTTTTTTTTTTTTTTGAAAACTTGTGTAAGAGTAATTTAAGCATCTAAATAACCCTTTTTCTTTTTGACTGAGACACACAAGAGACCCTGTTCATACCTCCAAAGCTTTTTAAACATTTAGCCTATCCCCATAGGATTTCAGAATTATCTTACATCTGTTGGCAAGCTTTGTGTTGTAGCTAAATATTAGTCATGGCACCAGCCAAGTAATACAGGAAAAACCCACAGAATCATTTGACATCCATTTGCTCAAGTCATTGTAAATTCCATTTTATGGATACCTTAATACATTGAGTTTTATGAAGATTGCATTTTAAGTTTTAAGAAAGATAGTAAGTTGTTAATTAGTGCTTTTTGCAATTCTAAGCACTACATTGATGTATTATTCTGCACCTCTTGAATGACTCATGAGAAACACTTGAATATTTGTGTGCCAGTGTATTCGAATTGCTGTATAGAAGTTTGCTAAGATCTTTTTATTATGGAATCCTGGCTTTGGGAACAGATGTGACTTCTTTTATCATAAACTACAGATGCAATATGTGACTTATAGCAGGACTGTAGATTGTTTTACAAAATTTTCACAGCTCTTTGAGTACATATGCACTGATGAATATACACACAGACCAAAATCCTATTAAAAATTAAAAATACTTGTTCTGTTGAGGCAGGTATTCATTAGAGCATGATACATAGCTGTTCAGTAAAAGAAACTTCAACAAGACCTTCAACCTCTAAAAGAAAGATTAGCTACTGCTTTTATCATTGTGGACATTGCTTTAAAGATATTAAATATCTGGTTTCCTTCTGGGAGAATTATGTTCTGTCCACTTGACCCTTTGTAAAAGTAAATATTTTTATTAGTTACGTTATGTAGGAATTTGAAAAAATATTTAATGCATTTAAAAAACCCAGCCTTTGCGTACTTAGCTTCAGTTACATAAGTGCAGTATATCAAACACTCTTTTGTTCTTGATTCATGAGTTTCTATTGTAATTAAAAATTATTCCAGTATGGAATTTTGTAAGAGACCTAACTGATTTTCCTTTCTTTCTTTGTTTTCCTTTTTAAAAGACAATATTCCTCTTTCTCCCTTACTTATTTGTCCCCTCCCAAGAGTGTGTTTTCATCCTGCAGACATTGCAGCCCTAACTCCTTTCCTTCGGCTGCAGCTGTAAACTGCACTTCAATGATAAATCCAATAGAATTATGCTTGTTTACCACATAATTTAGATGTGTGAAGTTACTTAGTAAATAGTTGTATGTTTTGACTGTGATCAAATGCAGCTTAAAGATTATTAGAGATGTAGCTTCTAGTCCTGTTTTCAAGATAGAATAGAAAATACCTTAATATCATAATTGTTATATTCGTTTCTTCTACGTGGAAATAGATTACTTAGGAAAAATGCCCTTCATACATACTGATTAAAACACAAATGTTGCTTGTTTTCTGCCAGTATGAGAGTGTGTATCTTTTAGAATACACAATGCAGCCTTTTAAGTAAGGAAAGGCACTGGATTTAATGAAATGTTACATTTCAGAAACAGTTTTACAAGTGAAACCAGTTAGGAATTTTTCAGCCAAAAATATTTTGTTGGAAAATAACAATTTATTTAAAACAGAACATTTCACACAAGCGGATTTAAACAAAACTATCAGCAAGAGGAGTCTTTGAGACTCAGGGTTGTAAGAATGTGTTTTCAGTTCCATGGAAAAATAACAATTTAACTTAAAACTGAAGTGAATACTGTCTCTCTGAAAAGTTCTGTGTCTGCTTATTTGAATTATATTTTTATTTGAATTACAATCCTTCAACGATCTCTACCTCTTCCTCACAAAGAATATAGCTATTTTCAAAATTCTACTTTTTTTCTTTTTTTCCTTAAGTTGGAAAGATGGCTTGCTAGTTGATTCTAGTCTACTGATGTTCATTTTTGCAAATTGTTCCTGCGAAAAAGATTATTCTGTTGTTTTAATGCAAACATTCTGATAAAGTCATTACAAATGATTCCTTCTATTCATTTTCATTCCCCATTTGACATGTATTAAAAATCTTACTGATGATTAATCAGTGAAGATCTACTCCAAATTCTTACAAATTTGATTTGTCCCATTGTTATTATTATTGGTCTAAATTGTGTTGCTTATGTAATAGGCACCATCAGTGCCTGTCTCTTTATTGGATGTGCAAGTGTTGAGGGTTTATTAATCTTCGGAGTGAAATGAAGCCTTTCAAAAGACTGTGCTACTTTTAGTCTCAGAGTAGACAGCTTTTGATCAAGTGGGTTGCAGGATAATTGAGGACGCTTGTGCCAAATCTGTCTAGGATCTAAACCAAAAATACAGAGGTTTTGTGTTTATTTTGGGAATAGGTTGTAAGTTTGCTTTATACAGCAATATTTATGAGAAATTACATTGAAGTGGACTTTATAATATAAAATGTTATTGTATTTCTGAAGCACATCTGGTAATGCAAGATCTAAAGCTATTAATTTGGTCAGGACAATGAGTTCTTTATGAATAGGGGCTAGTCCATTGAAATGAGTTTGCTCCTGAATTAATGATGATGGAGGGTGGGGAATTCAAAATAATGACCATCTGCTGGGTTGCTGATGTCAGACTTCAAGAGACAGTGTGACGCCTGTGGTAACATGCTTTTGCAAACCTTAATATCTGTATTGTTACTATGCATAGAACAAAGAAATAAAAGCTGAATGAAACTATAAAATTCAGGTAAATTATGTGTGTGTCTTCTGGGGTGGAAGCTTACTATTATTCTTCGTTTCTGAGAAAAGCTTAATTTGATTCCCCCACCAGGAAAGATGAGGGGCAAAACACTCAAATGCTTTTTACTCTGGGGGTTGGAGGACCCCCACACAAATGCTGTTGTGCTTCATCTCCCGCAGTGCAACAGTGCATGTGTGATAATCATGAGTCCCCAGCTCTTCATCCCTGTTGCTACTTATTCCATGTACCTAGGTTACAACCCAAGATGTAGTTTAAATCCCTGAGACACTAATTCTCATAAAGCCATTTAACAGCCTTTCAGCACTGAGAGTGGTGTATGTTTCTCGAGACTGTCAAATTCTATTTTGTCTTATCCGTACCGTTATCAGATGTAAGGATACAGATACTTGAGGAAATTCTGTAGTGTAAATAACTGTATAAATGAGGGAGGCATTAATTCCCCTGCGAAAGTAATTTCCTTCCCTGCTTGCTTGGATGTTGGTCTTCAAGGTGAGTGACATAAGCCCACTGCATGCTTGTTGGAAATGAGATTAGTAGCTGGGGGTTTTCCTTAAAATGAATTGGCAGTAGTGGTAGAAGAATGCATGCTTCTTTCTGTGTATGCGAAAAGCACAATGTAAACATTCATCTATTTATAAATAGGCATCGTACAAATATTTTAATATCTCTATAGTATTGTACTTCCTGCCACTGATCTTTATCACTAAAAGCAAACAAAAAATTTTTCCTTAATGATTCTTACATGTTAATCTAGGATTTACATGTTAATCTAGTAGGCAAACCTCTACTTCCAAAGATGTGGTTCATGGTAGATATCTTGAAAATGACAGTGTCCATGGTGTTTTGATAGTATTGGGTGGAACATTTCCAAAGTATATGTCATACTTCAGATGAAGTGTTACTGCTTAATTCATGCTGTTTGGATATAGGATTTTCACTGCAGTCTAGAGTAGTGGGCTCATACTTGAGAATAGGCAGAGTGCAGCACTCTTGGGGCAGACGCCAGCAGCCGAGAGGAGAAGTGGGATGTAAAACACTACTTGATCATCAGGCTCTAAGTCTGTAAAGCATTTGAGTGTTCTTCTTAATACGTTTTTTTTTTCCTTTGCCTCAGTCGAAAGGTTGAAAACCTTTTATTTCACTTGGTATGTTCTTATAATCCTGCCAAATAAGCACTTTTCTGCATCAGTTTAAGTGGATCTTTGGTAGAGTTCTTGTAGGGTGGAAAAGAGAGCAAAACTAATAAAAGTCCACAAAACATTGATGTGGTGGAAATGGATTTTATTATCTATTTTAATTTTAATACGCACATAAATTGGAAAAGGAAAATTATGTTTCTGCAATTACTTCTCTGAACGGTGGAGCAGTTCTCTTACTTCCTTAGAGAAATACTGAATCTTCAATTTATGAGATTTGAAGCTGGTAGTTACAGGCAATCTGTTTTAACTAGTAATTTTGATAACAAGTTAATTAGTCAAATAGCTGTGTCAGTTTTGCTGAAAGTTAACTTCAGGAAAAGACAAAATAATTCTAGACATATGCTAATTCAACCCTCCAGGCTTTACGTGATTCAAACCTCGTTCCTTAATTTTGTGGTTTGGTTTTAGTTTTTTGCTGGTTTTTTCCGCATATCTATTTTGCAAATAAAGCCATATAATAAGAATGATTTGACAGAAGCACCATGTGGATATGTGTTTTAAAATAGGTTGACCTTTTCTTACTTTTAGGTGTAAGACTCAAAGCTTTCAAAAATTACAGGTAATTTTGAAATTTGGTAGTTGCCTTAATCTACACTATAGTTACTTTTATTAAGTATGCTGAGTTCCTGTTTTCCATAAGTTGGGGTAGATGTTGTTGGATGCATAGGAGCTGAGAAGTTGCAGAGAAAGGTGTCAACAGGTACAGTGACAGAAAATTGTGCTCCTTTTTGAAAAGTATCTGATCTGTTTTAAAGGTCAGGACTGGATGGTAGACGTAAACCCTGACGCCACCAGTGGCATATGCATAAGGGAAGGGTAGTTCAGTTGAATGTAATTATACTTTCTGCTCTCCAGAAAGCATGGCTGTCTTTTTTTCTTCCCACCTGTTCTGCTTTTTATGACATTGAGTGCGTGTCTTTCTCTGTCTCTACTCAGAGTGCTTTAAGTCTTTGAAGTGTGTAATGAAACTCAATTAAGAGAGAAATGTTCAAAACTATGTGCCAGCAAAGTTTACGAGCATAGATGGCCTGAGAGAGGAGTCCTGTAAGGTTCCATCTGTTTAAAATTCAGATGGGCCTATGAATGCTGCCAGGCCTGGAAGAAGGTGGTCTGTGATAGTCACGTTTGCTGGTGTAATTTTTGGGAAATGATAGTTATCTTTCTCCCCAGACAGTTTCCAGGCATGGCTCAGTCCCTAGTCCAGTTCAGTCACCACTTGTGAGAGATGGCTTTTATGTACCCTGTTTTGTAGACTAAGATTGTTCATTACCACAGATATACACTATTCTGTCCCAGCTTGCTTTTGTGCCCAGGAGCACTTGTTGGGTTCATCTAATGCATGAATTTAAGCATAGCCTTCATTTTTCCAATGATGAAACTGTGCAACATGAACTCAGCATTTATTCAGCATCAGAGAATCTGCAGGTTGGTCCAGAGATCCTGTGAGTGTCTTCACTGTGGGGAAAATCAAGTGTCACTTTTTATTCGATGTGAGTGCATCTTCTCAGTCAACATTTCTCTGCAGACTTTTTAGTCCCTCACTTGGGTAAGTTTGCTTTACAGAATTGCTATTATTTATTTCAAAGTGAATTTCTGGATTGTTTGTTTTGTAGAGAGAGATGAAGGAATTAGGAACTGAGAAGGAGAAAACAGAAGAGTTTGGAACTGACTTGCTTGGCACTTGTTAAATTAACTTGTGCTGGTAAGTCAGCACATAGTGGTGACTATTGGGCAAAAAGTTATAATAGCTTGGTGATACTCTGTGAATACTGCTCAAGGCTGTGGGAACAGTGATGGGGTGAGAGGGAGATGGAGTAACTGTCATTGAGTCTAAAGGGAGAAAATGCTTCTTCTTCCACCTACTCCTCTTGCCTAAATGCAGTAAGGCTTGGAGGGCTGTAGAATCTCATTTGCCGTTCGGTGGTTTCCTGCTTTTTGGGGTAATATACCTAGCTCCTTGTGTGTGTTTGAAATACAACAGGGACTTTTTCTTTTTTCCTATTGCCCAGCTGAATAAGCTGACATCATCTCGGAGCCGAGGCATGGCCAGGTGGTGTCCTTGCCTCGCTGGGCCTCTTCCTGGGTTCAGTGGAAACTTGGTGTTGTTAGTATGCGCCCCGTGTCCCTGTGTTCCTCAGAGTACAAAATGTGGGCTAGGCAGCAAGAATGGAGGAGCTGGATTTTTGTGTATAAGGGATGGTATTACGTAACTTGAAACAGCATTATTGAAATACCTCTCTGTTTTTAATTCAGTATATCAGTACTTAATATTTGAATGAAACATTAAGGTTTATAAATGCTTAGTTGTGTGTCTTGGCAGTGCTTTAGGCTTATTCCCCAATTACTAAACTCGGAAGGCTGTTTTGCAGAAAGTTCGCATAAGTTATTTCTTCCCTTAAAGTGGAAGAAAAAGAACTTTCATCTGAATTCACCGGGCTTAGCTCTGAGAATTCAAAGGGCTTTGGGAACTGGCTGAAGCTCTTGGTACTGACTTGAGTAATATCCCTTTGAATATTTACTTTAATGAAGCCTATTCAGAGATTCTCTCTCACACTTTGTCCTTATTTGTGTTGGTTTCCAGTACTAGATCCAATGATCAATGAAATATAAAGCTTTTTCTCTTAAAAATAAGTTCTTTGAGAGTTGTCAGTGGTATGAAATAACTGGAAATCTCTATTGTACTGCAGCAATGTATTGCCTTGCCAGTGGGAAAACACTGTAACTTAAGAATTTTACTTGTTTGGAACCACAGTGTTGATATACGTGTTATAAAAATGAAAGTGTGTCTGATGGTTTCTTTTTGCAATAAGATTTCATGTGCAGTTTTGCTATAGGATTTCATGTACAGTGGTTTGTTGTCTTATTTTGAAGGTGTCTGTCTTACCCTTTTAATACAGTGCATAATATTTACATTTCATTTCACAATTCTTGACGTCATTTGACAATTCTTGGGATCGTTTGAATAATTATATTCATTTTAACCTTTTTAATTGAGGAGACCTGAATTCCTTTTTGTACCTGTTTGCTCTTTTTCATAACCTTATCTTTCTCAGGATAGAAATTAAGTACTTGATTACCCTTAATGCTGCCTTCTACTGTTGATGAAGTACACGTGATCCATCTTTCAGTCTAGTAAAATTTTACTTGGTGGGAATAGATAGGGAGAGAGACATCCCTTTGTCAGTACTTCTGGCATCCCAGACAGAGCAGGGAAAGCTGACTGCTGAATGCATGATTTGTTTTTGATTCTCTACAAAGTGTGTAGAAGGAGAAAAAGCTTCACTGTTCACTGTGGTTAAAATGGAAAGGTAAGAAATGTGACCTTCATTGCTGGTATAAGAAGGTGGAGAAGGTGAAGAGAGGAGAATTTGGACTCCTTTGCTGGATGAAAAGTGTCTGTTCATGTTGAAATTTTAAAAAGCTTTGTAATCTTAATACCTTCTAAAACTATAAACTAAAATGATTGGAAACCCTTTATTGACTATCCTTTGATAACCTGTATTCAAACATGATGTTCCCTAATGATCATTATCCTTGAAATAACTTTCACCTTGAAGAGTTACAGGATTTGGGATGATTTTTCTCCTATCTTATTGAAGGCTACAAAACAACATGTAGGTCACCAAAAAAAGATGTCTCTTAGCACAAGCTGTGAGTTACTATAGTTGTTTCAGAATCTTGCAAATCTCTGAAAGTCTCAACGATTGCATACTCTTAAGTGTCCATGAGGCAATGTCAGATTACTATTATTTCAGTACAAAATAGATATTTCTTTGTTTCTGGGTTCGAAAGCTAAATAAGTCTAAGTTATTTATTTTTTTTTATTTTCTGAGAAGGGGAATGAAGTCCTATCAAAGTGCACAATGGTTCAGACTCCATCCAACTGTTGAGAATTATAAACAACTGATTTGATCACACCATGTCTCTTAGACTAATCTAGAAAGGACAAAAATATTCAGCTGAAGGAAATTACCTTTCCAACTATAACATTTGTAAGTGATATTATTTTTTTTCCCATGTATTTTTCTCTGAATGGAACTAGTATTCTTGTCTGGGGCCAGTGAAAGTCTGCATTTGGCCATGCAATGTCTAGTAAGAAATCCAGCTTTTCTGTGAAAGAATAATGGAAATAAGAAGCTTTATATGTTTATATAGGAGGAGTTTCTGCTTCTAGAGAGTATTGCAGTTTAACCTCAAAGAAATGTTTATTCAGCAACTTGTCAGCTGCTTCTGTCAAAATGGTTATTCAAATTCCTTTGGAAATTGTGGCAGGTTAAAGATTGTCACTGCGTGTTGTTTCCCTTTTGACAGTTTAAGTCTCCTAGGCTCTCTACTTGGGCTGATCATGGGCGAGTGAAATAATTTCCTTTCTATTTCTAGCCCTTTTTCATTTAATATTCCATATGCTTTAAAATGAATATCTATATGCATGTCTTTATGTATGCATATCAAAAACCTGTTTTGTTAGAGATTAAGCAGGAATGGAATTTGAAACTAAAGTTTCTCTATGCTCTGTATATGCAATTCAGTGACACAAAAGCCAATTTGACTAGGCTTGCAGTTACAGAACGCCGAACTGGGGACACATTTTCCAAGCTAATATACAGAGAGAGGGCTCTGGCTTCTCCATAACTGGTTAGAGTGTTCTGTAGATAACTGCAAACTTTGGCTCTAAAAAACATGTTTTTTGCAGGCCACACTTCAACAGTGGCAGTCTGGAGCGGCTTGATGAATAGTGGGGTGTTTCTACAGGAGATGTCACAACCTGAGTTACGAGGCCATTCATTTGGATAAATTGCAAGTGAATGTACATAGCACTGTTAGTTTGTCTGTTACTAATTTCCTCTTTTTTAATGTATGTGTGCAGTATGTATATAAATGTATATACATATGTACATACAGATGTATGTATCCTCAAAGTAGGGAAGAGGAAAAGCTGGAGAAACATGAAGTGGTCCTACAGTCAGCTAGCTGCCTAAGCCAGGGCTGGGAGCTGGGAGCCTGGAAAATGTCAGTGCTCAGAAAGCTTTAACCATTGACTCTTTTATGGAATTGGCTGTGTTGTTTCCTTATGTTACATACTCTGTGATGAAAGCAACCCCCAAAATTTTCATTAATGACAGTTGACTGTAGTCAAAAAGTTAGATGGATTTTTTCTGAGGGCTGTGGATAAAAAAATGTGTTTCACGGGGCCTATGTAAGTAACTTTGTTATGCATGGCTGTACTTTGGCTAGCTGCTCAAATGACAGTTTCTGGAAAAGCCAACTGAGTATTACTTGTCTAATAATTATAAAGCCCATGTCTAAACATCTCATTTCAGCAGTAATGCCATACTCAGGCAATTGCAGTTGAAGGAAACACACAAATGGGCTTTGTAGGAGCCCTTCTCCTGATGGTGAATCTGTGTCTGATTCTTTTCTTATAAATATAACGGTGTTACTGTGCTTTATGGAGACAAAAGTAGTGAAGGATCCACATATAAAGTGATAATTAGCTATTATCCTGGTTTTAAGTAGGCCTCCGCTTCATGAACAAACATCAGCGATGCCACACCAAACATTCCTTTGTATCTTTTTTCCCCCCTCTCTTTAGCTCTCTGAAAGAGTTTACAGTTAAGGGGAAAAATATCTTTCTCCCTTCTTTACTTGGAATTAACACTGTTTAGGAAAATTTTTAGCAAAGTAAATGGGTCTTCTGGACAGTGATGACATTTTTGTCTTTCATCATTATGACCATATTCTGAAAGTTCTGTGGTTTTCTTCTACAATGGGGTCTAAAGTTATTTCTTTGAAAATACATAGTGAAGCCAAACATATTAAAGAGGAGGTGAATCAGCCTAATTGGAGTTGATGCATACTAATTTCTCTGTTGTTAGTGAAATTGGAAGAAAAATAACAGTGCTTTGAAAAATATATACACGAGAGAATAAACTTGTGATTTTAATTTGGTGCAGAGCAGTATTTTGTGTTTGGAGTATTTTTCTTTTTATTGAGTTTTCAGAAAAGTATTTAAGCGAAGAGAAGAAATACCCCTGAAACAACTGACTTTGAATTGGGCTTTTCTATATTTATACTCTGGAAAAACATTGGGCTGTTCTGTAGTCTTGAGTATTTGCTTTTAGAGGCACCTTATCTCTTTGTCAAGTTGTCCATGAATGTGGTTTCAAGGTTTACATTGCATACTGGTTATGCGAGTTTAGGAAGATGTCATTCCCTATCTCAATGCCTTGACTCTGGCCCTACACAAAGTTAAAATATATACGAATTTTGTTTGTCCCATAGATACTAGCTTTTATACTGACCTTAAATTATCAAGAATTTCTCTGTAAGAGGGCTACAAAACCTTCATTTAAAACAAAACAAACCCCAGAAACAGCTTCATTATTATCATAGCCCTGTGATTTCAGGAGAGACTGCCCTTTATAATAGACACTGCCTGATGTCCTTACTAAGCAGATAGCAAGGTTGTTTCCCTTTTTCTGTGAAGTATGATGGAGTTAGGGATCTTGAGCTGAGTGTCAAGAAATTTCCTGAAACAGAAATAGAAATGCAGATAGGAAGTGTCAGAAGGTGAAATGCATGCAGACATGGTAAGTTTGTTTCTCTCATCATAAGTAAATTCTTTAAACACATTGGAATTCATTGGTATGTTATCCATCACTTTAAGATTTATTCAGCATGTAGGACTGGATTCAAATTAATTTAAGGCTTTTTGTATTTAATAACCTTGAAAGTAAATTATGACTTGTTTGCTGTGACTGGATTCCTTGTCGTCCAACAGCAGCTTTGCTTCCTTGCAGCCTATTTTGGTTTTATTTTCTCCACTACTTGAACCTGGGGTGAAAGGATGAATTTGCACAACAGTGGTCTTTTCCAAGTTGATGTTTAGTGATATCTCAAGCACAGGCATCAAGCAAAAAGAGAAGTGTCTTTGTAAGTGCTATCAGACAATATCTAATAGCAAACAATTTAAAGGAGGCTTACAGCCTGTGAAAGTGGGTATCAGGGGTTCTTTACTATGTATGCCAGGTGTAAAACTGGAGGGAGTTTTTTTGTTTGTTTTGCTTATTTTTTCCTGTATAACAGAGAATTGAGAATAAAAATTGACTGTTAGGATACTAGCTGGGTTATTGCTCTTGTTTGCTTGTTGTTTTTTTTTAATATCCAAGAGCAGCATGGATAACCAGCAGCAGCAGCCCTTGCCCTTAACCAGGAATCTTAAAACAGCAGCTGCTGAGCACTAGAGACTTGAATGGGAAAACGACTAAAGAGGGACACTGCATGTGGGCATCTCTGTGATTGATTATTCACCAATCAGCGTCTCTTCTAATTGTAGCAAAGTTTAAAGCTTTGAAAGGAATTTGAGTAATTATGAGATAAACAATGCTGAAATTCTTTCCTCTTCAGTTTCCTTTCCTTAACCGTGTGCACTATAAATCAATCTTTACTATTGAGAAAATTTAACAAATTCATATCCAGCTGTGGAATGTTTTTTTTCTTCATTTATTAAGCCAGAACTCTTGACCCAGTGGTGAGGTTTATGCTGTGCACCTTACTAGAATGAAATAATAGAATGGCTTGGGTTGGAAGGGACCTTAAAGGTCATCTAGTTCCAACCTCCTTGTTGTGGACAGGGACACCTTCCACTAGACAAGGTTGCTCAGAGCTCCATCTAATCTGGATGGAGTGTTTAATCTCCATTAAACACTTCTAGGGATGGGGCGTCCACAACTTCTCAGGGCAACCTGTTCCAGTGCCTCACCAACCTCACAGTAAAGAATTTTTTCCTAATATCTAATCTAACTCTATTCTCTTTCAGTTTGAAGTCATTCCCCCTTGTCCTGTCACTACATGCGCTTGTAAAAAGTCTCTCTCCAGCTTTCTCATAGGCTTCCTTCAGGTAGTGGAAGGCCACAATTAGGTCACCCTGAAGATTTCTCTTTTCCTGGATGAACAATCCCAATTGTCTTAGCCTTTCCTCATAGGAGAGGTGCTGCATCCCTCTAATCAACTTGGTGGCCTTCATCTGGACTCATTTCAACAAAAAAACAAGACTTAATGCAACTGTAGTTGTATTTTCTTGTGAGAAAGATGTAAAAAGAGGGGGTGCTAGTGACCAGTCCAAACACCGAATGTAGATTTAAAAAAGGAAACTGAGGACTTACCTAAGTATGTAACTTTGGAAGGGTGAGTGGTGAGCAACACAGAAGTGCAGCTGTAAACCTAATAGCCAGAGGTTGTATTTAGTTTTACTCCCTTGGGTGACATAACAAAATGACTTTGTAAATTCTGATAGTATCCTAGAATTTGTTGAGGGAAGAGTCATGTATTCTTTTCTGGCAACTGTTGGGGTTCTGGCCCTGAGTTTGACTGTTATTGCAATGTGAGGACTTGTACCCTAAAATCCTTTAGTTTCTTTAGTGCTCTATCTGGTGTATGTGCTTTTTGTGCTATTTCTGCACTTGATATATGCATTACTGAAGAGCTGCAACTTAAGGAAACTAGAAATAAGGTCTTGTAGTAAGGAAAATGTTGAACTGTGTGCTCTTGTCTGTGCTGAGGCATTTGGTTTTATTTTTAAAATGGGTTTGTCTCAAATTCAGTTTTCTTTGTGTGGCCCTAATTAGCACTTAACAGTAGAACTAGTTTTACCTAAAACATGAAATCAGAAAACAGTGTAATGGTTAAAGTTAACATTAAACAGTTAAAGCTCAATTAAAATGTTTCATCTCCATCTTTGTAAATATCATTAATGAAAACTATGCTGTTGGTTTTTGCAAAGTATCTACACGTAGTACGTTACATGGGGTTCTTTCTTAATTGCTCAGAAAACGGTTTGCTTGGAATACATTGTGTGCTTCATTTTATGCTTGTTGAGTAGCAGATTTCTTTGAGTACATGACAACAGTATTTTGTGATAACAATAGCTGTACTTGGCAGCTATGACTTGCTACTGCTGTACTCATAACAGTCTGTGCTGAGACTTGCCTCTAAGTCCCTAAATATCTTGGGACTGACTTGCTTATCCTGCTTTTCCTTTTTATCATCAGAGTGTATGTCAGGCATGTCCTGTGCTGAGCCACCTTACCCAAGTCTGTCTGTTTTCTAAAGCTTAGATTCAAAAGAAAGTGTCCAAAATGACAGACCTGTATGTAAGTGAAACATGATCTTTTGATGGAATTTTTTTCTTTGTGTGGTTTTTTTTTAACTTTAGAGAAGACCTGAAAGGGCTGCTGAGATTAACTGCACTGTACAAAGGCATGAGAGAAGCAATATATGTACATAATTTGAAAAATGCCCAGTGTTTTACAAAATAATTCTGTTCATTCTGGTTACAGGGAGTTTTGAAATAAATAAAAGGTGGTATAGCAGCTTAGCTGTCAGGCTATTCAACCCCAAATCCAGACTCGAGCGATACGCAGGACAATTCAGAAATCTGAAAGTTAGAAGGATTTATAGCCCTTGTTTGGCATGCTGACCAGGAGGGATAGACAGTTTCTGCTGCAAGCACTCGGTTTCGTCTGCCAGTGGAGCAGTGTGTGGCACCTCGCAGAGCAGCAGCTAGTGCCACCTGTGGGAGCTCTGCTGGAACCGGTGGCTTTACGGTTCAGAGATGCATCATCCCGGGAAAAAGCTGTCATGACTTCCCAGTGCCACAGAAGGAGGCATTGGGTTGTTTTCTGTCAGCTTTCTGTAGCAAAGGGTGTTTATATGCAATGCGGGGTCGATCTTGAGCAAAGTATAAAAGAGAACGTGTGTAATAACTGTTTTCAAACATACTCATTAACAGTTCATTATTACAGAAATAAAATAGCTGTGGTTAAATGATACTAAAGAAATTTCTTCTGCAGTGAAATGACTTGAGTTCAAAAGATGGCACTTCTGCTGAGGTGAGAAACTGCTGTGATCAGTACAGAGCTAATATATATGTGCAGGAAATACATGCATTTCACCAATTAAAGCTGACATCTTTCTGATTAGGCTTTGAGCTTATGCTTCACAAGGGTATTCTGGGAGTGTCAGTCAAAGTTTTCATCCTTCTTCTTCCTCCCAGAAGACCCCATGGGGAAAGTTTCCTTTTTCGGTAGACGTAGTAGCAGCATATGCTAAGTAAGGAGCCCTGCAATGTGGTTGGACACTGACCAAACACTAAGAATGGCTCATCTTTTCAAGAAGTTCATTCTATACAAAATTTGAACGAGAAAATACTGTGTCACATTCCCTCCCAGACCTCATATCCTGTGCTACTTTGTAAAAAATATGCTGTCTTGACTTGCAGGCTGAAATATGGTGATTAGCTGATGAACTTGATCTTTTAGTGGGTTTGGAAAACCATGACTAAAGTCTTGGAACAGCACTGGGAATGGTTTCAGAACTATTGGAGAGATTGGAGGAGGGAGAAGACATATGCATAGCAGTTAAACCACAAAGGAGCCAGACAGCTCATTCCTTATATTAGAACATCTGTGATGTTTTTCACATTCAAACATGGCGAATTACAGGAAACCAGAATGAAAGCGACAAAGGGATTCTGTGATTTAGTCTGTGCTTGCTGGCAAGAAGTTATGTTTTTTGGATTGCAGTATGGATGATTAGCTTCAGAAACTAGACAGAGGATGCTGTAGATTTATGCTGTTTTGAAGAAGTGGGCAGGAGAGAGTGTGGTATTAATATGACTTCCATCAATGGGGCAAATGTGCAAAGGAGGTTTTACTCCTTTTCACCAATATAGATCAGATGATCTCATTTGGACCAGCTCATCTCTTGCTGCAGTTATCTTAAATGCCACTGTTACTGCCTTTCTGTGGAAAAGAAAGTGAAAGGGTGAACTGGTTTGGGAAAATCAGCAAAATGTGTAGCATCTTGCAAAAAAAAAACAACACCAAACCCCAAACTACAGCTAAACCCCCTAAAGTTGGAATGCTTTGATATGCATTGGTGTGCAGCAGAAAAAAGTCTGGAAGATTTCTGTGGGACTTTGAAAGAGAGGATTGTTGAAGAAGGAAGCCGTAACTCACATCCAGAGTGCTGCTGGAAGGGAATGCAAGGAACCATTAGAATTCTGTGCAGTTTTGAAGGAATAACTATTAACTTGAAATAACACTGGAATCTTAAACAGGTACTGCCAAGTTACTTAGAAGGGCTGAGGGGTGGTGGTAAATAGGAGCAGTAGTGAGGCTTGATGGCATATAGTGATTTCTGTCCCTGTAACTTCTGTCCTTTCTGTCAATGTTATTTAGGGTTTCTTTCAGTGTCACTTTTTGGTTCATGTGAAAGAATTGTGTTAGTGTTAGCATATAAACTTGCTTTTATCGTTCCTGTGATCTGGGATCAAAGCTATTCTCTTGAGGTTCAGAGCAGCAATGCATCTGCTCCAGAAGGGATTTTGTAGGCAAACAAATGGCAAAAACTAGATCAGGGACAGATGTCCTTATTGTCTAACAAAGATATATTCAGTATTTCACAGGCAGATGTCAAGTTCTGGTCGTGTTGATGCATGTGTGGATTTTACCATAGCCATCCTTGGAGTTTAGAGTTCATCCTGCAACCTGAGATTTTGAGTGCTGGTTTTGAAGTTCTGTGAGTTGTTTTGCATTCAGAAATGCAACATCCAATATCATTCATCCAAGAAGGATGACTGTCTATGCAGACTGTCTCTGGGCATCTAATTGTTCTTATTTGTTTACAAAATATTTTGTGTCAAAAAAACCTACTAATATCCATTTTCTACCCACTCCTCTTATGCTTTTTTTTAATTGCATCAGGAAGAACTCATCCAAATACAATTTAAAAATAAACCAGCAGATAGCTTTACTGTTAGCAGCACAATATGTAATGTGGAACTTCAGGACTTCAGTTGTTTGACATGTATTTTCTGTATGTATATAGCACTAACTGTTTATTCTGTAAAAGGCTGCATTTAAAATTGTAATACAGTGTTTTAAGGGGACATGTATATTGATCATGAATAAAGTGCGCACAGCAGAATCTTAATATTAAAGTTGGTTGTGCCTTTGAAAGATGGGGAAGAAATCCAACCAACTTTCTTAATATGATCACTTCCAGCTATTTGGAACAGATGTAGATTAGGGGCCAGGGGTTTGACACAAAGGAGAAGGTTCAGCTTAGATTTTGGTTAGTGACGATCATCGTTCAACATAAATACATAGTTAGGCTCCATAGTTACAACTGCAAACAGTCCTGTGATGAACAACAGTTTCTTTCAAGATGCTTCATGCTTTTTTGAGAATACAGCAATAAATTGCTGAAAGAACAAAAATGGAACCGAAGTCTTCTCTCCAATGAAAATTTATTCCTGAAATTTTAAAAGTGAAAATTGTTATACTTCAATTAATAGTGATTTTGAATAATTAGAAACCCTTACTGGTGTTTGATTGGTTTTGCTTGTTGTTTATTTGTTTGTTTCAGCAGAGTACAGTTAATTTAAGAGATAAGGACTATATTTGTCTGTGAAATGCAAGTAATTCGTATTTTTTGTAAGCATGCTTTTTTTAAAGTATTTTTTAGCCACTCGTGCTATAAATTTGAATGCTTTCCTTTTAAATCACCTATAGCATGCTGTTGGTTTAGATGCTGTATTTAAAGGATCTTTTTTTTTTAAAGCTGATTTGCAGTTTTTAGCAGCTCAGGATTTGAAAGGCAAATCAATCTACTAGAAGGAACGACAAATTTCTTGAAGTAAGACCTCCCAGTATGCCTGTTTGGGTGGCCCTAGCTGATTATGGCCTGTGAAAATGCGTGGTCATGCATCTGAATGTTTTTGGTTGCTGTTAAAGAGTTTTTGCTTAATTGAGATATGTAAACAGTATGGCTGTGTTTATTCATAAATTATGAATGCATATGTATTTCAAGTTCTCTTGCTAGGATATTCTGTGAAAAAGTTCTTGGAGTAAGCAATAGGTAGCAGCTTTGACTGACGAATTCAGAAATACGAAGTACCCTATGGAGTGCTATAATAGCTGAGCCTGAGATTCAGGGACAATTAAAGCTATATCAATAATTATACTGCAAGAGTATTTGGATTGGTCAAACAGGAATGTTTTTATAAGGTATTCTATATGATTGATCTTGAAATTATTGCAAACTCTGGGATACTACTATGAATAAGATTGTCTGGATAAGTGGAAATTATTTGTATAGAAAGTGAGCATTTTTACATTTACTAGCAAGCTTATACCCCAAAAGCTGCTTCTCTGCTGGATTTTGTAGGAGTCCTGCTTGGCCTTACTGAAGAGACAGAGATTTACTTTCCTTGTCTGATATATTTTTCAGAGATTTCCTTCCTAGATTAAAAGGAATTAAAACTTTATTTGTAAATAAAGGAATGCTAAATGTTGACTTCTGGCTTTTGAGTAATTCAAAACTTGGTGTGTTACAGAAAACAGGAGCAGAGTTCTGGATTTCCTTTTTTTAAAAGTTGTTTAGTATATTCTGCAATTTCTAAAAGAAATTGCAGAATTCCACCAGTGTGGAACTGGTTTGCATTAATGAGACAGAAGGGGGGAAAGCATATTTTTTAAATTTTAAAATATGTGGATTTCTATGCTTTTTAAGAAGTCATAAAATACTGTTCTGTGCCACATTACTAGACTTCAGTTTTTAGATGTAATTTTTTTTAATTGACAACGATATGGGAAAATGTTGAAGACTGTCATTTTTGCATCTGGTTGAACTATTCTGGTGCTAGTAATCTCCTATGTGATTTAGAAAACAGCCACAAATTTCAGACTGTTTCATTACTGAAGACCATTACAGACAGTGACAAGAATATTTGGAAAAATTTCTTCATGGAAAGGATTGTCAAGCACTAGAACAAGCTGCCCAAGGAAAAGGTGGAGTCACCACACCTGGAGGTATTTAAAAGATGTGTAGATGTGGCACTTAGGGACATGGTTTAGTGGTGGGATTGGCAGTGTCATGTTATCAGCTGGACTCAGTGATCTTAGAGGTCTTTTTGCCTACGATTCTAAGAGTTTCTAGACAGTGTTCTGAAGATGCAATGTACTAGGCACAGAGGCTGACTTTCTTCAATCTGTTACGACTATGTTAAGCCTCCCTTGCTATCACTTACTGTAATGCAGAGCTGCTAAATTGGGTAGAAAACCATTAGTGGCACAGTAGTATTTAAAATTGTCCTGGATTATCCAAATGAGCTCTTGAAACAGAGTTGTTTGTTGTTGTGGCAGGTCTGAACCTGTTCAATAAATACCTTGGTTCATGTGCAGTAATGGAATGATCCAGCTTTCAAGTTACTGTTCCTTTATTAAAAATGCCAAGAGTAATTCAATGCTCATTTGAATCTCCCTTGTTTTTGTGCTGGGAATGATAGGCCACGCTCCATAGAGAGGGATGAAGAGAGGAACTCCACTGACTGTTAGTGTGTGTCTTACTTATAGTAATAATGCCTTCTTGGTACTGAGTTTACACAAAATCAAGGCTATCGTTTCCTTAGAAAGTCAAGTAGAAAATTTTGGCTTCTTTAGACAAGGAAAAATTGGACTTAACATAAATAAAAATCAGGGTAGAAGAGGCAAGAAAAAAGTCTTTTTTTTTTTCTTGGTTATATTAGTACCTCCAAAAATGTCAGTAAAGAAGCTCCAAATTATTTCTGAGACAACTGGTTTTTTTGTCATTGTCTCATCAGCGAGTAACTCCTTGAACATTTTCATGGTGAAATTTACTTACATATTTATTTCCATTCTACCCAATTCAAACCAGAAAAACCTGAAAACAAATATGTGGATATCCATGTTTTTCCATTTTAAGCATGTAGTTCCCTGAATAAATGATATTAAAAGATTTATTTAAAATGTAAAATTTATGAAAACATTTTCTTGGATTTTGAAATTAATCACAGAAAGTAAATATAGTATTTATTAACGTAATTTTTTGGTTGAAATGTGTTGTGTGATTAACTAGTTTCAATTAACTCTCCTAGGAAAGCAATGGATACCTGGAATTTTATATATAAACTCGTACAATGTTCAAGATAATATGTGGTGCATCACTGAATGCAAAGGCTTAGGCAGGAGTTTGCCAAGTTTTAGAATTAGTTGGTGTATTTATTCTAACCAACTGTTTAGTGATGATAAGCATAGATAATTAAGTTTGAGTAATCTGTTTGAAGAACAAATTTATTTTTTATTTGTCTTCTGGACAGTGAGTTCTGAGTTTTACACAAGATTTATAAAGGACTTCAGGGACTACTATGAGTTTATAATTGTTTAAAACCTCTGTTGCGGGCACACTTGTTTATTCAGTTTGTGACACTGTCCAGCTGTGGTTTTTGAACTCATAAACTCAGACCTTCAGGTGGATAAGCATTATCACTATTAATTTTAGGAAGTTGGTGAACTAGCCAAGCATCTTCTCTATCTTAAGTGTGTGTACTCTTGTGTGGATAAAACATGTATGTTAAGGACAAAGTAATTCCTAAGTAAGACTTAGTGGTATTTTATCTTGAGTAGGGATGAATTGGCTGATCTAGAAAATCATATGGCGTAGAGTTTCCATCAGCTAAATAGGAATTAATTTCTACCCCAAGATGTGCTAGTGGATTGTAGCCTTATATGTCTGACAGAAGTTTCTAAGTATTTTACATATATTGAGTTAAATATGACAAATATACCAGCCCTGGATAATATACCTGAAGTACAATTTTGTGACTTAAATTGCTTAAGAAATCCTAGATATTTTGTATGATTTGGTTTTAATGTAAACCCAAGTCTTTTATTGGGTGCTAGGGCAGAAACATTTTCATTTTATGTGTACTGATAGGATTCAAAACAAGCCATATGAATTTGAAAGCAAAATAATTTAAGAGAGGGGAAAAGGCCATTTATTGGAGTTCAGTCTCAGTTCTGCTGCAGGGTGATCCAGGGAGGCCTCCCATAACTCTGGATCTGCTGGTTGTCTGAAATCTGCATGCCAAATCTGCTCTTTGCCTCAGCATTGTTAAAAACTAGATTTTTCATTAGGAATTATTATTATTATTATTATTATTATTTCATTAGGAATTAAGGGTATACTGCTAATACTTCCAGTGCTGTGTACTCTGTATAGTGCTGTACACAGCACTGAGCTATGTGCATTGTCAGCTAAGTTGAAGTCTTTGCCCAGTTGGCACACAGTCTCCTTCAGGCAGAGAATCCTCCTCTTTCTGATTTGTATTTCCTGATGCATTCTATCTGATTTGAGGCTTTTTTTATGTAAAACTGAATGTCAGTCTACCAGTGATGGGAGAATATTCAAAGGTGCTAAAAAGGAGGATACAAAATCTTAGTACGTGGTAGCCACACATTTACCATCAGCCAGTACCGCAGAAGGTACATAATATTGCTGTGAGAGGAGACGGGCTCCCTGCCTTCCTGAGAAGCCTTTTTTTCTCTGCCCATTGCTGTGATGGAGTAAATGTTGCTGCTCTACAATGTAGTAAAGCCTTAAGTTAATAGGATTTTCTGTTTAATGCAGGCTGATGTGACTCTTTCACATGGTCATTCTATTGTTAACTTCAGCAGTGTGTGAATGTAAGCAGCTCTTCCATCCCAGTTCACAGACCTCTCACTAGAAATTAACTGAGGGGGAAAAAAACCATACAAAATCAAAGACAGATGTAATTAGGGTCCTTTTGCGCCTCCTGCCTGGCAGTACATTCAGGTGAGAGTCTACTGAATGGTATTGCAGTTAATCCTTAGTGAGTTTTACCTCTTTATCCTTCTTACGTACGAATACAGAAATGCTGAAATATGAAAATCCATGCTTCATAGGGGCCATGGAGCATACTGGCTTTGATGGAGAATGCTTTCTTTGCTTTGTGTCCATTAGGTTTTACTAAGCCTGTGTCTGAAGAGATGCCAGATAAAACACCAGGTGGTACAGAGCCTGTGCCCAGAAGTGAAGGTTAGTAGTTTTCTTCTATTTTTTGGCTATTGAAAAAAAAAGCAGCATTGTGATTTTGTGAAGAATTTTTCAAGTCAGAAAGTGAGTTTCCCTTACTGGCCTTAAATTTAAGGGAGAGCTCAATTAGTATTGTATGTGCATGTTTATCTAAATAACAGGAAATTTTCACTTATTTTTTATTATTTTAATATCTCCACCCCTCTCTAGCGCACATCCATGATATTACTAAAATATATATTGAGGGGGGAGGGCCAGTGCACCGAGAGGATTTCAGCACTAAGAAGATGTTTTGTCCCATTTTGATAAAGAGATCTTGTTGACTGAGGCCAGTTTTTCATACAGAATACTTGAGCCTCACAGAACCCAAGCTAACATTTAAGACGTGGGATGATTGATACAAGGAGGAATTGATGATGCGTGATTTTCACTAAAATCAGTGGTGAAATGCTCAGTCCAATCACTTTTTCTTCTCAAAGTCCATTAACTTTAAATTCCCACATCTAAATGTTTGGTACTTGGTGTCAGGCAAAATTTATTCTTTAAAAACAATTGTAACCCTGCTAGTTTGAGTCCTTTCTCAGAATCACTGCTGGATGTGTCATTAAAATATTTTATAGAAATTTGCTATTTAGTGTGAAGGTTGTGAGGTGTTTCTGACAGTATTGTGTCAAAACTTATAGTAACTCTTGTATACCCTTGCTTTCTAGATCATTGGTGTCCTCACACAAGGGCTGTATTAATTCAAATGTGTGTTTTAGTTAGACTAAAGCTTACAGCTGAGGCTGGTTTATTCTGTACCTCAAGATAGACATCTGAAAATTTAGTTTTAAATATTTTTGTGGCCTTTAAACCTCCATTTTGACATTTGAAAGGCATGGAAGAGCATACTCCAATAATAACTTCAAGAAGTGCGTCAATAACAGCAAAAAAAGGCATTTCTCTTCCCGTAAAGGACATTAAGTTATGCCTAACTGCAGAAGTTTTTTTTTTAAATTTACTGTAAAGCTTAGCACATGTTACTAGGAGAACTCTCAACACAAGAGGAGAAGCAATTACAACTAGTCTTCAAAGACTAAACCCTCTCTGATTCTCATGTTGTGTGTCCCACTTATAAATAAATACACATGCTAAAAGCACTGTGATGAATCTGGTTAGAACAAAAGTCTACAATAAAATATAGCTAACTATAATGATGAGATTATTCCAAGTCTTCATTTTCAAATTACAGTTATCATTGTATTCTGTTATGATAAGAGCTCATGATAAGAGCTCATAAGAGCTCCAGCAACTTGCATAATATATGGTTGCTCAGTTGGTTAGAGCATGGTGCCTATAATGCCAAGGTCGTGGACTCGATCCCCGTATGGGCCATTCACTTATGAATTGGACTCTATGATCTTTGTGAGTCCCTTCCAACTCAGAATATTCTCTGTGATTTGGTGTGCTTTAAAAAATGCAGTGTTTGGTAAAACAAAACTTCGTTTAACCTGGATGCTTTGTTTTTAGTTGCTCTTTTGAAACTAATATTTAGATGTTAAAAAAGTAAAATAATGAATAAAAATGAATCTTCACTGAAAAACCTATTCTTATGTCTTGATGAAAATACATAAAACATAGTAGTGTCTTCTAATGATACTAAATCATTGATGCTGGAAGTTAAAACTTTTAGAGTTTTTGCTGTTTTATTGTCATAAATACTTTCAAAGCTGTTATGATAACATTTACTGAAAAAAATTGTAAGACATATATGCCAGTGGCTGCTCTAGCACAGACTTAAAAGATAAACTTCTATAATTAGTCTTTAATCATATATCTCTCTATTTACTTAGCATGTATACAGCTAACTAATATGTAGAAATGTTTCCGTAGTATGACTGAGTCAGAATTGAGAAGTGGGTGTTTAATTTCTCATGTTTAAAATATCACTGCTCCTTACGTGCATAACTGTTTGTGGACTTCTGTAATTATTTCCGGGCATCTTATCTTCTTGTTACTACTTGGTTTTTTTCCAAAGAAATATTCTTGCAGTCGTTGGTTAAAAGAAAAGAAAAAGGTATATTTGTTGTTACAAATTTCTAACAATTAACCTTGTATGTTTATCAGGGTCAAGTTGGGTTGAGCAAAGTGTGGGCAAGTAACTGATTATCTGGAAACTTTTAAAAAGTCAGTGTTTCTTTAACCTATCAGTGCCCCTCCCTGCCCCTCACCCACTGACCCACTGCTCCATATACTCCAGTTAAGCCATGGAGCACACAGAAGCAGACAATTGAGAAAGGAGTTTCCTGTAATTAAGTTACTGTAACTTAGTCCTTGCCTGGAAGGTCCCCAGTGGGTGGGCAGACTATTTGCTTTTCTACCACCACTTCTGTCAAACCTTATAGAGTCAACAGTTACATTTATAAATGTCACTGCTTGCTTTATGTTATCAGGAGAAAAAAAACCAGGATCTGGAGATTCCGTTGTTGCAAAGATGGAAGTGCGTGCATATCATACAGGGAAAAATATTTTTCAAGAAGCTTGTGTAGCTATCAAGGAGTGGCAGACAAACAAATTAAAACAAAAAAACTCTTACCATGATCCACATATAACTATTTCTTAACTGTTTTCCTTCGGCAAAGCTATTATATTCCATTTACAATGGATACATTTAGAACAATGTACTATGTCAATACCAGGAAGTGGACTGAGTGTATTTCTGTTTTAGCTTGCAAAGGAATTAGCATTTGTTCTGCTTGTGTTTGCTGAAAAGCCACTCTTAAATTTCTAGTATAGTTAACTGTTGGAAATTAGGCTGTGACAGGAGTACCCCACCCACTGCACAAATTCCTCCTCTCACTTAACAGAGAGGCCGCTGTTGTTCACAGTGGCTGATCATGATGGTATCTGGAGCTGGCCAATTACTCATTCGCAAAAATTTAGGGGAGTGATCACAGATTTTTTTTTTCATTATAAATTATCTATCTTATAGGATTAAAACAAAATTTTTATAGCTTAACAAAATTTTGATGATGCTGAATATTTTTCATGAAACACAAGTGTTTCATCCCATGGATAGCTGATTTTTTTTGTCATGATACCTATGAACAGCTGTTCATAACATAGCTAAGCTTGCTTCAAAGGAACCAGATGAGGTCTGCCTTAGTATCCATTTTTAAGACTCCCAGACTCAAAGTTTTTGGGATATCAGTCAAGTGCTACCTTAGCAGTAGCTTTGTGCAAAACACTAAGAAAAGATATATGGATGTTGGAACCTTTAATAAGTTTCTCCAGTCAACTTGACTGCCTGTTTTTCTGTGCCTTAAAAGTAGACATAGTTGAAGATGTGAGGAAGTTAAACTCCCACAAATTCTTCTTCCTTTCCCTCTTCCCACACCACCCTTTTTGATTAAGCAAGAGCCTTGACTTCCCGCAGCTGGATCCTCTCTACTGACTTCATAGTTCACACTTGCATCCTGAAGGAAACAAATGTTACACCTGGACTTTATAAACAGCCACTGACAAATCCCTGTGGACAACAAGCTTATGTCATTGTAAAATATCCTATAGTAACAAGAGGTGGTTTTCCTTGCATTGTGCACTGATGGCACTAGTGGGAGCCTACCAGCTGTTTCTGTTACTGTTTCTGATAAGAGTAATTCCTTTTTGTAACTCCTCTGACTTATGTTTGCGTGCTATTTCTGCTGTAATACGTAACGCTGCACAGGAAAAACATGCAAGCACAGCCCAATGGATCACACACTTCAAATGCAGTGAAGAAAATAGCATGAATATTTCTACCTCCAACTTTTGGTAAGGCTGATTCTTTCATGGCAGGAATGCAAGGGTATGGTCATTTAGGTTAGTAAATGCTGTGTGCTGCCTTTTGCCCAGTGCTGTGTGGGCTTTCAGTGTGTCATGTTTATGAAGAAAGTTGTTACGCTTTATTACTATGCCCTTTTTAAAGAAACACACAAGTAGATGGAAAATGAAGCATCTTATCTAAAGCTTTTTCAGACCTTATGTGCATGTGAAGTCATAGACAGCTATGATAATAGTGCAGTCTTAGGCTTAATGGTACATCACTGGGCTGAGATGGACATAAAAACATCTGTGTGCTGACACTAGATGGGTGAGATGGAACATAAAAGGTCCTGGCTGTTTATTCTGAAAATGGTGGATGTTGTAGACTTCCCTGCCAAAGGATATTATGAATGTAAAAAAATCACTTGAGTTGAAGGGGAGACTAGAGAAGATGGTTTCAAATAAATGAGCCACTGTGAACCAAGGAAATAACTTTAACTGAAAATGGTTGGAAGCTAAAAGAATGCTGAGAAAAAAATAGTACATGCTTGTTATATTCTCACTGTCCCCAGTAATATAATCTTCCTGTGCCAGGTTCTTATTCTTTAGTTACTATTTATAACCTCATTTTCCAGCAGCTTTTAATCCCCCCAAAATCATATCTTGATGAAGGAGGAAGTGTCTGTATAAAGACAATATCTGAAATTCTTAACCCTAGTGTTTATAAAAGGAGGTGGTGAAGCCAAAGCAGATTTGGAATCTGATTGGAAATGGGAGAAATGCAAAGTGGACGGGTGATGAAATTGGATATTCTGTTTCTGAGTCCTCACTAAATTGTTGGCCTCCCTCTGTACACTGTGAGAGGGTGGCACATCTTTCTTTGAAAAACTGGTTGTAGGCTCTTGTCATAATACATAATGACTCTTGTTGTAACTTTCTTGAAATTTGGGCAAGCTCCAGTTCACTGAAGTTGAGTACTAGCAACAGCCAAAGGAACTTGCTTTGCTGCAACCAGACTGTTTGCAGCCCCTGTGCTGTGCAGCACAGCTCATATTCTCTGCTAGTGCATGATGCATTTAACCACAATGTTGAGTTAACTGACTATTTTCTTTTAAGCGTTTTGGTGAATTGTCTTAGTCACTGAGCCATGCTGCTTGGGTGAATTGTCTTAGTCACTGAGCCATGCTGCTTGGGTCCCACTTTCTTTCTCAGTTGCCAACAGGCTGTAAACTGGATGGGCTTCTAAAATTCCTCAGCTCAATGAAGAGGAAAAGGACATGGTGGTTCTCTTGATCTAGGGCAGTGAAGGGTGGTGAAAGATAGACTGTTCTGGACACTCTGAAATTTTTGAGTACAGTAAAGCTTACTCCTCATCAGAAGTGAAGATGCAGTTGCTGTAATGTAATGGTGGTTAAGTCACTGATTACAAAGGTTGGGCTATTAACAAGTGGAATAACCTGTTCTTCAAATGCCAAGCACTTGCCCTGGTGTTCTGGCTGGCTGGTATCCTGCCAAATATCAGTGTTTCAGTCATTAGGGAGTTATACAGAGCTTATGTGGCCTGAACTGCTTAAACTTGAGGTTTGGAAAACTATGTAGGGTTTTTTATTATATTAGTGATTCCATTTTTAAAGAATTACTTTAGCTTTTTGTTTCAATGGTAACTAATTCTTAGTTCTCAAGCAAGTAAGAAGTGTACCACTTGAGTCTGATGCATTTTTTGCTTTTGTATCAATAAATTGTACATGATATAAAATTATGTGTATCATGTTTTATAAATAATGTGTACATATTAATAAACTAATTACGAGTAGTGAAAAATAAGGAGATTAAATGTGGCTTGCATGAAGTAATCAAATGTGATGTATCTTGATAAAAAACAGCTAGTTTCTTTGAAGTCCTTCTGAATCCTAATGGTCTTAATTTATTTCTAAATTGATGCTCCAAAATGAGAGAAATCTAAAACAATTCAAACATTCCTGGAGGAGCAAAGGTTCTTTGTTAAAGAAGAGAAAGAAGTGGTATACTGATTTGCTGTGTATTCTAGTGTAAAAATTCCTCTCAGTTGTATGCTATTTAAAACTAGTTGAAGATGGCCATCTCTGAACTGTAAGCTTTTTAAAAAATTATTTACATTTAAGCTGAAAACTGTAATTTGAGCATCAACCTGAGCTTGCTTATCCAGAGCTTGTTTATCCCAAGTTAAATATCGCCAGTGGAATTTTTAGCTATATGATTCTCAACTTTATCATATGAACATAAGAAACAACCCCACCCCCAAATTGCTCCATGGAGTCTGAAAGTAAAACACAACAATGCCATAAATGTGTTCCCAGTGTCTGCCTTTCTGATTGGAATATAAATTTTAGTGGTCTGTTTGCATTGCTCAAAATTGGCTATGGAGGCAGAGGGCAGATGCAAGGGGGCCCCAGCAATGCAATCTGCGTGGAAAAGGCAGGGAGCACCCAGGCCCCTCTCTCCTCCCCTGCTCCTGCACTGGAAGAGCCTTCTTCCAATGATGGCTCACCCTTAGTGCTCTTTGGTGGCATTGGAAGAGGGAGCATTTCCCTTTGTGGCTGGTGCCCATCAGGAATGATAAACAGTGTTTAATTATTGAATTTATGAATTATTTTGATCTTACCTGTGTATATAAAATACTTGAAAGAAAATGATTGATTGAATACTCCTTCATAAATGTTTTTTTTCATAAATTGTTTGTTTTTGTGTCATGCTTAGCATCTGTCTTGATTACCATCTCAGAAATGTGCTGCTGATCCTAAAAAAGCAGTTGCATATTTAAATTCTCTAGGTCTAAAAATAATTTGAGTACCATAATAATTCTTGGAGAAGGCCCCAACCAGAGGCTACACTTTGTAATACTGCAGTCTTAGTTGTGTGTGGCCTGGAGGGAAAATATAAAAGTACTATTTTGTGATTACAGATGTTAGCAGTGTGCTTTGCATCTGCTCTTTCTAGGTTGGGAATGATAACCATTGCTTCTCTTGAGTTTTTTTTTTATGGGAAGACACTGCCATCAAACAGAACAGTTATTCTTCTTAAAGCAACTACTGTGTGTTAAATTGCTGTTTCACAATACTTAGAACAGCCTAAAAAGACACAGTTATAATGAAAATCATGATAGAAATGAGGATTTAAAGTACTATCCTTTGCCAGTTTAATCATGGGCTTGGGAGGTAGGTTTTTTGTTGTTGTTTTAAGGTGGTTTTTTTGCTATCATATATTCCATGTTGCTGTATGGAAACACAATGCAGTTTGCTGCAACTACACAGTGTTAATATACAGAAAATGAGCAATCGTAACAGTTAATCTTTCTGTCAGTGTTAATACTGGATTTTACTTGCACTAATAGGGTGTAAAATACATTGGAATACTGTAAAGTCAGAAGTTTCTTAAAGTAAATCAGCTTTCATCCCAGCAACTGTGTTTTTCCTCCCTTTTGAAATTTCCCCCATTAAGTCTGTTTTCAGATTCATTGATTTCATCTTCTCCCTGGCCATATTTTTTCCAAAGCAACTTTAAGGACATGGAAGGATCAGAAGCAAAAATGGATTACTTGCTGCCAGTTAAAGTGAGCTGCAACTCTAAAGATAAATGAGATTGTCAAGGTTACATTCTTTCATCTTAGGCTGACCACATCCTTAAAACCAAGAGATCCAAAGTAGTAAAAATAAAGATACGAGGTCATTTTGCCCTTTGAGTTGCAGCAGCACAGGTACCTCCCAGTTATTTACCACTTGATTCTGAAGAACTTTGATAGGTGCTATATAGTTAGCATGTAACTAACTATACATGTTAGCCTGCTAATAGTAAGTGTGACCATTTTTTGTTGTTTAGTTACCCAATTATATGTCTAGCAGTAATTTAAAACTATGCCACCGACATCAGAAGTGATTTGAGAGGCCTTGATATATCCTAAATTTAAATTTGAGAGATTAATAAATATAGAGGAAAGCTTAGTTGCTACATTTTGCTTTTTTAATTGGCTCCCTGTAGTTTTATTTAGCCTAAAAAAGGGGCAAGATGCTGCTTGCTGATATACCAGATGGGGAGGGAGCTTTGATGTTTTATGAGTGATAAAAAAGTAATAGAAACTTTTTACATGTTTTGGAGCAATATGTCAAACTCCTAAAGTCAGCTTCTTGAAGAGTCAGCAAGCTGAGGGGGCAGGAGGGGAAGGGAAGGGAAGGAAAAATGGGAGATTGTGTCCATTAGTGGTGCAGGCAAAAGAGCCTTGGAGAGGTTGGATTTAGCATGCAGGAGACTTTTGTTCTTTAAATTAAAGCCACATTAGATTCTGGTTATCTCTTTGGTCAGAACATGCTGTAAACTCAATTATGCAGTTCAAGGCAGTAAAAGTTACCAAATACTTCGAAAAAATAGCTGTTCTTGGTTGTGGGTTTTGTGAAGTAGGTCTTAATTCCATTACACACATCTTGGCAGTGGTTTCTGCAACATATATTTTGTAGAATAATTAAAAGGGAACACAATTTCCAGGTGCAATAAACAATTTTTTCCAGTATGCACACAATGTAGTCTGTCCTTCAAGTGATGAAAGGACTGAAAAATTGTTTAAGGTGATAGGGGTTTTGTTATAACCTCTGTCCTAGCGAATCTGTACTTTCATGGTTCAGGAAAGCCAGACAATCCAAATTATTTGGGTTCTGTTATGTCTAGTTTCTGTTGAGATAGTTACAAACCACATGCTTCCTCTCAATGTCTGTTTGTTAAGAAGGGTGGTTATCAACTTATATATTTGTACTGTATAAAAATTTCACTGTATAAAAATTTCATGTTCATGGTTAAATCTTATCTCATGAAAGGGAATATCTTTCACAATGGAAAGTAATGTTTGAAGAATCAATTTATATATGAGGCTAATTTATGTATGAGGCTAATTGTTAGGGAATTTTGCCTGATGTCTGGCCAGGAGATCGTTCTGTCTGGTCATGTTAGTGTTTCTAAAGATGGGATGTCCTGCCTGTCTTGAATGCTTTTTTTCCTATATTAATACACTTCATAGGCAAAGGGAAATCCTTTAGATTGATTTGCTGTGACTCTCCCAGAAAGAAAATGGCTTCATTCAAGGTTTGATCCCAATTTTGATCCCTACTCAGGAGAGTCTTAGTATTAGATCCCAGCTGTGGGTCTTAGTGTTAGATCCCAGCCATGGGAGCACTGTAGTTGCTCAAAATGACACAGAGGCAGCCTTCTTCAGACTGTAAATATGATATGTATAAATGGATTTTTTTCTCTCATGTCTCATGTCTTTCGTGTTTTGGGGTTTTTTGTTGTTTTGTTGTTGTTTTTTTTTTCCCCAACTGAGTAGTAATAAAATACATTATTTTTATTTAATGACTGTCTAAAGTTTTGGAAAATCATAGGCTTTCTATTTTCAAAGAAGTGGCAGTATTATCTAGAGGCACTGGTCTATTATAGCGTTTGGCACTCGAATAGGAAATTGAAGGAGCCAAAAGTTGCCCTCCTCAGCCTGACCACACGAATGTTTTGTGACCTGCTAAAGCAAGCAGAGTATTTAAAGACTTGTTCCATTGACAGCTGCTAGCTAGGAAATCCTTCCATGTGACATAAAGAAGAGTTTCTTGAGTGTGAATCATGAACTAGTTGCTCATTTCTCTCCTCAGAAATATTGTTGAAGAATATCCTAATTTTATTTTAAATCCATATTCATTATTAAATAGAATGGATTAATTCTACTGTTTGCCATCCCCTCTTGTTTCCACCTCTTGAAAGAAAAAACACTCCCGCATCTTTTTATATACCTGGACCCCACTTCCTGAGACTTTGGTGTTAACAGAGCACTGTGCTACAAGCCTGGGAGGAGGTGGGTTCTTGTAATTACGGAGCAATCAGTGGGTTCAAGGACCTTTATGCTGGAGTTGTGTTGCAGGACTGAGGTTTTAGGTTACATCTTGAAATGGTAATTTTGGGATCTACAAATAGAATCATTTGACTAGTTGCGTATTTCTTGTCAATGTTGTGTGTTTGATGAAGGGCTCAGAAATACTTTCAGTATTTCAGAGGAGAAATGCTGAAGGAAAATAATGCTTGCGTTTCGTATGGCAAAGAATGTTGTTGAGAACCTGAGTTCTTGTGTTTGTCACAGTTCTTCAGCTCTTATTGCAAGATCCAACTACAACCAGGGTAGCAGGGACTGATGGCTTTTGAACAGGTCTTATGTTTATGCCTAATGTTTTCTAACAATAGAGTCTGTCTGCACTTCAAGGCTGCCAGGTTGCCAGTGTACTGGGAGTACTACTTCTTTGGCCAGCACCCAAGCTAAAGGGCTCATGATGATATGACAAGCTTCACCTGATTTGGAGAAGCAGCAATGGAACTCACAGTGCTGTATGCTCCTGGGAAAACTGCTATGTATGCTGCTTCCAGAAACTTGTATGTCAAGTCTAGCTTTCTCACTGAGAACAACTGATTCTAAATACAGCTGTGTCTCTGTGATCTTTTATTGTGAATTAAACTTTTGCAATATATATATGGATGCTGTACATTTATCACAGACTGTGACTTGCTCATCACTTCAGGCCTGGCTGAAATCCACATTATTAATACAGCAGCTCCAGTCCATTTTGCCACAGGTCTTTCAGACAGATGGAGAAACGTGAATATGAATCAGATCATGCCCTTGGAGTAGTTTTGTGCTGTAAATCCAACTGTCCCAGCATGTTCCTGTGCTTTGTGCTACACTCAGCTCTCCTGGCTGCCAGGGAGGAATGGTACAACCCTATCAGAACTGGCTTCAGCCCCAGCTGGGGCTGTGTGTGTGTAATCAGGGTGCGGGAGAATGAGCCCAAACCACTAGAATTATCATGCATTTTTAAGTGCTGAGCCCTCCTTTTTGTGAACAGCCCAAAGACAGTGGTTAAAACTTTGTTTGGATACCAGCTAAATTCTTTCTGCCTGTGCTCTCCCCAGCTTGGTTGCTTTTGATTATTGCTTTGTTGTTTTGTTTTTTTTCCATGAGACCTGCTGGGGAGGATCTGACTCAGCTTTTTAGGTTCTCTTAGTGTTTAAGAAAGTACTGTTTTTAAATGAAAAATTATTTTTTGTTTTCTTCTGTTTTTCTTTCTTTGTATTTTTCACTTCTTTGTGGATCCTGAGCCTGTATTTAGATTTTCACATTTTTGGAAGATAGCTGGGCTGTCTCAATAGCTGGCTTCTGTGGACCCTTTCCTTGAGAGGCAGGGAAATCAAAGTCTTGCTAAGAGTAAAAATCTGTGCACAAGCTTTTAAAATTCACAAATTTGTAAGTCCTGAAAGTACTGCTGTGACTGAAGTAAGTGCATGATACCCAAAACCTGATTTGCACTTATCTTTGTGGGAAAATGTCACTGCATTGTTGTCACAATTGAATACAGACAAATAACTGCCTTTTATAAAATTGTCAGAGTTTATAGACATATTTACTTTACAGCTACTTTTATAAGTTACCCACACCCTTCTCTGCATGTGAATAAAAGAGCTGGAAAGGCCACACTGATAATGTCATACCAGGAAATCTTTAATGTAAAATACAGAGAACATGGGAAGGAGGAGGGAAGCCTGGGGGGGCAGGACAAATGACACTGAAGATAAAGTATGTAGGGAAAAAAACCTGTTTTTACTTCTGTGCCTTTTTTTTAATTTATTTTGAGTTTAAAGATAAGAAATACTAGATAGGTTGCCTTTGACATAAGCCAACAAATGTATTTGTAAGCACTGATATACAGGAAGGCTTCTTGGTTCCATGTCTGAGCCTTTATAATTCTTCTAAAATTGAATGTGTATTAAAAAGATAGGGGGAAAAAACACCCAGAAAACTAACAAAACAAACAAACAAAACAAAACCCCAGAGCGTAAAATACTGCCTGTTGACCAGACCAGATCCTGCTTAATCTTTTTCTGCCAAGTTAGACATTCTGGCAAACTTCCTCAAGTCTGGATGCATTCAAGTACTGTATTTGGCTGACTTGTTACTTAGTAAAGATATGTGAAAATCCCAGTTCAAACATTTCAGCCTATACTTGTTTTACAATCTGTCAAGAAGCACAACTAAATTGGTATTTCACTTTATACATCCGATATAGTTTTTCTACCAGGACATCTGTATTTGGAAGTACATTTTCCACTTAAATGTCAAGTTCTGCTACTATATATTTTTTCTGAAACACTTCATAGTTTTACAGGATATGTGCTCCTTCTACTCAACTATATATAGTAACGTTTGGTAAGTCACTAACTTTTTTCTACCTTTTTTCAAATTAACAACATCTTCCAAATCTTGGCTTTGAAGTGATTAATCTGGCTTTAATGTACAGTCTGTCCCTGCAGAGATGACCTTCCATTGTCTTAACTTTGAGTTTATGAAGAACTACAAAATCTTTACATATGAGACTTTCTGTATTTGAATGGCATTATTTGAATGGCGTTATTTGAATACCTTTGATACTTGTGTCCCTTGTATAAAGCTAAAATTTAAAACTATAAAAGTAAAACTAACCAAAACTATATGGTTTTGATTGTATATGTTAATTAGTCTTTCTTTGAAGTCCAAAGCTGGTTTCAGTTTCCACAGCAGTAATTCTGTTCGTCAATAAAAGTATTACCTATTGGATTTGTGCATGAAGAAAAGTGGACATTTTTGTTTTCAAATGAGTTCTGTTTTAGCTGAGGAAAATATGTGAATTTCCTAATGGAAAGAATAAATACTAAATCTGTACCTGTTGGAGAGGTGTCTAGAAGTTTCTGAAGCCTGGAAGTAACTGCAGTAGGTGTGCGAGCCCATCCCCTGCATAGTGTGGTCTTTGGAAGCTGAATACCTTGAATTGCAAAGGTTTTGCTTCTGATATATCACACTGTTTAGAAAGAGATTTAGTTTTTAAAGCAAGAATTTATATTGTAGAATCAACCCTGACAAAGAGATTTTTATCCCTAATTATGCCATCAGTTCAGTCCTGTTTCTAGACTGGACATGTCTGTGTGTTTAGCTCCCCCTATTAAACTTTTGTTTGAAGAAATGGTTGTCACCTTCAGACAGGTACTTAGTGACTGTGTAAATTGAACAGATTGAGCTTCTTTTGCCTGTTGGTATAATGTAGGGTTTCTTACAGCATGTTTCTCATGCCTTATTTTGTAGTCTTTACAATTTTTGGGTTCTTTTTGAAATGTCAGATATAGAGCTTGACTGTATTCAGATCCTGCACATCATCTTGTCTAGAAGTAGGCATTGTTTCCCTATTTCCACTTGATTAAGATGCTTAGGATTATTTGTAAATAAGAGAAAACTGGCCTCCCAAGCATTTAGAATTAAACCGCACAGGCAGAAACTTGATGTGATGAAATAATTGCTGTGTTCCTAAAATAACTTAAAAGACTTTGTAAGAAAGGTAGTGTCTCATTAGCAGACTACAGAGTGTTGAACTTAGGGACACAAGTAAGTCAAAAGTTGATTTTCCTTATTTATTTCTCACAAGAAATCCACTTGGAACAGCAGTGCTTGTAATTGATGCAGATGTCAGGAATTCTTTTCTGTTGACATGGAATAAAGGCTAACCCAGGTCAGTCAGTACCTTGAAATTAATGCACATTTTCTTTTCTTTTCTTTTCTTTTCTTTTCTTTTCTTTTCTTTTCTTTTCTTTTCTTTTCTTTTCTTTTCTTTTC
>NW_016690274.1:2469774-2623767 GCF_001604755.1 Lepidothrix coronata | reverse complement strand
CCTCTCCTCTCCTCTCCTCTCCGAACCTCTCCTCTCCGAACCTCTCCGAACCTCTCCGAGCCTCTCCTCTCCTCTCCTCTCCTCTTCTCTTTTCTCGCCTCGCCTCGCCTCTCCTCTCCTCTCCTCTCCTCCCCTCCCCTCCCCTCCCCTTCTTCTTTTCTTTTCTTTTTTGATGTGTGTGTGTTTTCTTTTTGTTTGGTTGTCTGCTTTTTGTTTTATCTTCCTTTTAATTTACTTGCATTTTTTCTTCTTTTCTATTCTTTTTTCTCCTAGGTAGGGGAAAGGAAGCAATCCCTGGTTTACATCTCTGAGCTGGTCCAAAGTGATTATAAAGCTTTTGAACGGAATGCAGATTACAGAGTAAAACTATGCTAAACTACTAAATAACAGAGCCCTTTTTATATAATTTTTAAATCCAGAGGATTTTGTTATAGTGTTCCCTCCCCAAACCCTGGCCTTGCCAGTTTGCAGGCAAGCAGTAACTTACATTACTATGTAATAACTCAGGGTGTTGGAAGGGTTAAGTGGAAAGGAAGATAAAAGCTACTTTGCGCTCACTTTGTTGCCTTGAACTTTGGATGCTGTTGAATATAGCAGTCATCTGTGATCACAGGTATCTCAGCGGCTGTATAATTGAAAAGATAGGAAACGATCCAGTAATTAGAGGAAACAGTACTGAACCTGATGACTTAAAGTCACTTTCGTTCTTAAATCACACAGTTGTAGCTGTTAGAATTTATCCTGTGATCTCAGTACCTTGGCAGAGTACTTGAAAACCCTGATAATCTGATTGGCTGAGAGTTAGAAAGGAGAGAAGGATTGGGATTGCTTTTTGTAGACCGCCATCCCCCCCCACCAAAGAAGCACCTCCTGATTGAGAGGTGGTTTTGCATAAGTAGACTGGGAGAAAGCTGGGGGGTGGTCTCTCTCGTTAACTAGATGCCTACTTTTCTTTCTTTGTATGTGTTGTATTGCAAATATTAATACAAATGCAAGGGAGGGCTTTGCGGTGGTTTTGTATACGTGCCCCTGAAATCTAAACACCAATCAAAGCTTTTTAACTTGGAGGGGTTTCAAAAGAAAAAAAATGTGTGGCCTACTTACTGAACAAATGGAAATATGTGTTTAATTCCTGTGGGTAATATAGGCCTGAATGTTGGTGTTTTGTGGTTCTTGGTTTTTTTCTTTCATTTTTTTTCCCCACCTACTATAAGAGCCTTATGAAGTTTACTCAAAAGTGAAATGGGTTTGTCTAAAATGAAGTGGGATTTGGAAATTTAGGCTCAGAAGTCATCAGTGAAGTTGTGTAAGAGAACTCTGTTTTCAGAAACACAAAAAACTCTACCACTTCCATGATGTTGCATAGTTGAATACTTGCTTATTTATGTATATATGTATACACAGTATTATCTGCTTCTTCAAAGTACTCAAGTGCGGTTTTGCATTTTATGTCATGTGCACGTGACTTAGTGATCAAAATAACGGCTCATCAATTTGCTTGTTGGCTCGGTCCTAATTATGACATATTACTGAAAAATCCGTTGTCATCTCTTCAGATTCTCTCCCAAGAGATTATTCTTGCTAAAATGCCAAGATTCCTCTTTATCAAAAGGGATAGTGAAAACAGTGTAGTGTTAATCAGTCTGACGCAATAGATGTTGAAATATAGAGTGATTCACTGGCTTTATTTACCACCATGGTAAATAAAGGGATACACAGGTTATGGTTAAAAGTTCTAAGCATGCTGCATTTAATTTTCTTCTTAAAGTATGTCCCTTTCAAAGCACTAGTATATTGCACTGGAAGCTGACTAATTTAGGTGGATTGGTGGATTGGTTCTTCTTCCCTGAAGAAACTGTGTACTGAAATAAATACACACACAGGTAAAATCTGTTTGTTGTCTATTTTTGGTCATCTGCAGTTGGCTTACAGTTAGTCCAAGTTACTCTGCTGCGTCCTTGTAGCTACGGAATAATTGTGATTAGTATCACAGAATAGTCTTCTGAAGTTTATTGAGTGTGTTTAAGATACTTTGAGATCTTCATGTCAAGATGTTATAGCAATATTTTGTATTTAAATGAGATGTGAGAATGGAATGTCCAGAAAACTTACATGTACTATGAATGCCATTCCTTTGCTTAAAAAACAAAATAAGTTAATTTTGAAAGACCTCCTGTAAACTATGTTGCCAATAACAGAAATTCTAGTGTTAGCATAGAGAAAATACAATTTTAAAGTGCTTATTGAATCAGAATTCAATATATTTGGACTCAGTACTACAACGTTCTCAGAACAAGACATTTAAGCAAGTTAGTAACTTTAAATTAATGAAGGATTCATAGATACAAAGAGGTTGATGTCCTCGTGGCTAATCGCTCATGTTACGATTCCCACCTTGCAGGACAAGAGCTATGATTTCATGATGCAGCTAAGCAGATTTATCACTAGTAGCATAAGAAGGAACAGTCCCATCATCTGTCTAGTTATATATTCACTTACCTCCACTTGCTCTCACCCAGCGTGCAAACCATAATGTTTCAGGAGCAAGACTAGCAGGAATGTAATTTTTTTCTTTTTTCTTTTTCCTTTGTTTGAGGGGGTTTTTTTGCATCTGATCTGATTAGCTGTCCCTGAGCCCACTTACCATTGGGCTTTGCCGCTAATCATCCATGTTGGTTTTAAATACTTTGCAGGGTAAATCATACTTTGTGCAGTAGATTTTCCCGACTTTATTGAATGTGAAGGCTTAATTAAAGATTATTCAGGCCTTAGTAAGCTGTTCTGCTTCATGCATGCTGAAAAAGTGACTGTAGCTCATTTTCCCTTCTCTGTAGTGTTAACTCTGTTCTAATGAAATAATGGAATTTACGGACTCAAGCAATAAAAACATACTTTGCCTCTGAAGCAAATGCAGTGCTGTTTCTCATCCAGCTCGGGCAATTTGATACTTTTAATGCCAAGTTGTGAAAGGATGTAAATGATAGGTTTACACAGAGCAACAGGCACAGCTTGCAGAGGGAAAGTGGCATTTTTGTTGGCTCCAGGATGAGACTTTGAATCCTGGGTCTGTTTATTTCTTTGCCTGCGACACTTAAGCCCCTGACTTGCCTAAGGAACCTGATAGGAACTTGACAGTGTTCTAGGCAACTCGAAGGGAAGAATTTAACCTGTCATCTCAGGGGAATTTTCTCTTCTCCTCCATGGCTAATACTTAATAATGTTTTACTCTGCCCATGACCCTTCTTTGTCCCCAGTCTTGTCCCAAGGCAAAAAAGATGGTGCTGACAATCATATTTTTACAAAGTAGTAAATATCCACTGTCGTAAGGCTCTTTAACTCCTACTGCTTACTTAGTTACAGAAGGTGGTTGGTTGCGGTTGAAAGGAGGTAAGCTCTGACTAGGACAGAAAACCAAGGCTCTTTTTCAGGTGAATCTTCACCCACACTGTAATACAATGAGTTTGTCAAAATGTTGGCAGTTTTTGTCAAGAGATTGTGGTTATGGATTTACAAAACATGGTCATTATATACAAATATAATCTTAAAATCATTTTTATAATAATAGTTGGATACTACAGCTCTCAAGCCCTCACAGGTCTTATCCACTTGAATTAAAGGGAAGAAGCATGATACTAGAATTCAGGAGGATCTCTGCTGAACTGCAGATTACGATACAAAACAAAAAGCATGAAACGTGTTCTTAAAAAAAACAATCTCAGTATCATGAGCAGGAGAATGGCAGGTGTCATTTCACTGACAAATTAAACTGTCCCAGTTTAGAGAAGTCAATGTCCACATAAACACCAAGGAGAAAAAAAAATAGTGTCTGGAGGTTTCCTCTGAAACTTCATCTCTAAAGGGTGGATGAAAGGAGACTGTCCTTATTTTAAGGATTCGAAAATGATGTAGAGAAATGGATTTATCTGTAAAATACACCACAAATGTGTGGGCTTTCCAAGTGTAATGCTACTTTTCAAAGTCCAGCGATTGTATTTACCAGTGATTTGGTATAATTATTTGGTTGTATTTAGAATGCAATGCTCAGACTAGCATATTCTTTGTAAAATGATAATTAATGTCATTATGATCTGTGCTTCCAAATCTCTAATCTGTCTAAAGAAGAGCAAACTGGAGCTCTGACTTTAAGGCATATTCTTGGTGGATTTTAATTTTTTTATGATATTTGCTCAGTGGTTGGTATAATCCTGTTTAAAAGGTTTTTTTGCTTACTTGAGCATGTTCTGTCTGGCTACCATTGTTTCATCCCTCATTCATAACTAAGAAACTTAATGCTAAAATCAAACAAGTTTGAGTTTCAAACCCAGACAAGGTTTTTGTCATCCTGTTTTCATTTTCTTTGTGCAAACAGGTAGTACTTTTGTTGGCTATTCTGTAGCTAGCGTCACATTGAAAGCATTTGAAGCCAATTTTTGTACAGAGTAAACATTCTGTGGTTAGAAGGGCTTAATTAGCTCAGGTGCCTTTACTGCTCGCATATGTCTCCTTATCTTGAAACTAGTATACACCAACTAATCCTTTATTTATGTTGAGCTTTGGAATTTCCCTTGAAATGCCTTTTTGTAACCTGTCCCAGAATAAATGGGAAGTGAACAGATTGTCAGGTAAACAGTGAGGTTGCTGGTAAGCAAATTAATAATACACATGAATACAGGTTTCTTCTCACTGGTTGCAGGTTGGATGCCTGTGATTAACCTCAGGAAGAGTGCCGGTGATGTGCTTATTCCTGTAATACGGCTTTTGTTGTACCATTTTACAAAGGAAGCTTTTTCTTGTGTTTATGCATGGGAGGACTGAATTTGTTAATCAAATGTCCAAGGCTATGTTTTCAGTGCTCAAAAGAAGGGAATTGTTAAATCACAATAGCTAATTTGTGATAGCAATCGCAATGTGAAATCCTAGTGGGGCAGGTAGTTCTATTTGTCTGAAGCCAGCTGAGATCACAGTGTATTCTCCAATTCAGCATGAACAAAACGGCAGCCTATTTCCACTTTACAATGATGGAACTAACTCAACTTTACTCCCTTGGCATAAAAAGGTATCATTTTAGTTTGGTTTTGGTAAATTCTTAGCCCCATTGTGAAATGATCTTTTTGATTACAGGATTAAAGGTAATCCTAGAGAATCCTGATAGTGGTGGCTGAAAAAGAAAATCTGTAAAACCATTGTGTTCCGTTTCTCAGGTTTCTGGTTTTATAATAGTATATGATTGCACTGACAACTGGTTGAGACTATCCCATCATAAGAGGAGAACAAGGAGTATGGCAGAAGTTAATGTTTTCTTTTGTCCCATATTGAAAGAAAAATGTCCAGTCTGACACTTTTTAAAGGTAGTAGTATAGGGGAAGTTGAATCACTCAGAAGTAAAGAAATCATAATTTTGGCTTAACTATACCCTGCATGGTAAAAGAGACTTGTAGATATGATACCTGGAAAAGCTGCCTTCCTATTCTTTCCTTTTTTTTCCCCAAGAACCAGGTAGTTTGCCATTTCAGATTAGATCATGGTGTAGGCCTTCCCTACAAGAAGAAAATAAATTCAATAAATTGTGTTTTGGTTTGAATTTGTTCTGTTATTCTTATCCAATATACTGCAGCAATAGCAATCTTGCTATTAGTGTATAATGGAGAAAACTGGGCTAGACTAAGATGGTGTATCTCCCTTGTGCAATGGAGCATATTTGGCTCTGTTTTTTCTCTAATACTTCTTGCATTTAGGATCTGAAGGAAGGATTATATATGCCCCTAGTTGAAGACTTTTTTTGAGCTTTAGGGGGGTTAGTGGGAATGGAGCCTCAAGCAGGTGTCATGGCCATGGGCACAGGTGTTTGAAAGTGATCACCCAGGCTCCAGCTGGCAGAAGAATGCAAGAAAAATGCCACTTTAGGCCCAATAAAAGCAAGTGCTCATGAATATGTTATTTCTTCTGCAAGTTTAACATGTAATAGTAGTACAGAATATGCCTGCTCAGAGGCATGTAAGTCAGAATTCGGGGTTGACTTGTTCAGATCAAAGAAGGAACTCAACTGGAAGACTTGCTCAACTTTTGAGAGATCAACTATTTTTAATTTTTTTTTTTTTAATTTTATTTGATTTTATTTGAGAATGTAACAGTCTAGAGATGTGACTGTAATGCTGACCCTGCCGTAAGACTTAAGAATAATGAACAAATTCCAGGGGAAAATCAAAAGCATAATGGCTTTCAGTATCCAGTGTCTTGTGGAATGGAGTCGGAGATCTTTGTTTTTTATCAGAGAAAGGGTCATAACCTCATCAAGCATTCCCTCCCTTCCTCATGACTCCCCAAAGGTCCAGTACTCTTAATTGCTTTTGGCAGATAAAAGCTATGAGGAAGTCGGGGAATATGTTTTACTTTATGTTACTGTTATTAGTCTGAACTAGTTCTTTAAGATTACAAAGACATTGTTTATAAGGATATATCTACTGCAGTTTCTATTTGTTTCTGCTCCTCTGGGTTCCATAAGGCAAACAGTAATAGATACATGTTTAACCTATAGAAAATTGAAAATTTTGTAAAGGCTTAAAATTCAGTAGTTACATATTTCTTTACAAAATTGTTGAACTTCTCTGCATGATAGCCTGATATAATGAATGTATTTATAGTCCATATACAACACCAACTACTTTTCAGATATTTTTACTTGCTGGGTCTGCGAAAGAATAAACAGTGAGGTGACGTGATGTGTTTGTAATCAATATAGCAAGGGAACTAAAAATTCAGAGCTTTGCTTAGCATTTGATCCTAGTTTTTGTGAAAAGACTTCATACTATCGAGACAGCAGATAATCTATATTGAATGTTTATATTCCATATCTAGACTATACTGATAGTATATGTTTAAATTAGCATTAAATACAGTCCAACAACGATGGTGGGGACTTGGTGGTCTTGTGGCTGTTCTTTCTTTAAGCTGAGTAATGTTAATGAGAGCTGGTAGTCTTCCTGCTGCTACTTTCGCACCTGGATGTTGTCAGTGCCTGCTCAGAAATCAGTAGCTAAGATGGTCGTGTGACTGTATCTGTCTTTTCCTCAGTATGTCTATAAGTGCTGCCTTAAATTTATTGGTCTCTGGCCTTTCTACTTTTTTTAGGGAATCCTTTTTGTATTTTTACTCCCTAAAATTACTCTGTAAAAATGTATACTTAAAAAATAACTAAAATTTCTCTGTAGGATAATACAGTCCGCAGTAGAGCTGTGATATCGTCACTGATGAGGCAAGTTGTGTAATCGTGATGAAAGAGCTTTTTTTTAAAAAAAAAAAAACCTAGTAGAAATGTTGTGAGTGAATTCATGGACATATAACTTCTAAGTAAGACATGTTTAATATTTAAGTGAGGAACTCTGCTTAAGAAAAGTGAGATTGCTCTGACCTTCATTCTTTGCTCAGAAGAACAAAGTTAAGCATGTGTGATAAAGATAAAAGTGCACATTGCTGTTTGCTGAATTGGGGCCACTGTTAATACTTGAACGTGGTGGCCAAATCCAAGGCTGTTAAAAGCGGGAAACTTGGAACTGGATCAGATATGTGACAGAGGTGGTTTCTTTTTTG
The DNA here is from genome assembly GCF_001604755.1 of Lepidothrix coronata. NCBI lineage: Eukaryota > Metazoa > Chordata > Aves > Passeriformes > Pipridae > Lepidothrix > Lepidothrix coronata. The sequence goes on along the minus strand of NW_016690274.1, from coordinate 2,616,180 downwards.
ACACGTGCAGCTGAATATCAAACGCTGCTTTCTCCAAATTCTTCATGTGTATTAGAAAGGTGCATGAAATATTTCAAATAACTCATTTTTTAACAAGTGTGATATAAAATATCCAAATTCTTGGATGCAGATTACAGTATTGAAAGAAAGAAATCTGTTCCTGGTCATACAGGAAAGAACTGAGAAGACAAATGCCGTATTTACTTCTGAATTTTTGTTCAGGATGATGTAGCTCATTTGCTTAGTGCTGCCTGAGGGAGTGAGCTGGAAGATGATTAAATTAGTTTTCTGTTTGTTTGTTCAGAGGCTTCAAGTTTTATCACTGTGTCAAGTTTATTTTTTTTTTTTAATCAAAGTTGTTTGCAGAACTGCAAAGTAAAAAATTGCTATGCTGATGATGAGAAACAAGCTGCCTCCTTTGCATCTTCCTCTTTGCTATCCCATCTTCTTTCTCCTCCATCCAGCCCTAAAACCTTCAATAATTACTTTGATGATTGAAATTATGGAAATGTTCCCAGCGGTCCAGACCTGCCAGGACTAATTAAATCTCAGGATTTGTCAGTCTTTTCAATTTAAAATTGGGTTTTGTAAAGCTCATCTGAAGACATGATTTCCGTTATCTCTCTAGGGGTCCTGACTCACTTCATACTTTAATATCATTTCTAGGGAGTAAACGTGCTTTATCTTTAATTCACACAGCTGAAGTTTAAAGAGAATTAATGATAAACTTGTGTTAAATAGTCTTTTTCCATTTGCAGCCTCCTTGTTGCAAATTTTGATCAAAACACATGAAAGGGTTAGGTTAGGGATGGGTAGTTTCCCTGAAGCTTAAATGAAGAGGGTGCTGGCCCCCAGCCATGAAGTGTTTTAATTAGGTTTGTGGGGTGTATTTTAATAAACATTAGGAAGTATGTAGCTGGTGATGTTGATAATTTCTGAAGTTAGTTCGCTGTATTTTCCAGGAGCTTTCTTTTGAATTTACTGTTTGTCATGCATGGAATGATATAACTGTTTGACTAAATGTGGATGGAGCATTAAATTGCAGTTGTTATTCAGCTTAGGGCTTAGACAGTGTGCGTATTGTCCTCCAGTGCAGTTAGAACTCACCTTGTAATGCTAGGATAATTTCAAGTAATATTTTGACTCTTTATGACCACCTTACTGAGGCATGCATTGTACTGCTGATAATATAAGCCACAGTGAACAAAACCAGTAATAGTAAGCAATAATAGGTGTCTTCGAGTGTGTGGTAATTGCACATCTGGTGTGCCCTGCCCTTTGAACAGCTAATTTATACTTCTGGGACCTAAACTCTTGTACTCCTTAAAGTTTTAAATTCTGTTTAATAGAAAGGTTAGTGTTGTTTATTAAATGTCAGTGCTGGTTCCTTATTATGCATGGTGCTCTAGCCTTATCTTATTGACTAATATTTTATACGTGTGAAACTGAGCTCATGCAATCAGCGCAAGTGTGTCTTTGCTAGCAAATAGTACTGTAAACCATTGGGAGTTCCTCAGTTAATTTAGATCTCACTTAAGTTACAGAGTTAACTTTTTGCTCCAGATTTAAGCTCATATTTAAATGTTGCTTTTGCTCAAAATAATTTTAGAAGAAAGAAAATTACCGTTTCTTGCTTATATAGCTGTATGGTAGTAGTGTTTGCTCTCTTTTCCTGTAGTTTCTGCTCTTTCTCAAGATTTGCAAGCTTTCTGTTTTGGATTAGGAAAAAATGGTACTTTGAAAAATTAATAATTAAAAACTCCCACTCGAACAAAACAGAAAATAACTCTCTGTTCCTCCATAACTGTGTTTGAAAAAAAAAGAAAATATAGTATTCGTGCACACCTTGGGGAAAGAAGTTAGGCTGATATATTTTTCTCTGTTTTTTCTAAAGAGATGTCCATGTTTGTGGCTTTGGTACTACTAGGTAACTTCAGTAGTACCTTCAGCCATGTATCTAGAAGAGACAATAAAGAAAGAGATGTTGTAGATGTAATTATGTGCATTTCAGATGTTTGAGAAGGTTTTGGGTTTGTTCTTAAATTCTTATAATTTCTTTAATATACAACTTTTTTTTTTGCAGAAAATAGAATTTTTCTTCCCATTTCACTTGCCAGATTATGTAAGTCTAGCATAGTGATGCAGCGTGTGTGTGCGTGGTGGGAATGTTACTATTTTTAAAAAGTTTTTTCCATCAGTCTTTTTTGTAGTGTGTACAAGGAGTTTGAGTTCTAGATATAGTGTAAATTTGTCAAGAAGCATTTCCCAGGCAGCTTATGGAAAGCAATTCTGGAGAATTCCCGGACTTAAATAGCTGAAAGATACTGCTTGGTGGGCCTGCAGCTCTCTGAAACTGGAATGTAAAACAGGCAGTGGAATAAACGCACTCCCTGAGGAGGTTGAAGATGCTGCAGAGCAGCAGACAGACAAGAGGAACTTTCCCAAAAAACACTTTTCTTTTTTTTTTAGCCATATTTGTCTTTGAGGCCTGCAGTAATGGCAGGTATCCAGCTTAGTATCAAAACTGTGGTTTTAAAATTGAAATGAGAGGATGGCTCTTAGCCACTCATTAATCCTGTGTGGAAGGTCTCCAAGAGAGTAACCAGTTACATGGCTTCTCAAGTGCAGGGGTGGGGGGCTCACTCTGCAGACGTGTTTCTGGACAGTGATATTTCTAGAATGTTTGAGAACAGCAGTATTCAAGGATCTGTTATTTGTTGGACTAAATAAGCAGTGTCTTGTATATAGAGTTATGCCTCCAGTGAAAATGAATCTGCATTTACTGTAGGACAAGTTTTTTGGGGTAAGCCTTTCCTTTTCTTTTGCCTTTTCCATCTTTCTCACTTTTGCCTACTTCCTATAAAATTTTCACCAATATTTAGAGTTCCTATAAGATCTTAAAGACAGAATCTTTTATTAAAATTCTGATAATGCTGTTCTGTAAAAATTATATGTGGCTTTTTTTTGGTCATTTTTTGTCATAGACCAGCTATATAATGTAAATGCAGTAAGCACTTAGGGACTGTCAAGTCTTTTAAAATACAAAGTGTATTGTGATACTTCATTTAATTTCTAAAGTAACTTTATTTCCAAGAATGAAGTAGCAAGAAAAATGACAAAAGCTGACACCCTGTATTTTCATGCCAAAATTTTTCACAGGAGGGTCTTTCCTGAGTTGGTCATTGAGTCTAGCATCACTGGGATGATCAGTCACTTTGGCCACTGAAGTTTGTTCATCTCTTTATGCATGTGTTCTGTCATCTCAAGTCAAATGTCTTTAATTCACTACCTGAGTGACAAATGTTAAATGCTGTGGAGCTGTTTTGATTATCTTCATAATTGCATTTTGTATGGGTTGACATAGCTGTTTAAGAATGAAAAGCTATGATACAACACTAAATATGTTATTTCTGGGTATTTAGTTTGCCATTTCTCTTTGAGATGGGGGGAAAGACGCAGGTGATACAGAGAGTAACTGCAGTGTTTGAGTGTTTCAGAGATGCTTCATGGTGTACTTATACATAAATCATAAAAGTGCAAAGTCTTTTTTATTTTGATGTCAGTATAATACCCTATTCTTATCCCTATTGATGTTTTATCTCTAGAGATTGATTTGTGGAAGTGTGATGCACAGACACCTGTGAAAGCATAAATAGTTGTCATCTTTAGTTAAAGATCAAGCAGATCATGGTCTCACATACCATTCTAGTTTCATTTTGGGATTGGAAGATTTTCTCTTTCTGAAAGTTGCTAGCTACTGAAAAAAGTTATTGATTAATGTTACTAAAACCTTTGCAGAAGCATTCTCCCTTTAACTTGCTAGCTTTCAGGGTAAACCAAGTTCAGTACCTTTCTATGGTTCAAAATAAGTCACTTTTATGTCTTGGCCTCCATGTAAGTGCTCTACAGAAGACGGATTGAAGTGAAGTTATACTTCTTGTTGTGGGAGAATGTAGAAAGAAAGGATTAGGATATGTTTAACACTGCCCAAAGGATCTAGCTCTAACAGGAAATAAAAGTTCCCAAAATGTACATCTGAAGTCACTGAGGCTTACTGCAACTCAGTTTTGTTTGAATTAGCTGATAGGAAGTGATGCCTATCCAGAAACTGATGTGTTGTGTATGCATTTCTGCACACACACACACACACACACGCTGTTAGATTTCATAATTCCAGTTTAATCAATGAGACTGCATACCTGAAGCTAAAGCCTATATTTAAATGAGGATATAAAGAGGGTACGGTCCGTCAGTCTGCCTGTCTGTCATCAGGTTCTTATGCTTTTTAATAACCCACAATACCTCCCCAAAGGTCCTTTGATAGGTAAAGGCACAGGCATGTATTTTAGTTGAACTTGCAAAAAAACAGCTGTCCAGTCTTTAGGACAGCTTAGCCTGGTGGTTTGTGCAGCTCCAGACTGCAAGTGCCTTTGTTCTTCCAGAGGTTTCCAAACACTTTGGTGTGGTGACAGAGGGGATGACCTCTCTTCTCCCTGTAGTCCCTGGGCCATGTATTCCTACCACTCCCTCCCTCTGGCACTAAGTCATGCAGCTGCCCAGCTTTAGCAGAAGCCTGATGCAGGTGAAAACGGAGCTGGGCGCCCTCAGGACCATTACTGCTGTAGTGAGCACTAATGGGGCTTTGAGAGTATGTGATTGGGAGTGAGAGGAGAGAGGCAAGCCCACCAGTCGGCTTAACAGGGATTTAAAGTGACTCTCTGAGTGCTCTGAGACCAAACTGGTCTGAAAATTAAGATCATAAATGTATTTTTCTTACTGTCTGTTATATCCTTATAGTAGCATTTAATCATCTTGCAAGGATTTGAATTAGCAAAAAAAAATAGATAACTATTTTATTACAGCCTGTCAAAAGGAGTAAGAAAATATTTAAAGAATATGTATTAAGAAAATATTTTTTAAAGATACATTTTTCCTGGGCCTTCAGAGTACAGAGAGAAAAACGGCAGATGGGAAACGTGTTACATTAGTGTTTCCTTCAGGGATTAATCTCTCAAATGACAAAACCAAAATTTGGGCAGGTATGTTTTGCCTGTGTATGATGTGGGGTTTTTTGCAATGCATATAAATATACTTTAGTTATGTTTGCTAGTAATGTTAGGATACTTAATGTATTTCCACAGCCATGTCTGCATTTTGGAAATGGCCTAGGGAGTACATGTCCACTCATTGTAATCTTGGATAGCTTTTTTAATTAATTTATTTTTTGTAACCTGGGGCTTTCCACTGCACTGAATACTTGCTGACCTTTAATTTCATTTACTGGTGGGTGGGGAGGAAAGAGGAGAAAAGAAAAGCCTTAGGAAATCCCTTTCCCCACCCTGCAAAAGAAGGTAACTTTCTGTTTAAGTCTTGTTAGGTTTAAAGGCTGTAAGCAGAGGGAAAAATACAGATCATTTTGCATCCTTCATAAAAGCCAAATGTTGAAAGCACAGTATCAAATATTTAGGAGCATTACAAATTTGATACAACCTCTGTAATAGATGAGTATGTGAGATTTATGAAATGTTTGTGGTCCGTGCTGAACAACCTTTATGCTGATACATGATTATTACTAATAATCTTGTTAGTATTTCAATAATGCTTACTTAAACTGGGTATTTATTATAATGGATTTTGCTTTGTATTCATAACGTATACACCAGATCATATATCTGTTAAGAAGCTTTTATTCCTACTTTGAGATCATGTAGTTTTCCAGATTGAAAGTATTTCTTCATGCAGTTGCTTACTTTTTTTGCTAGATTATTTTAATCCACTCCTTTATTTCCATTTTGAATCAGTACCAGATATTTGGTTTAGTAATACTTTTCTCCTGTGTTCTGAAGGGTTGAGTTTGTCTTTTCTACAGCTGGAGAACATCTATTTGTTCATTCCTTAACCTTTTGACATGCCTGTTTTTACAAGACCGGCTGTTTGTGATGCGGGATTGAAGTATAGGGTAACAACTACAGAAGGAAACATCTCTTGTTATGATCAGAGTGTAAACTGAGCCTAATGCAACGAAGAGGGAGTATGCTTACATACGATTTTTGCACACCAGAAAAAAGAGACCCTTCTCTTCCTTTATGTGACTGCATGTTGAATTTTCATGTGGTGAATGAAAGCTGAATTTTTTTAAAGTTTTATTCCCATCTCTTAGACACATAACTGTAAAAATGACTTACAATAGATTAAACCACTAATTCTTCACTGTAAAAGCAGGTGCAACGAAGTTGAGTGTGACAAGTGAGACAGGTCTGAAAAGTCAAGACCACGGACCCCTGTGTGAAGTTCCCAAAATGCCCTTATCATTGTAACAAGCAGGGAAATACAGGAGTTTAAAGTGTTCAGAGAGGAACTGGTTTACAGGATCTCTGTTTTCTGATGCTCTCTCTGATTCCGGGCTCAGGAGTGTCCTAAGTCACTGGTGCAGGCAGGTGCTGAAGAAAGAAGTAGTTCTATCTGTCTTCTGACTCAGGTATTATATCCATCAAACCTTTAGGCTTCAGCAACTTAATGCCAGTCCTACTTTTATCACACTTGGAAATCATAACATTATATCGAAACTACTTAACCTTGTCTGTATTCTTCCAGTAAAAGTGGAGGGTTGCAATAGTGACAGCAAGTCATTTTGTCCTTCTTTCTCAAAATAAGTTGTATCATCTGGCAACAGATGATTATTATATTATATATATTATGCATAAATATGTGCATAAAGTTGAAAGATTTCTTTTTTCTCTCCTTATGTCATAAAAAAATATATCTGAATGTGTTGCAGTGCCCAAGGACACCACAGTGATTACATGTCATAAGGACATGAGAGGTGGCTTCTGCATTAAACTTGGGAACAGTTAAGGGCCTACTGACAGCAGCAAAAGTATCTGAATGAGCATAATCCTGTTCTGGACCATACAGATTCACTAGCTGAGGCTTCTGTTGCCAGTGGGACTGGGCATCTGTGGTGGAGGAGAGCCAGCTGTGCTCTAGCTCAGGGGTGCTGGCAGAAGCTGGAGCATCGCCTGTGGGCTGTGCTGACAAGAACAGCTTGTCTTTTAAGTGGGTGAAAAATTATTCTCTTAGGCTAATGATAACTAGTTTTCATATTAGTAGGGTGGCTATTGTAACTTCTGATTTAAATACAATAAATGTTTCCTTAAAACTCATATGGAAGAAGTCAATGGCTAAGTACTTTTGAAATCTGAAAACCTTGACATGCCCCATGCACATCCCTTCTGTTTTGCTTTGGCAAGTCTGAAGGTTTTTTTCATTTTCTTTTCTTTTTTTTTCTCCTTAAAATGAATTTATTTCAGATGAGAATGTGGAGTTGGGTAGTGAATTACCTTTATTTCAACTAAGTATAAGCTGTCACTTCCCACACCCATTCACCTGTGTAACAAAGGGGATAAATGGAAGGGGCAAGTGGGAGTGCTAAGGAGGGATTCCTAGCTACATCACTATGTGCAGAATAATATTGCAGGCTCAAAGCAGAACCACCGGTATCAGCAATACGTTCCTAAACCAATTATGTTAGTTTGAAAAGAGAAAAGCAAACATGAGAGAAAGGAATGTCAATACGGGGAGAAAATGGTGGGCTCCAATATAACACACTCAGTGCATACTGCATAATTGTTTTCCTGTTTGCTAATGGTGATTATCAGGTCTTTTATCTTAAATATGCTTCTTGCCACCTCTAGATGTGAGAGATAGTGCTGACATAGTGGGACTTGGAGTTTGAACTATCCTTTTCAGGGTATATGGAACCTGGTAACGAAAAAAACCGTATGGTCCCCCCACTAACAAATATAGCAAATCCCTATAATACTTATTTTGCTCCCATGTCTGTATGTCAGTGTTAGTGTGTTACTGCTAAGAAAATCGATAAAATGGAAGACCTCAATTGAAAATCTTATAAATTGGCAGTGGTGACTGGTTGAGAGTATGGAGTGGCTAGGCATTCCATTCTTGCTTTCCTAGGCTTTCATCCTCCCACATTCCTCTCTGTGCAGTATTCTTCCATTGTAGAGTTACTGGCAGATGCAAAAGTGTAATCAACAAGTTATCACCAGCATTAGGACTTTTTAGTAGGATTTTCTGTGTTAGAAGAATATTCTTCTTCCTTAGGCATGAGTAAGTCAGGAATAAAACACATATATAACATATATCAACATATTTTAAATGTAGTGACCAAACTGTATTAGCGTTTGTACAGTCTTCTGGTAAGCTAAATGGCTTACTTCTAGAAACACAGTTTGTGTCAATGCTGGTCATCGAGTCCTAAAAATAACTTTATATTATTGCACCTTAAAGGGCAAAGGGGATTACTGATGTTGAAGCCTCTTCTTAATAATTCCAGTGGATCTGTGCTGTGCTTTTTGGGAGATGCTTTTTACCAGTCTCTGGTAATTTTGCCATTGAAGATCTCTTACCATTGGTAGCTTCTCTTCTGTCCATCAACATACACATACATGTTACAGTTTAGCTGTGGAGCTCTTTCAGTGTTTGATGTTGCATTGTTCTGGGTCAAGATCAGGTATAGCAGTTGCCATGTAAAAGGCAGTAATATGATCACAGTTTAACTATTCTTGCTATATATTGTTCAGGCCTTCAGTGCTAGATGCCTTTGTCATTGTTTTCAAAGAACTTTGCTCTAATTTCATCAAGAGGGGAATGTTTCTTCCAGATTGTTTTTCTAACCTTCAAAATATTTTGCAATGAATTTGTAATTGGCAGGGTCTGTACATAGTTTAAAGTGTTTCAAGTCCTTAGTTTTACATTATAAAGAACATGTATTTACTGGAAAATCATTGAAGTGGAAATTTTAATATCTTTTGGTGCTCTGCAAATTAATACTGATCAATGCGAAAGGGACCTCTTTTACTCTCATGTTACTTTGCCTGGGGAAGGATATAGCCATTCTTATGGCCCACCGTATTCAGAGAGAGATGTTTTTGGATGCAGAAATAAATATAGCTGATTTCATCCAGGTCTGTATATAGAAATTATAGCAAAAGAAGAAAAAAATGAGTAAACCCACCATTCTTCTGTTTTGCTGGATAAAGTTAATGAAATTATTTGCAAACTGATTCGGTTCAAGAATCTCACTAAATTGTTATGGCTAGTCATGTGTTTTTACTCTCTTACTGATTTAATTTCATAAACATCACAAATCTTTTGCTGAAATTTTTGTTAATGAAACGCTTCAATAGTGACAGAATTTCTATATAACTGTAAAAGTGAAAGCTTCTTACTGAAATTCTGCCTGTGTGAGTCATACATTATAGGTAATGCCAAAGGGGAGGGGAGGGAATTGCCTAACTAAACTTCTTTTAACCTATGCCTCTTTGTAATAAAATAATGGTAGTCAGGGTTTCCAAAGAGATGAAGATTTGAAAAGTGAGCACGCCAGCTAATAGCTGTGGTAAAAGGCTGAACGTAGTGGAATAATACCAATGTAGTGGCCTCTTGGTGTGTCTCTGCGCCTCAGGGCTCAATAGTGAATGCGCGGCATTGTTTAGCTGTGAAAAGTCGGAGCTCTTGGGATGTCAGGGCAGACCGAGGGAAACTGATTTTCAGCTTGTAGCCTCCTTGCAAGAGGGCTGGAAGAAGCCTGGGGGCAGTTAGCCATTGCTCCCGGCTCCTTTGCTCTACCAGCTTCATGCTTGTATGTGGCGAGTCCCCTGCAGGGATCTTACAGCTCAGCAGTGTGCCCGTGGGAGAAGACAAGAAGGTGGTGGGGGGGGATTTTTTTCCCTCTTGATGAGTTTCATGGTTGGATGTTAAGTGAAAACTTTCCCTGAGGGAAGTTAGAAAGTGACATTTGAATTTAAGGAAAAGCATGGACATAACAGAAGTTATTTCACTGAGGATTTACAGCTTAATGGTCTAAATTTGATCACAGATTTTGGAAGAAAATAAATGTTTTACTGTGTGAAGTTTTTTTTAAAATAAACTGACATTCTGGCTAAGTTGTGAGAATGGCTCTTAAATGAATTACCTTGTAAGTTCCCGTGTGTGTAGGGTATGGAGTTGAGAAAGCATTGATGTTCTCTCTATAAACAGGAACAACAAAAGGAATTGGTTTTTAGTACGGCTTTCTGGGAAACCCCTGCATTTCCACCACAGTTAATACATCCTCCCCTCCTCAGCCCCCCCCCCCCTCATATTAGACCACAAAATTAGCCTTTGTGGCCAAGTTTCTCCAAGTCGAGGCTGTGTGTTTTGGATTTGAGAATTTGATTTGCATTCCAGCTCTAATATTTAAATAAGGAAGGATTTGCTACTCCTTTTTCATGGAAAACAAGCAAGCGGAAAACCCAAACAAGGAAAATGGTGGGATTCAATGTCCCTGTCTTGGAAGAAACATACAGTACAAAGGAGAAATCTGAGAAAAATTACTCCTTTAGCTGTACTAACAGGATTTAAATAGGAGTCTAAGTGTCTGTTTTCCCTGTCTCTGATCTAAACATTGAGAAGGCTCATCTGAGTTGTTTACTGAGTAGTGGCAGTGTTTGGGCCACATGGGCGGCTTTAAATGTTGTTTATTATAGTTATCAAGAACTCTGAAAACTGGCCAGTGTAGAAGTGTCTGAAGGCTGCAAAAGAGATGTAATATGGTACTGACTGTAAAAGTCAGGAAAGCAGAAGGATGATAGCAGACAGTTATCTGATGTCTTTTCGTGAGTGTTTTACATTTTGTCTACCTTGCTGTAAAACACATAGTGGTATATTTTTAAGAATGAGGTTTCATGCCTCTCTCTTTTTTGTATTTGTCAGTTTTTCTTCTCCAGATTGACAAAAATTGCATAATAAATCCAATGTTCAGTAGAAATCTTTTTTTGTTTACTGACTTTCTTTGTATGGTGTTACATGTTTATAAAATTCAATTAAAATATCTCTGAATAGGAATGTTAAGAGAATTTTAATATTTTTAAGTCCATAGGATTATTTTTCTAAAGCTGTTGGTAAAGAGGACAATAGGGACTCTGCAATATATATATATATAGCTTTAATAAAATGACTGTCTGCTTCAAATTAAGCATTTTATTGTTCTGATAAGAAAGTACAGAGAAAGACTTATGACTCAGTAAGTCAATTGTGCACCAAATGTTCACTGTAACCAAGTCTAGCCCTCCGATCTGTTTGCCTCTTGCCCTGTGGCTTCTGAAGTGTGACTGTTGTCACTGTTAATCTTGAATACTGATATGTCAATAAGTGTTCCAGGCATTAACACCATCTGTATATGGGCACAGAGGCTATACTGCTCTGTACACTGACACTGCAGTGATGTCAACCTCAATTCATGCTTTGCTTCTTGCATATAAAAACTCTAAGGAAAGTATTGTTTGTTTGAGATAGGAATTTTGTTCTCAGCGGTTTGTCTTCATGAAATAACAGCAAAAAAGTAGTAGGAAGTATAGCACACACTGCAGAAGGGCCTTAAAGCAACTCTGAAAACATTGTGAAACCAGTTCTTCATCACAAACACGGATCTACTGGAGTGGCTTTCACAGACACTCCTGAAAGCTTAATGATAAGGCAGGGAATCTTCATTTTCTGGTGGCACTGTATGTTCTCTGTACTGCAACAGGTTAAGGACATTGAACAGGAAAGGCACAAAACATGCTTTAAAAGTGCAGATTTCCCTCCATGCTCTAATGGGCCATTTAGAAGGATCAAATCAAAGTGAACAGCAGTCTGGATGTAATAGGTTCATCAGTAGAAAATAAAAAATGAAGATTTGGGATAGCTGCATTTTTAAAGGTCCGTTATATGTGGCAGCAATAAGATACCTTTTGACTTTTGCTGTGACCAGTTATTTTGTTGCCATTTGGCAATCTTAGTCTTCTTGACCTTATTTATGTAAAATTCCATATTTAGCTGTAGAAGCAAAATAGTGAGAAGGCACGGGATGTTTTGTACTCCTTTGGACTTGAACACCTGCTTTATTTCTTTTTATTTATTTTCATTTAAAGGGTTATAAGATTTTAATATACTGATTATTTTATGCTGTAAAAATCTGTTGCAGTCATTTATTAAACCCAGAGTCCTTTAACTGCCATTGAGTACATTCCTATCGAACTGGGTTTTGAAAGAGCTGTTAGCTTACTGTTATAATGTCATCTTAAAAACCAAGACCTAATGTTCCCTTTTAAGACACTGAGCATAAGAAAACAAATGATGACTTGAATGCCAGAGCCAGTCTGTGGTGGAGACAGACAATCAATATGTCTTAGTTCTAACCTGAGTAGAATTTAAAGATTCTTCTCCCCAAGATGTAAACATGAATACTGCATTCTACAGTTGTATTTTTATTCAAGAGAAGAAAGACAGAAGAAAGCTTTTCTTTTACTGGAAATGTGAACATCTGTTAGGAGGAGTCTGCCGCTACTATTTCAGTTCTGTTTCAAAATTCTAGTTGCTAAACTTCCTGAGGTGCAGAGGAGGTTTCAGTAAGTGTCTTCAGTTGAAAATCAAATGGGAGAGATCATTTAGCTGTATTTAAAGAAAAACATCACTTATTTGAAGCTTCCAAACTCACTTCTATTTGGCATCTAACAGTGTCAGCTGTTTCAGGAAACTGGCTTTTACAAAATATCTTTTGTTTCGTGTCTTAACTGGAAAGATTTGAAAGTCAACAGAAAATTCAGTGGCAGAAGCAAACAACAGGCTGTTAAAATGAGTTTAAAGGACCTAATCTGTTTATGCTAGGTACTGTAGTTACAAGTTCTTGTTAAATTGAAAGGTATGAGTTGTAAAAAGATGCCTTCTTTAGGGTCACACAATGAAATTTTCACTGTAACTAGCAAGAATGATTCCTAATGCTATGTTTCCTTCTACTGAAACTGTGTATCACTCTCAAAAGTGTGAATGTGACTTTACAGTGAGAGACAGTTAACATTTTTTAATCTTATAAACCTTCCAGTGTTCTTGGTAAAACAACAAGTGTTGTGTGCTATGGTGGGGGTGCCTAGCCAAGACATCCCATGTGCTCATGCTGCAGCGGGCTTTGAAAGGTTTTGAACTTCAGCAGCAACTTGAGCTGGTTTAGATGAAGTTGAAAACAATAGTATGTTATATGCTGAAGTGACGGGACATTTGCTCAGAGCAGTAGATTAGAACATGAAGAAGAAGAAACCAGACCTGATGTCCAAGCACTGTTACAGTGATATAGCATAGCATGGAAAGATGCTAGTAATGTGCCAGCAGCAAGGCCTGATCCTGTGTGGTGCTGAGTGGAAAGAAGAGTCCATGTAGATTTTCATTCCAGCACTAAAGCTTGAGTGTAAAAATACTAAAACATTCACACAAGAATCATGTTGAACAGTAACCGTTTACGCTTCTTCACTAAATGACAATATGGCCAGAGAAGAAAAGGATGTAAAAGCTTTGATTGTTTGTCATCTAGGGTGTTACTCCTCCTTGTTGTCTGTAGTATTACTCCTCCATATGCATTCATACCTACAAGTCTTCACTAAATTTTCATTTGCTCTGATTTAGGAAAGATTAGACCTGTATCTTTTTTTTTTAATAGGAGAGAAGCAAACCATCAAAATTCACAAGAAGATGGTAAACAATTCTTTTAAAAGGCCCATAAATGGAGCATTGGATCCATATGCTTTATTTGTGTTGCAGTACATCAGCAGGATGTGATAGCTTGTTCCTTTTGTTAGGTATCTCTGCAGTACTGTATTCAGATTAAATAGCTACTGCATTGCAGAGAGTTATTAATACACTACATTGCACTTCCAGGGAAGATGTCAGTGTGTCCTTTAGCCTGAATATACCTTGTGGTTGAGTTACAGGGTTTGTTTTTTTTTAAATTTTGCTGAGGATAACTTATTTCTTCAGTAAATCCTTAGCCAGTTAGGAACTATAGAATAACATAATTCTTCACTTCTATAAACTTATTGTTCAAGTTTAGAAAAATCAAAGCCTTGTTCCAAAATAAAAAGAGGTCACCCTTCTCAAATCTTAAACTTGATACACTAAAAGTGGGGTCTTATGCCACTGCATACAATTGGAGGGAGCAGGAGATGGGGCAGAGAAACGCATACAACTCCTAAAATATAATTCAAATAAACAGAATATATGAAAGTTACAAAATCAGAAGAGAGGCCAGCCTGCCGCACATCAGTGTCCTGTTTCGTTTGTTTCATTAGTAAAACTAGAAGGCTTTTCATTTCTAGTCTTCTGTACTGATAGCTCTCAGTGCTATGTATGTTTAAAGTGATGGAGGGTGAGGGGTTGTTCTTGAGGAAGGCTCATTGTATGGGAGTAACTTCTGCTGACTTATACATGGGGATGGAAGGGAGAGCTAAGGTCAGATGTGGGTGTGCAGAGATGAAAAAACAAGGCAGAGAGAAATAAGGACCTTCTCTTCCCTCTACCCACAGTAATCCTCATGAGAGCTAAGTCTGCCAGTTCAGACCAGTGGCTGAAGCTCAAACTGCATTGCTGCAGCCCCTGCTTTTACCTAGCCTGCTGAAACAGATGTGAAACAGTCACTGAGCCTTCAGAGTTCGGGAGGTTTGTCATCGCTAAATGATGAAGCTGCGGGTATTATTTGTATGTCATAAGACATACAGATAAGAAAAAATCTGTAGGCAAGGTGGACACAAGGTGTGAGGAAGCAGAGGTGTAGAGGAGTGAATCATTAGCTTCTGACAGAAACGTGTGAACGTGGAGCATAGCAAATGTGTGGTAAATTTGCTACATTCAATTGATTTGAGTACCTGGGTACTGAGAACTTTGGGGCTAGTGTTGGCCATCCTGCGCCTGCGAGTGTGTCCGAGACTTACAGATATGTGGTAGCTTTGTCTAAAGTATTTTGCACAGATCTTGCAAAAAGATCTTTTAATGTAAATATGTAAGTATTAACCAAATCCTCAAAAACTACAGGAGAATATATGCAAGAGAGAGCATGTCTCAATGATCTGAAATGTGTCAGCGTGGCAACAGGCTGTAAACACCTGATCTTTTAGCCTGGGTAAAAGGGACTTTCACCCCAAGAGCCCTGACGTTCAGATCAAAGTGTTTTACAGCTTTGCAAATGGTCTCAAGGCTGTCTTCATTTCCTTTTCTACCTCCAGTTTCCTGCTGAAAGGCATTGTTCAAGGACTGTGCTCTTTAGGAAAACTCTGAATGAAGCCGAGGCCATGTTATATACAAGGATAGAGGTAGTGAATTTCAAGTGTGATTTTAAAGATAGAGTGCCTCTTTGCGGGCTAGGTTTGAGCACACAGCTGTGAGAACACACATGGAAACACACAGTGCCAGCATCTGGGAACTCTTCTGATTTCTTTTGCCTCCTAGCTCGAAGATAGAAATGCCACCACCCTCTCCACAAGCCAAGGAGATGTCAGCTTTCTCACCGGTTAGCACCAGTCTATATCCTCTTTTCTCCTTGTCTCTGTTCTTCAGCTTTTCTCCTGTTTCTCCTCTCACTGTGTCCTCTCTCCTCATTTTTTTCCCCTTTTACTTTGCTTCATTGTGATTTAGCACAGAGCACTTGGTGGTTTGGTTTTCACATTTTCTTCTGAAAGTCTTTCCTCTTGCTCTTAAAAAAAACCACTGAAGCATTGCAAGCACTCTGCAAAAGCCTGTTCCTGTTTATGTTAGGGCAGAATAAGATCCAGAATGATTCTAGTGCTGAGGATCATCCTATTACACTGCAAGTTCATGGGACTTTTTAACATAAACACAGAAGTTTCACAATACCAGCGGGTGATTTATTTGCTTTACATGTGTATCGATATTGTCTGCAAATCAAGGAGAAAAGCGTAATAAATGCTGTGGAAGTGGGGACTCTATTTGATGTTTTCACAGTGTTGTGCCTGGAAAAATGGAAGTTAATGGGTGTTGCTCAGTGAAGTGTGCATTTAAAGTTACCCACAGTGATGCCCATTGTCCTGTCCCTGAATTGCATGATGTCATGTTTCATTTAAAGCTCTTAGTGATGCCGAAGACTGTCGGTGCACTGGGGAAAAGGCGGTGAGAAAGTTGTGAATCAGGTTTCTGTAAAGCCTTTGTGTTTAGAGTTTTGATAGATAAAAGCTGACTCATGCAATATTTCTGGCGAAGGAGCTGTACAGACTAGTAAGAGCTTCTCATTTTACCTGAGTGCCCAGTGAGCTAATTCGGGAACAGCTGAAGTCAGAGCCCGCGCCTCTCCTCTACCACACAGGTAGGTCGTGGGTTCTTTGAGAAGACTGGAAAAATAGAGGGGACTTTTTCATCCTGGGTGCAAGGAGCCGGAGACATTCCTCAGTGGTGAGATACTGTCGCAGAGGATTTTCCCTTGTGATAATGTTCTCGGATATTAGCATGCTTGATTGTGACAGAAGCTATTCTGCTTTAAGTATTGCAGGGAGCGGGGGGCAGGGGGACAGTAATTTGACAGACAGAAGCACATTAGTTGGTGACTTTTTTCCCTTGTTGTGAGATTTTTAATAAATGAGATTTCTGTTCCTCAAAGTTCAGTTAAAATACTTGGCAGAGTATCATTTGTGACAGTCCAGACTAGAGATGTAATCCTGCAAATATTGTAGCTCTCTAATGTGATTTTGTTCACAGAGGGTGTTAGTTTTAGAACTGATATGCGTTCATATACAAAATTTAGTGATTAAAATCTGCTGACCTTCACTTGGACAGTATTCAGAGCAGAGGATATGAGGATATGTATTTAAAATAATCTGGGATTCCTGTAATTTAATTTAATCTTTCTCAGTCAGGAGTCTGTAGAACATTTATGTTTGTTTCTAAATTCCAGTGTTGCATTTTGAATTTGATACTGGATGTAGAAATTGTTCTCGACAAATTTGCTTAATTGTATCCACAGTATGAATGCTTTGTCTGAAATATGAAAATATCTCAAGGGAAAAACAGGAAAGGTATTTCTTGTAGTCTCATCACTTTTTTTGTAGCTAAACTTCCAAAGGATGTGAATACTGTAATTTCTGGTAATGTTGTCTTTGTAGATAACACTTGATGTGCTCTTTTTCATGCCAGGAGAAAGACAACAACAATGCTAATCATGAATATAAACTGACTTGTGAGTTTTTTGTTGTGCAATGGGTATGTCTTAAAACATCACATGCAGTAAACAACTTGGAGGAATAAACACCTATATTTAGATAGGACTTGGGGATCTTTAAGTCAATCTTATATTTAAATACAAAGAACTTTATCTCTCATTGTATGCTACTGTTCTAGCATAGCCAAAGCTGCAGAGGTAATGGAAAACCATTTATCATTACTATGAATATAGTTACAGGAAGAGGTTAAAGAAAAGCAAGTAATAGAAGAAGGGTATGCATTTTTGGTGAGAGCTTGTTTATGACTGCACACTGAAAACATGAGATATGCCAAGATGGTTGCTTTGCATGTGCCTTCAGTATTGTAACTAATGTTAGAGTTACCTGTTGGGTTGAAATGCAGGTATTTCTTGGCCTTGCATGTCAGTAGAATAGGAATATGTCATTGTTTTTGCTCTGGGGTCGTGCCATGCCATTGTGTGTGTGTGATGCAGGAGCAGGGAGGTTTGCAGGGTCTGGGAAAGGGGAGAGACTAACTGAATTAATGCAAAGGCACAAACAAGAAATGACCTTGTTTGGGGAGTGTGTTTCCTTCTGAGTAGGGACAAGTAGTAATTATCCTCCTTTCAGTGCCAAACTAACAAGTAATTACTGTTATTCCTTAATTAAAGTATGCAAATTAAATATTTCTTTTTCTTTTCTCCCCAGACTGAGTTAAATACCGTTATTCACAGCTGACAAAAGTTCTCAATATTATTTTGGTTCATCCTTGAAAAGGTTCAGTAACCAAAAGAAAGCATAACAAAAAAAGCAGTGAACCGGGCCAGACGTGGGTCATGGTATACAAGACTTGCTCAGAGCGTGTGCCTCTGCAGGCTCTGGGGGTACCTACAATTACACACACTGTTTGCAGCACTGTTTTGATGAGTGCACCTACCCACTGGTGCTGCTGCTGAAACTGGGAGATTGGAGGGAGGGGGCTTGTAAGTCAGTCCCACAGGATATGGGACAAATTACTTGCTTTTTATAGTATGAAAGACAGAAATTTGTAAGAGGCTAAAGGGTTTGCAAAGGCACTAGGTCAGGTATGAGAGCCATCCTGGGGGAGACCGTTTACTCTCCCCTCACTCTCATTAATTCACTTGCAAATTTTTCACCAGCCAGCTGGTACAGACCTTAGGTAGCTGGTGCAAGAGTAAAGTTACTTTGCAGTACAACTGCAGAGTAAAACTGTACTAGAGCTCTGAAAAGTCAAATGTAGACCCTGAGAGAAAAGAGGATGGGCACGTTTCTGTGGCAGTGAACTCAATTCAGCTGCTGCCTTTTCTGATGCACTGATGAGTGCAGCAATCATCTAAAAACTCTGTTCCCGATTTTAACAGCAGGGGGTAATCATAGAGGTTATTTTCCAACCTAAATGATTCTAAGATGATTGAGTCCAACCATTAGCCTAACAATGACAAGTCCACCACTAAACCATGTCAACAAATGCCACATCTACATGCCTTTTAAATACCTCCAGGGATAGTGATTCCACCATTTCCCTGGGCAGCCTATTCCAGTGCTTGACAACCCTTTTGGTGAAGAAATTTCACCTAATATCCAATTTAAATCTTCCCTGGTGCAACTTGAGGCTGTTTCCTCTTGTCCTATCACTTGTTATTTGGGAGAAGAGACTGACCCCTGCCTTGATTATAATCTCCTTTCAGGTAGTTGTAGAGAACGATAAGGTCTCCTCTGAGGCTCCTTTTCTAGACACCCCCAGCTCCCTCAGTTGCTCCTCACAAGACTTGTGCTCCAGACACTTCACCAGCTCCATTGCCCTTCTCTGGACGCACTCCAGCACCTCAGTGTCTTTCTTGTAGTGAGGGGCCCAAAACTAAACACAGGGCCTCACCAGTGCCCAGTACAATGTTGCCTAGTCTCAGAGGGGTTTCTGAAAATAAAAATGAAAATGAATCTGTGAAGCCTTGGAACATTTACAGATCCTGTGTTATTGGGAAGGGCTATGGGTTTGTAACAGCTACCTGTACCTGAGGCAGAAATTGAGAGGTTGGCAGAGCCAGAGTGTGTCCCCAAGTTCTGATTTTCGCAGGCAGGGTGTTTGGTACAGGACCTGCTAGCTGGGGAAAGGGAGCTGCTTCCTGGTTCTGTGACATGCTGAAATCCCCAGTCCCGTGACCTGCCTTTTTGCCAGGTGTGCCACCTACCTAGGTGCCTAGCTGCTGCTCTGCAGGAGCTTTTGTGCCATCAGACTGGACCCCAAGAAACATGCTTTGCTGGTTGGAGGTATAATGGACAAAATTTTAACAAAAGTTCTCCACAGAGAAGCCGAAGGACCAATTTACACCTGGCTGGGAAAGGAATAAGAATGAAGTAAAAAGTAACTTTTGAAGTTAATAGTCAGGATGAGGGCTTTGAGGACAAAACAGACCAAGTAGCAAATACTTTGGTGTAATTTATATAGAAGCATACAGGAATATTAATTTGTATAAAAAAATGGAGGAACTTGAGTCAACCATGTTGCATGCCTGGGTTGCAAGCCCATTTTAACTATTACAACTAATTCTTGGTTTTTTTGATGAAGAATGACATTGTCATTATACAAGAAAATAAGTGGGTTTGTTTGGTTTGCTTCTCTAAAACATGTTAAGATCTCCCAATGCTTCTGGGTACAATGCTTCAGTAAAACTACTTTTAACATTTTTTCTGATTCTAATGTCATCGATATGAATTGTGTTTGGGTTTTTTTCATATTAATGAGCCTGACAGTACTTGCAAAGCAAATGCTACATATTAATGCCTTCAGGTTATTATCTGAGAGGCAGACTGCATATCAGTGAAACAGGACAAAAAGAGTGTGGGGTAACAGAACTTCACAGCAATCCTTTATTTACCCCCTAAATATGGCTAATCGGGTGTTTCTTTGTCATGTAATTTTAGCAAAATATCTTGGAGTAAGTTATCAGAAGGGTATCCTGTTATCTTGTTTGTCCTGTGCATTTTTCAAGGGGGGCATTTTTCATTCATCTGCACAGCAACATTGTGCTTTCTAACTTAAACGTGAAAAATTATCCAAAGCTGATAGCAAAAATACATTCTTTCTTATCAAAAATGTATTCTTTCTTATTGCAAGTAATAGGAAGGCGAACATCACTGTCTGTACCCCTTTGGATTTTCAGTTTTAATTTTTTTCTGGGTTTACTGCTTTATATTTTATTTTGGAGTTGATGTGGTTTATTGAAAAAGGGTAAGAAAATATGCTTCTGTGCTGCAAAGCTAGAAGAACCTGGCACAAAGAAAGGCTATAGATTTTTAGACTACAAGGTAAAACCAGGGGTACAGAGGTGCCAAATTAGTTTTTTAATCCAATGGCCAATTTCTAATCCATGTAGTGAGCAAATTACTCTGTTTAATTCCATGCATCACCTTGAGGGCAATACTTCTCCTTAACAGAAAGCTAATACCATCATCACTGAAATGGCACTATTAATTACTCACATACAAATAAAATCTTATGCATTCAAGATAGGCCAAATAAATCAAAACATGCTTCTCTGGGATTTTATTTCTGTTTGCTTTGGATTGATTTTGAAAAATGAGAGAGTTGCTTTCAGCTTTGAATGAAATTCTCCCCCTGCTCTGACAGTTGCATGAGCCGTGTGTCCAGGAGGTTTCTCCTTGAAATTGCATAGCAAGTCTGCCTCAGTTCAAGAAGAGCCACCTTAAAGGTTGGGCGGGTTTGATTTGCAGCTTTAGGATTTCTTTACTGAAACTGTTGTCTAGAGCTGTAATTGCTGGTATGATTTTTGAAAAGTGAGGTTGTCACTGAACTAAAATAAGGACTAAACTACCCACTCTGTGGGTAGCTTCAGTATTGCTTTTCTTCCTAAATTGTCACAAGGTTCCCTTTTTCACAGAACAGACATTCTGAAATTCTGAAAGTTGAGGCAAGATTTTTTTGGGTGGACACTTCTTACGGAAATGAAGCCTTGAAGTACTGAATTTATCTGCAGCTGCTTTTGTAGATTCTCATGCTGCATCACACACAACTTGGCCAGAGACAAATCTGCATTGCATTGTGGACAGTGTCCTGCAGGGCATTTTGGCGATGAAAATAAAGCAGAATCGAAATGCCGACAGGAAGGCAGACATCTTATTTTGTTGTTGCACTGATCTGAAAAACAGCTTTAGGTCAGTTCAGCAGGGGGTAATATTCTGGCTGGAGAAGAACAGTTTTAGAATGATTTATTTTCCCAGTAGAAAACTGAATTATTTGGCAGTACTCTTTCCTGCAGGGACTCTTTCTTCAGAAACTACATTATTTTCACTGGGAAATCATTACACTTTTAGTGTTTTTGTACAAGCCACAGAGCTGGTAATTCGTAACTGCTTTTAGTTTTTGTTTGACTGTTGGCCTTACAGGATTCAAAACAAAAGACATTTTCTGGTATCACTGTGTGTTTCTTGAGTTTTCCAAACCTCCCAAACCATGATCAGTGCTCAGCTGGAGATGGCAGAGACTGCTCCCAACAGAGTCGAGTGGTTTTTTTTTAACTTTAGGGAAAATCCATGAGTCCCATTTTTCTCCTGTGCTGAGCCTGAGCAGTGCCTGTGCTAGCAACAAGCCTAGCACGCTGGCACAAGAAGGATGTGCCAAAGACATACATGTGAACAGGAGGGATGTGATGCCTCTGTTGTAGCCTCCAGTGGGGGATCCCCACCACCTAAAAAGTGTTAGAGTCACAGTGACCCCCAAATCATATTGTTTTGGTTGTCTTTTAGTTAAAATAGTGTTGTGGCAGTTTTTCATGCAAAAGGCTTTAAATGGTCTGCTGGCAACTTCTGTGTTATGTGGGGCAGCACCAGTAAACTCACTTCTGTTTGTTTATTTAGATGACTTCCACTTGCCTCTTGATGTTGTACCAGCTGTGACAGAGGCGCTTGACTCCAAGACGAAAGGGGAAGATTTGCACAAGGAGAGCAGACCTTTCCGCTACTGTGAAAAAAACACCATGGACCTGTCAGACAGTGACCGTCCTGTCAGCTTTAGTTCCACTTCCTCCTCTGCGTCCTCCCGGGACAGTCACTGCTCCTTTGGAAGCAGAATGACCTTGGTTTCCAACAGCCACTTGGGTTTGTTCAACCAGGATAAAGAAAGTGGTGCCATCAAGCTAGAACTGGTCCCCGCCAGGCGATTTTCCAGCAATAAGACATGCGAAAACTCCACTGTTGAACAAGAGGATCCTGAGGAAAGCCTTGAAAAAAGGCCAAGCATGCCAAGGAAAGCAGAACCAAGAGGAGCGAGCAAAAACTGTGCAATGTCCCTCGTCACAGAGCCCACCAGTCCGAAGCTTCTCTACGTAGACAGAGTTGTCCAAGAGATTCTGGAGACAGAGAGGATGTATGTGCAGGATCTAAAAAGCATTGTCAAGGTAGGGGTCTTGGTTAGAATGATGTTAACTGTTCCATAATGCCATTTTTATATTGTTTGATTTCACAGCAGGACAGATGGTCTTGACAATGGAACTGGCATTTGCTGGTCTTTATAAACCAGTGTAATATCATTGTTCTAGTGTGTTTCTAGTTTTTATTTGTTTAGATAATTCTAAGCTGTTACTATACATTCATGAAAAAAATAACGGAAAAAAATCCTACGGTTGGCAGCCCTAGTGAATAAAGAGTGATAAACTCTTTGCAGTAACAAAACTTTTTATGCTTACAAAAGAATGTATATTGCTCTGTAACCTGGAATATATAGCAAGAAGCAAACAAGACAGCTGTAAATGCCCCTTTAAAGGCTTTACCTAAAGGGTCTTACTTGTTGATTATTCCATCCCTCTGCCTCCAAGTCCTAGTCCTGCAAGTTCTTTCCTGCCTTTCCCTCCCTCCATTTCATGCAGCTCACGGCTGCAGTCTGTTCTTCCTGTGTCCTTGGCCTGTAGTATTGAATATGGCATTTTTATTTGCTGAAAAATACTCTTGTTTGACTGTTATATGAAAGAATTGTTTTCTGTAATACTAATTCTGAAGTAATGTTGCTAATAAGTGGGTGTAGCATTTATTAGCAACAATGAAGTTTTTGTTCAATCCCAAACCTAACGGTACATTTTACTTCCCCTTTCTAGTACAGGAAAAAATATGGATGAGTCCTTCTGTGGATTGTTGTTTTCACTCCATATACTCATGGCTGTGCCATCTGAATCATGTTGTTTTATATTTTTGAAGATGACAATGAAGTCCCTTGGCTATTGTTAGTAGTCAACGTACTTAGCCCACAGAGAAGGGTTTCTTGGGAGGCGCATGTTTAATGCACTGTTTGTAGAACTTAGAGCTCTAGGTAGGTGTATGTGGTCATCTGAAAAAGGAAATATCAGCCATCCGGAGATAATCTCCCCACCCACAGCTCCAACCCACCTGATCCCCCAAGCAGTAGTGGGGAAAGCTTTATAACACAAATGCACATCATGATTAAACACCCCAGCCCCCTAAGTTCACATAAAGGTGGCTTTTTCTGCAAGACTGCATTGGTTTCCATAGCTAGTGCTGTTTTACTACATTCAACTGTTGCCCAAGTTTCATTTTGAAGTGTTTAAAGTTGTCAGATGCTGCAGAACCAAGTCAGCTTCTCTGTGTAGTCACCAGTCACCAGGCATGACTTCCATGTAAGGTTTTAGAAACCTTAGCCCTCACTTGTCCACCTATGCAGTAAACTGTACAACTTGAGAAAACTGAAAACAATAATTAAAATCTTGAAGCAGATTTTCTGTTTACAAGTAGGAAGAGCAGTAAATGCTTTCTAGAAAATAGTTTAAGCATCACTACGGTAGATGTAGATTAAATAAGGCAAATGCACTTCTAATTAGGAAAGAATTGGAGGAATTATGAACCTGTGAAATGCCCAAGCCTATTTCCTGCAGCAACTAATAATGAATCTTGAAAGCTTTGTGTGGCACTAGACAGCATATTTGAGAGATGGAATAGTTTGCATTGGGGCTTTTCTTAGGTAGGTGCTGATCCAAGGTGTTCAAAGGAGCTGCTTCCCCGATGGTAAGGGCAGTGGGGAACCAGCTGCCTCAGCCTGTGCAGAATGTTCTTCTCTTGGTTTTGGGGGAGAGAGGTGTGACTGGACATTACAGCAGAGCTCATTTTATGTGTTTCTCAGGATTCCTTTCTCCACAAGTTACCTTAGCAATGCTGCAGTAATTTACCTAAGCAAGGGTGGAGGTTGTGAGGAGCTTGGGAATACTCCACAGACATCTGTAGAAGTGCTGTAGCCTTATAGGGCTTGATTATCTGCACCTCTGTGACTTGAGGCCATTTAGTTTGGCAGGCAGATACCTGGTGCTGAGCCAAACTAAGATGAAGGGAAGCAGCTTCATTTTCCAGATAAACATGGATCAGATTTGGCAGCTGGTTAGGAAATGGGATGAGAATGGGAAAAGGGGAGCTGGAGAGAGGTCAAAGGGCAACTGCTGCCCTAGAAGCGTGTGGGAGCTGAAGAGATATATGAAGGTGGGAGCTGGTGGAGGAAAGCATAAGCAAATGAATCAGTGGTAAGTGGAGAGAGAGAAAATCATTAGAGGGAAAACAATATAAGGAAATTAGGGAAAACCCAGGAAGTGGAAAGTTAAAATGCAAGATTGGTTGGAACTGGAGTTCTCTAGCAAGTTTGCAGCTGACTGCAATAGAATATCACAGAATGAGTAATGTTGGAAGGAACCACAGGTGGAGGGAGTCATTTGGTTCAACCTCCCTGCTCAAGCAGGGTCATCCTAGAGCGCAAGGCAGAGAATTGTCCATATGGTCCTTGAATATCTCCACCACAACCCTCTGGGCAATCTGTTCTAGTGCATAGTCACCTGCACAGTAAAGAATTTCTTCTTTATGTTCAGGTGGAACTTCCGGAGCATCAGTTTCTGCCTGTTGCCTCTCGCCCTAGTGCTTGGTTCCTAATCATCTTTGCAGCCTTCTGCTGGGCTTGCTTCAGGAGTTCAATGTCCCTCTTGTACTTAGGAGCTTGTACTTAGAACTGGACACAGCACTCCAGAAGTGGCCTCACTAAGGCTGAGTAGAGGTGCAGGATCACCTTTTTTGACCTGCTGGCAATGCTCTTCCTAATGCACCCCAGGATACCATTGGCCTTCTTGGGCACAAGGGCACACTGCTGTCTCATGGACAGCTTGTTATCCACCAGGACCCTCGAAGCTTATGTACACAGTCTAAAAATAGTAAGGAGGGTTGCTTTTTTTTTCAGGGGGGTTTTGGGTTTTTTTGGCAGAGGGAAGAAGAAAGAGAAACAGGGCAACCCCCCTAAGAGATGTCAGGATGGCATAAGAACCAAAAGGGAAAACCAAACAAATACCATTTTAATTACCCTCTACACCCAGCTGAGAATTGTCAGTATAGATCTGGTCTATTGCTTTTTGTCCTCTGGTAGAGGGGATTTGGGAAATGTTCTCCATAGAAAGTGGAAACATACTCAAAAAGAACATGTTCTCACTGTTTCCAGCACTTTGAAACAGGTTTTAGAGCTGGAACTGAGAAGGTGTCAAAACTCACATCCATGAATCTACGCTTTACATTTCTGGGGTAAAGCAAGTCATGTTCGCTTGTCACAGTCAAGGTTTTTTAGTTTGGTTTTATTTTCGGGAGTGGGGTATTTTCGGGAGTGGGGTGTTTTGTGGGGTGGGGGTTGTTTGTTTGGTTTTTTAGGTTTTTGAGGATTGGGAAGATTTTTTTTTTTAGATTAGTTTCAGGGGGGGCTATTGGGGTTTTTTTGGCTTAGAGATTTTTTTTAATATATTCATACTCTTTCCCATTATCCAGATCATTAATGAATACATTAAATAAGACAGAATACAGTACTAGCCCCTAGGGTATGCCACTAACCACTGGCCTCCAACTAGATTTTGTGCCTGTGAACAGCATGCTCAGGTCCTCTCTGCTTAGCCAGTTTTCAGTCAAACTTAGTGTCTGCTTATCCAGTTCATACTTCTTCAACTTGTGTGTGAGGATTTTAAGAAGTTAAAAGCCTTTCTGAAGTCAAGGGAGGCAATATCCACTGCTTTCCACTGATATACCAAACCAGTTGTTTTATAGATAAAAGGTTATCAGACTGGTCAACTTTCCCTTGGTGAATCCCTGATGACTGTTCTTGATTACCTTCTTGCCCTTAGTGTGCCTGGAACTGGTTCCCAGGACTAGCTGCACACAAATGAGCCATTAATATGGATGATGTGAAATTGGATGTAGGATCCTGGTACTAGTCATACTGACAGAAGTCAGCTCGGTAAGAGTTAGCCTAGCACAGTATTTTGGGCAGTGTCCTTTCAACCTGTGTTGTCCTTAGAACATGGAGTTATCATGCCTGAAGTAACAATAGAATTTTGCACTTTTTGATGCTTATACTGACCTGATGCTGTTAGGTCATTGATAAATAAATAATTAAAAATAAACTAAAAAGACAGAACTTCCAGGCCTTTTGAGTATCTGGGTGATGTTGACAGTGCCAAGTTGGTAGACAGAAGTAGAAATTGACTTCATGGGACATGGTTAGAGATTTTTAAATTATACTGGGAGACCTGCTGAGGTTCTCCAGCTTTCTTTTAAACTGCTGATAAGAAGTATTTAATGGGCTTAGAATGAGTGAGAGGAGGCTGCACAGGTGCTATTTGGCACCCTTTGCTCAAGGATATGCATTAAAACCCAACTGTTTTTCTAGCCAGTACAGCCATTTTGTGTATGACCTGGATGAGTTATGATTGTTTTGAGGCACACTGCCGTGACTCTTGCACAGGCAAGCATTTCAACAAAGATAGAACTTTTCCATCGTTTGCTGTGTTTTATCAGATGATCTGTTAAGGATAATTAAAGTTTTCAATGAGTGCAGCTTGAAGCTTGTTTTGGGCAAGTTTATGATGAGAAATCGGATATCTCTTCTTCCTGCTTGTGTCATTCTGACAGGTGTGCTGGCCAGGGCAGAACTCACTGACCTCCTCTTCAGGACCTACCCTGACTTTTTCAAGTAATCATGTAGTTAGAATAGGCATAACCTTCCATTAGAGTCAGTTCCTCAAGTAACTTTTTTTTCTCCTGAATAGAATGCTGTCTCAGAATTTATAATACAACTGTGTTTTGCCCTTGCAGTTCATAGGAGTCAGAAGCCCACATTCGTAACTTGTACAATGGCTAGTAACTGTAGAAAGACATCCACATTTGTGTTTTATCTTTGCAAAATGAAGGAATAATGCAAATGCACTGTTACAATGCTTGCACCTGTCATTTTACATTAAATACCTTCATAGGTATTTATTAGCTCGTTGAGAACATCTAGATCCACAGCATGAACCTCAGTCTTGGTACGAGATCCGCTATCAGTAAAATAATATAAGTAAAAAGTCATCGGTATCTATACAATAGCTAGAGGGGAATGAAGCATGCATTGTCAGTGTGTTTCACAAATATTTGATGCAAATAGAGATTGATCTTCAGGAATCTTGAACTCAATCTGAAATCTGGGAGACTTCATTTATGTGAATAAGTTCCTCTACCCTTTCATTCCAAATTACTCTTTTTTTTTTTTTTTAAACCATCCCTACTGGACTAGTTGAAGTCTTTGTCCTATCTCCCTTCCATATCTTTTGTCCCTGGCTCCATCTTTTTATACTTAAGACTCCTCATTTGAGAAAGTCTCATTCTCCTCTGCACCGTCTTCTGCCTATGATCTCTCTGCCTATCTGTCGTAAGCCTTCTCTCCATAAATCCCATCCTTATCCCCTGTCAGTATATATCGTCTCATTTCCTTATGTGATTTTTCACTTTTTAGTATTTCTCTTTCTCATATTTTTAGTCTCTGCTGACTCCAGATTTCTCTTCATAGTTCTCTTGGCAGGTCTGACAACATTTTCATCATATTCCTAATTTTTCTGCTCTCTTAAGTTCTGTTAACATTCAGTCTCCATCTTCTGGTGTCCACCAAGCTTTGTTCCCGCTTTGTTCTTCGCATCTTTCTGGAGTATTCCTTTATGTCTCCTCTGCCCTGAAATTGGACAGCATGTTTCTCTGTACAGTTTAAAGTTTGCAGAGAGTCACTGAGACACAGGAACAATCTTTTCGCTGCTCTTGCTTCAGAGGATAAGATCTGAACCAGATGTCACTGGCAGCACCTGAGAATGGCAGTTGTGGGTTAAACCCTTGTGAAACCTGAGTTGAACCTTGCAAAGGACCATTGCTAGAAATTGCTGTTGAGGATATGTGAATTTGAGGGGTTTCTCCTCCCCATCCCATCCCCCCAAAAGGCATACTCAGAAACAAAGTCTCCATTATGTTTGAATCTGCTACTGTCCCTCCTTTGGACGTGAGGATATGGTTCATGTCCCTGCTAGTCAGCCTGGGAATGCTTGTCTTCGCAGGGGAAAGGTCACCAAAATTTTTCAACATGAGGAAAAAAGGGCATTCTTTCTTTAAAAGCCCCAGGGGAATGCTTTTGCTGAAATCTCCTAGAACAACTCATCAGGAAGACAGGTTTCTGGTGTGGAAAGCTTCTTCCAAGTAAACGTGTCTGTTGAAATTATATACCCTTTGGGGGGTTGGGGGTGGGCCTTTCAAGGGGAAATATTGGATGTTTGAGGTAGATACGTGTTGTGGCACCCATGATTAAGGGAAACCCTTCAGAGAGGAAGTCAGTATTGGAATTCTATTGTTCCAGGTTTCCTGTCTCCCAGTGCTGCAGTTAGAGGATGTCTACTTCTACGTTTTAGGCAATTAGTTAGAAAGTGTATGCGCATTGTCACTTGTGATGTGTTAGTAAAAGCTTGTGCACTGGGTTGCTGGATAGCATAACTCTGAAAGTTAATTCTTTCTAGATTCAGAAGGTGGGAATCCCAATATAACTAGGGCATCCCATAATGCTGCATACCTGAGGAAGATACCTTTAGGTTGCTGGCATAAGTTGCTTGTGAAGATGTTACTCTGGGAAAAGTGCCTCTGTTTTACAGCGCAGAATTCCAGCACCCACCAATAGAAACGGTTAATTAGCAGAGCTGTTCTTTTTGAGCATTTTGTAGATTAGAGTGCTTCACAGAGTGCTTCAATGGAAAGTTTATTGAATGTTACTGAGAAAAACTTTGATATGTGAGGACGTTCTGATCCGTCCTATACGAGCATCCTGAATTTTATGGCTCTGCTGTAACCATCAGACTGTAATGATGGCATTCTTACGAAGCATTTTCAGCACTTCTGTTTCAATTAGTATAGGATGCATTGATGCTCGGTCTCAGAACTAGTATTTTTCTTCAGTGTATTAAAGCCAGAAGTTAGCATACCATATGGTTTTAAAGCCATGGATGAAAATCTCAGCTTCATGTACAGGTACTGCAGTTTTGTGAGTTTAGTCTGCATGATGAAGACTGCTAACATAATTTATTTGTCTTAAATCTTGAGCACAAAAGAGAGAACTCAGGTGATAGCTGAGTGATTTTTAGACAGTTTACTTTTAGTTTTCTCCTAAACAGAGTGACAATTTAGAAACAGGCTTGCCTCTCTTGGGCCACCTGCAGAGCCTGTCCCATATAGAGAGAAGAGACATTCAGTTTAGATTTAAGGCAAAACAATGATATTCAGAGTGAGAGTCTTCCTTTGAAATTTGTCTTGCTTTTAAAGTACCTTAGCACACATGCTGTCCTTTATGACTAGGAATTGAACATTATAAAATTTGCTTAATGAGCTTTTATAAAATTTGGATGAACAATTTAAATTACCTGCAAACCAAATATTGTGGCCATGACAGCGATAAGTTTAACTGTGATTAATATTTGTTACACTACTGAGCTGAATTTTCTCACTGCTCTTTTGTCATCTCTGAAGAGTGAGCTGTGTCAAATTCTGATCAACCTCCTTAGGGAAAGCTTGGCTTAAAAGCAAGGAAAGTTTTCTCCAATGATATTGAGATACAATAGCTGAAACTAAAGCACTCTACATATCCAAGAGGCCTTCTCAAAGCCTATGAAGTTTAAGCAGTTACAGCAGTATAAATCAGAGCACAAAAACGTTCCACTTATAAAATCTGTAATGAATTTGTAAGCAGTTGTATTGGAGAACATCAGTGTTGTGTTTCGTTTCTGGAGTTGCTGTTTATAAATTAGGACTAAAATCCTCAGTGCAGACTGCTGAAAAGTGAGGTGACTAAGAACACCACAAGGTAAGTTACCAAACAGGTATAAACAGTTGTTCTGGCTACCTTTAAAGAAATACATAAAATAAATCAGATTTCTTCCTTCTGATGCAGTGGGATTGTTCAGTTTTCCCTGCAAACTTCTTGCTTCCTGTATGTGAGCCATTTAAATAGCCTAAAGCAACCTAAAGTAATGGAAGTATACACAAACTGTTGTTCATGTCTTAAACAGTTTTACATGTGATTGTTTCTGGAATTCCAGCATCCTGAACAAAGGTGTTTTGCCAGATACATATGCTGTAAGCTTCTCATCATATGTGCCCTTCAATGATACCTAACAAAAGCAGAAACAAAACCCAAACCTTGTTTTGCTGAGTAGGATGAGAATGATTCTGGGCTTTGGAAAAAAGAGGTTTTAAAGATGTGCAGTAGGAATATATTGTGTTGTGGATAACCAGAAGTAGCCTAACAAACAATTTACGTGGTGTAAACATCTGCTTATGTTGTGGCATGAACAGGGAGCTGTTTGTAAACTAACTTCATAGGAAGCACAAAAGCCAGGGTTAAATATACTGATGCATGTTTTTTTTCTTATCTGCACCATCACTATTTCAGTTTTATTTCTGCTACCGACATTCATACATTTCTTTCATTCAGCATGTTCCCAAGTACTTGAAAGACACTGAATAAAATATCATTGCTGCCTTGTGTTTCCTCCACTTCTACTTTGCATCCAGTTCTTATGTTACAGCTAGATTGGAGAAACTTGTTGGGACAGAGGCTGTCAGGTGATTGCAGAGCTTCACTGTTTGACTGGAACTGCAAACGTAAAGACAGTACAAATGTATAGCCATAGCTTCGTGTTTGTTTTAAGGTCAGCTCTGTATTTGGATAGCACAAAAGGGTTAGTTATACTGCAGTAAATAATGATCTGCCTATAAATGTACAGCGAGTCTTTCTTAAACTGTGGGTGGGAGAGAAGTAAAAGGGAGGGCTGCTGCTCTTCGAGAGTGCCACAGAATTGCCAGAAAGCCTGGCTGCTGTTGCTCTTGTCCTCCCTTGTCTTGCAGCAGGGCGTAAATCAATCCACCATGCTGTTTGCAACCTCCTACCCACTTTCTGAATGTGAATGAATATAGATTAAAGGATAAAAGTTAATCTTCCATTCCAGAATGCTTTTTTTTTTGGGGGGGGGGGGGAGCAGGGAGGCAAAGGGAAGATGTAATTAAATAAGGCAAGGGGAAGATGTAATTAAATATGGAGTGTGCCATTTAAGAGTGCTGGTGATAGGCAGGAGGCTTTGGGAATGAAACATCTTTTGACTGTACTGAGGCTGGAGCGGGAGGCTGTATCCCTGGTTAGTGGGATATATAGAGGCGGGATTCAGAAAGTAACAAAAGAGGGGTCTGTTCACCTCCACTCTGTGGCTTTATCTTGCTTACTGGCAGCAGATACGGAGCTCCACAGAACAGAGCAGCAGCAGCTGCTTCAAAAGCAACAAGTTTATAGAGCGTGGGCAGGAAAACTGTGAGGAATAGGTCTGAGAGCTAAGAGGCAGAGAGAGGAAGTGCAGCTTATGCTGCAAAGTTTTCAGTAAATATTACAGTGCTTTAATGAGATGTTTTGGGTTTTTTTGTTCGGTTGGTTGGTTTGTTTTGGTTTTTTGTTTGTTTGTTTTTGTTCCCTTCCCCCCCCCCCATGATTGGGATTTTCTGTAAAGAAATTTCAAAATTTGGAGATGATACCTTAAAGGCAAACAAGTTTCTCCATTTCCAGCCAGGCTGTAGTTTCTGGAGTTTTATTGGCTAATTATAGCCATTTCAATTTTGATCCATGGAAATATTTGACCACTTTCAAATTAGTTATATTGTTTTTATTAAATATTATGTGTCAGTGAACAGTGTTCTAGTAATCCATGACCTTTAAACCTGAGCATTTAACAAACCACATACCAGTGGTCTCTCTTTTCTGCTTTTACTATTTCTGCAGATGAAGGTGTGGAGATAGCTGCTATTTTTTGTGGTTTCAGGAGAAGACTGTTTTGCAAATAAGACACTTTTAAAAAGTTTTTACTTGCAAACCACCCACTACTATAAGGTTCTATTTCATTTCATATATTAATAATAAAAACCATCCATAAGTCTCTGGGATGTGGTTACTAAGGTTAAGATAAATATGTGTTTAGGACGTGTGCAGATTTTCTTCATTATGCTGGGTTTGCATTTTCATTCTTTGGAAAACAGACTCATTTTCCCTTCTTGTATTTTAAAATAAACATCTCTCTTCTGGAATGTCTCATTTAACTTGTAAGCATATTGAGATATCCTTTAAAAAATGTTAACATTCATTTGCCTTACAAATTGAGGAAAGTTTATTTAACCAGGTAAAGATCTATAGCACAAGACTCAGGTTCTTTTCATGGATGATTCATACATTCAAAGGCCAAATATGCCTTAATAATTCTCAGTGTTTTGTTTGACTATGGGTTCAATAAGCTTATAATCAGACCAACTAAGATATGTTGTAAGAATTAATTTATAGATGCCCTGATGAACTTTGAGAGGTTTTTTTTAAATTTATAATTACTAAACACTTTAAACTGGTACTTTTTTGAAAAAGCTTGAGATTATTGAATGATGATGATGATTGGCACCAATTATGTGGATTTAGAACACTCTAGAGCACTTAACTTCATCTGCGTAGCAATCTCGAACTATTTGACATCCCAATTACTGTTTAATGTTTTCATTAGGCTGGCCTCATTACTGTTGCTTATTTCTTCTGTGTTTCCTCTTAACCTCAGGAAGTCACTAGATGAGGGCCTCATATAACTCCTTAATGAAATGTCAGTAAACTACTGATAGCATTTGTTATCCCGTGATCTCCACCTCTGCTCTTAACTTGCTTCTTACCACGCCTCTGAGCAGCAATTTTGAGTGCCAGCTTCTGGAAAAATTAATGTATGTGTGATTTAGCAGTGGATGCTGGCTGGTACCTGAAGATAAATATGGGACATGGTTTTAATCAGTGGGTTACAACTTCAATAATTTAGTGTGCTGAAATGTCTAAGTGGGGTTTCATGTGAGTTTCCATTCCCAGTGATTTACCCATATCATCTTTACAGATGATAGATTATTTAGGAGACTTCTCTATGTACAATCCAGCTTGAGTGCTTTTATTGCACCTTTTTCAAATTACAGTTTGATATAATTGACAGCCTGCCTTCCAAGGTGTCTTTTTAAGATGGGAGATTTTAGCATGAAATTCCTGCAGTTGAACAAAGGAACATTATTGAACTTGGACTGTGTTTCATTAGAGCAAAAACTCTCTACAATAAAGAAAGCAAAAATCCATGAAAGCAGTCCATCCATGCAGGCTGACAGTTCAATGCTGATTTGACTGGTGCCAGATTTTGATCCTCCAGGGAGCTTTGTAGGCACAGCATTCCTGCTAAAATGGCTCATGAGACAGATAACAGAAGAAGAAAGCATGCACTGGGCAAAAAGAAAGGATGTAAAATCGTGGACAGGTGGAGTAGGCATTGTAGGACATGTGCCCCCTTCCAACCCAGCCCTAGAAGGGGGCTGGAAGCTGATATGGGAATCTTCTGACAGTGGGACAGGGACAAGAGGATGTGCAGAGCTTGTTTTAAAGGCTCAGGGTCTAAAGCAGTGAGGGGGAACCCACAGCTGCAGAAAGCTATTCTGCTATCTCCCAGTTCTGCATACTGGTGAGGCAGTTGTCCTTGCCCAGGATGGATTCGGTGCAATAGTGTTGAGGGACCTCTCACTGTTTTCCAGGGCAAATTCTTTAGTTCATTTCCTGAGACTAGCTGTGCTCTTACAGCTTGAAGTCCTGTGACAAGATCTCCTGACTGTTATGTTTTTGACACTGATGTGCCCTAGAAGTTTCCAACTTTGTATATAGCTGTGCCTGTGCTCGTGTCTACGTGGACACAACTGTTCAAAGGCAGCCTAAACCAAAGAAAGCATGTGTTTTCAAGGTGCAAGACATAGTGTTAGGACTCAGGAATTCCTCACTGCTAATTCTGGTTGACACGTAATTCCTCCTCCTGTGGCTTTCCATGCATGTGGATGAAGCCAGAGGGACCTACTAGGGGTCACTGCTTCCAGGCCTTGATAGCTATGAATGGGACAGTGTTTTAACATCTATAATATAGGTGAGGAAGTCACACTGATTATCAAAAATCAGTGAAGAATAGCTACATCAATAATAGCTACATGGAAAAATATTTTTTTCCTCTTGTTCTCTAGGTAAAATTTAAATTAATGCTGTTAACTTTAACTTATTTGCAGACCCCTAACTGTGGGGATGTGTAGAGAACTCCGTCATGATCACCTTGCTCTGCAATGTTAAACAGTGGAAAGAGAACTTAAATGTGCTTTTCTATTTTTAGTCTTTCTTCATACCATGTTCTCACGAGTGCTCTCACCATCAATCTTTGCCCTTTCCACATGCAGTCAGTCAGCAGAGTATCGCCTTACTGTATCACACTTTACTGCTGTTATCCGCAGGCTGCGTGTGAGCCAGCTGCACGTGTAGATTGGGCACTTCTGAGGAAGCTGGTTGTAAGCACAGGTGAGCATGGTATGGCTTCCTCCACCATCCGCCGGGGGGGGAGGGCTGATGCCAGTGAGGTGGCCTCCTACCAGCTCAGAGACTCTGCTCTTCTGCACGGACAGCAGAGAGCAAAGAAATTGATCACAAACCTCATCTAGTGACAGATTATGTAAAGCATATGGGTTACGTTGGCTGTTCCTATTTGGAGGCTGGCTGGCTGTCCGTGCTGGGAGGTGTTCTCCACTCCTCTTCCCTTGGTGGCAGGGTCAGTGCTCTGCAAGCATGTAGGCAGGTACTTTGAAGTCCAGCTGCAAGGCCCGACAGACCCATTTCCCACAAGAGCAGAGCTTTGCTACTGCTGACAAGTGGCGGTCTTATGAAAGTATTTAGAGATGCAAAGCAAATGGAAAAGGGGAGTAGGAAGCGCACGGAGCTCAGGAGCTTTCTGCTTATGTTGCTGAAGTGAGCAGAGAAGGCTGTGTGTCCAAGTGTGCATTGTTCTGAGAAAGCCTCTGGCTTTGGCTGTCGATCAGTGGCAGGACCATGCCATGACATACTGTGCATAGCCCTGAGTAGGTGCTGGTCTTTCAGACCTGTCCATGCTTTGGCCTATGTGTGAGGGTTTTCCGGCTTCAGATGTCTTTAAAAGAACCCCACCAAATACCAATCCCCAAGCCCCCTCCCCCTCCATTTTCCAATAAAAGTAGAAAGTAGAAAGACACACTTGCAGAAATTTTCTTTTTTATTTAAGTTCCTTGGTTTTCATGTAGAGAATCTGTATGGTGAACAGTGCA
Source organism: Lepidothrix coronata (assembly GCF_001604755.1). NCBI lineage: Eukaryota > Metazoa > Chordata > Aves > Passeriformes > Pipridae > Lepidothrix > Lepidothrix coronata. Next base: position 2,580,598 of record NW_016690274.1, on the reverse strand, counting down.
AGCATTTCTTGAGTTTTGATTTCCAGGCATCATTAATGTGCAACATCTTTGACAGAAATAAAGTATGGTTCTGATTTTTATGATGCTCAAATTGTGCATCTACAGTTAAAAATACGTATATTAGTTAACTGTAAGAATTTAGTTGCATTAGCCTACTGTATGTCAATGTGTGTTGCTTGCAGCCTGGGTTAGTGGTTGTGATACTCATGTGGGAACTGGAGATAATTGCTGCTAGGTAGCAAATTATCACCGTTACAGCGTTTGTAAAGTTTCTCCCCTCTCTGTTCAGTCAGTACAGGTAGGATACTAGAGCTGCCACTTCTGCTTCTCCTACAGAGGAGTTTCATAAGTGGAAGGTTAAGGGCCCGTGGATTTCTGCCTGCCACATGGAAGTGTGCCAGGCTGTCTCTGCATGACTGAAAATGACGAGGGCTTTGACTGGAAATGGGAGGTGGGAAATTGTTTCGAGAGCAATTGGGAAAGCATATTCACTCTCATAAGGAAAGGATGATTGCAGTCAAAATGAGGCTGCTATACACATGTGGCCAGTTTTAACTGATTACAGAGACGGAAGAGGAAAAATGGAAAACAGAAGATGGGGAGAGGAAAAAAGAAATCTGTTAAGATTGGCTGCATGAAATGTTTTGCTACAGGTGTCTCCAGATAAACTACTGTTCAGATTACAGGAAACCTGAACTAAAATAGTGAGCTTGTCTCCTTCCATCACAGAAGGTGATGACAACAATGATAATTATGTGTTTTATGGAGAAATCCTGACAATAGGTTTTGATATGGGAAGAAGATGGATTTGATTGAGGTTTCAGTCAGTCCTTGGACTCATATAGCCAAAGGAACCAGAGAAAAAAAGCAAAGTATGTTTAATTTACATATGCGCATTTACTTTGCGGGGCACAGTTGTATTTTAAATAATTGGAAATAGCTGCAATGAGCTGCTCTGACAGAACTTCAGCATTCTTGGCCACCTGTTGTGTGTATTGCATACTATTTTTTGACCCACAAGGCATTCAGAGTATGTTGCTGTGCAGGTTGAATAAATTAATAGATAAAGTCAGTAATGAGAAAAAAATGAATAGAAAAAAGAATCAGACAAAAGGTGAATTGATACATTTTATAGTTACCTATGTAATTAGCAGAATAAGCACTGGGGAGCATGTTATAGTGGCTATTCTGTTGTACATCTGTTGCCCAGCTTTCTCTTTTTTTATAAGTGTGTAGCTAGTTTGGGCAGCATGGCTCTAGATAGCATGCTACCAATGGGATCCACTTCTGGCCTGCAGCCTTTTCCTCCAGGTGGTGTGGAAGTAGTGCTTAGGTGGCCAAGGCTGATGAGCTGTTTCAGTGGTTCCTCTTCTGCACAGCCATCTGATTTTGGCCAAACACATCTTTGTTAGGTAGAGGGGAATTGGGCAAAAACATGCCCATGCATATGGTATAGCATCTAGGAGTAAAATTGCTTTACTAATAGCACAGATCTAGGGACTCTCAAAAAACTGAGGTCCTGGTGATGTCATGGCAGTGCCTGGCTTAGGTCCTGATTGTTTTAATATTACATATTCCTCCTCAGGCTGCAACACTACTAGAAGCCACTGAAGTTTTGATAAGTCAGAAACTAAGGCTTCATGATGTAAGTCCTCAGCTCTTAAGCCAGTGTGTTGCTGAAATCAGAGACGTACAGCAGCTTTGCTTTCTCCTGCAGCCTGTGTTTAGGCATTGGAAAACAAAGTTTCCTGATGGGTAGAATTTTTTTTCTTCTTCTTTTTCGATATTGATATTTAATCAAATTTTCAGTGTCTTGTGCACCTGCCTCTTGGTAAACACTCAACACTGTTCTTTCAACAATTTTGCTTATCTTTGGTGGTATACTTATATGCACAGTCCTGCCCTATAAAGGGATTACTAAGGACTTCTATAATATATGTTTCTTTTAGAGCAGGATAAAAATTGATTCTTGTTTAACGAGACAATGTGGCTTTTACCCATTTTTAGCATTATCATATTAATATTACCATTAACATTACTCATTTTAATGTGTAATTTTAACATTACCACATTAATAGCTGACCTATAATATGGGCTGAACAACAATAGATAATGTTTTTAAAGCTGTTTGTTTGTTTTTAAAGGAAAGCTTGGTGGCTAGATGAAAAAGTCCCACTAATTTGCATTTAGTTTCTAAAGTTTGGTCATGGAAAATTAATTAGTATGTGAAAATATTGTTCCTCACTTTGTCCTTTTCTTGACAGTTTTCTGTCATTTCCAATTCATATATATGGGTTTTTTAGCCTCTGAGGTTAGTGTTTTCATTATTTTATTCCTCTAGAGATCTTTCTTGTGTGATTATGAGGAGGAGATGGTAGTCAGGACATTCCTTCTGATGGATTTGGCATGATGAAAGGCAAATGGGGAGAATGTCAAACCCAGCAAGGAAGGCAGGGCAGTCTGGCAAGACTCTTTGGGTCTTTGGAGAGTTTCAGGAAACGGGAGGGGAAAATTGTGCAATACCATTAAAGCAGACCTTGGTCCATAAATCAGTCTAAGGAGACTGACATTTGTGAGTGGGTTTTTTCTCATATAAAGTAAGCTAAATGTTTTTGCCATAACTGCAGAGAAGCAATAAAAGGCTGGGGAAGGCAAAGGTTATAAACAAAGCATACTGTGCCGACAGAGGGTTCACAGATGATGACAAGAAACAAATAAAGTGAATAAGGCCGGTACTCTGTTCTGATAAATTTCATTGATTTCCGCACAGCGTCATTATGGTTGCAGCCTGCCCTGTTATATTGTAGCTCCAAACCTTTCATTATGGCTTCATATGATAACAGCTGTTGAAACGCAGCAGGAGGTTGCAGTGACTACCATGGGGGTAAAGTACCATTTGCTAAGAAAATAATTAGGAAAAACCCCACGTCTGGATAGCTTTTATCTGCCTGTGGTGGTGTCCTTGCAGAGGAACATTGTATGCCAATACTGCATTTGTTTCCTGGATGAGTTCATGAAGCCTTCATAAGAGCAGAGGTGCTCTATAAAGCAGTATAATCAGACAGATCCCACTTGCTGAGTCAGTGCAAATGGTTTGCTGCTGTGCTCTGCCTGGACTTCATGAGACCGCTGTGTGAAGACTGTCCAATGTCCCTCTTTTTCACATAAACACAGGTACCTGAAGCTTTTTGCTGCTGTGACTACCCTACTGTCAGTGCCACACTAAGCAGTTTGTGCCTAGATCAGGTATCTGCTTACACCAGTAACACTAATTTAAACACGTCTGTAGCCATATTTAAAAAAAAAATAGAAAGCTAAAACAGGAACTCGGTCCCCAAATGCTGTATGATTTCCTAACAGTATAAGGTGAGGTACAAAGTAGCTCCAAATCCCAAGAGTTTTGACCAAATCTCCCCTTACCCTAGGTAAGCACAAGTCCATCCATTATTTTCTTGTTTGCTTCTGATCTGATGCTGAATGAGGAAGGAGGCCTGAAACACAGTCTTAAGGAACTTTTAGCAAAAGAGAGCATAGACTGTGGGAGTGTGGTATATAAGCTGATACTGGCATATGCTATGGGAGTGCAGGAAAGCTGCCAAAGCACCTGCAGGCTGCTGCTTGGCAGCAACATCAGAAAGGTACCTGGTTCCCTCTTTCTTACTAATAATTGGTAAAAGACCAAGGAGAGTATGCATATGTGGAGAAAAAAATGGGATAAGAGGACAAAAGGAATAAAAACCAGGTCATGTATCTAACATTGCGTACAATACTGAAAATAACTGTGGACTGTTAGTTACTTTGAAGAAACCCAAGCTCCAGCTATGTGGAGATGAATGAATTGGGAAGGAACTCCTCTTTATTCATTAAATGTACTTTAAATGTACTGCATGTACTTACAATGTACTTACAATACTTATTGTAAGATTTCCATTCCTCTGCAGCCCACCCTGTCATATCAGCTCAGGGTGCTGCAGTGTTCCTGACTCTAAAATATTTTTGGAGGATGGCAAATCCTTTATGGAGCTTTTTTTTTCTTTGCGTTTTTTGTGATGATGATGTGTATTTGTGGGCAGAAAAGGTTATTTATTTAATACCATCACTGGAGTAGCACTGAATCTATCATCTACTTCTGCCTTTGACCTAGTATATTTCTTGCTACAGTCCTGTCTGCCTCACCATCCTGAACCTTTTGCTCTTCTGCAGCTTTTGAGTATGAATAAAAAAGCCATGGACAAGTGCAGGGAGTCTCAGGGATGTGGTTCCAATAACTTTCTGCAGAAATATATTTCAAGGACTGGTGTGGGCTGTGGGGCTGCTGTCAGCTAGGAGGGAAGGTAGAGTACAGGTCGGATGCCATCACAGAAGAAATGACATGGCTCTCCAGGAACCTCCCTGCTTGCCTGCCCACCGCCACTTGTTGCTCTTCTTAAAGACATTACGGTTGCCTTACTTGCTTTCCCTGGGAAGAAAATACTGCGTTAGGGGTGTGATAAGGGATACCTTTAACTGGAGGTTGTGAAAGAGTGTGAATTATTGAGCACTGGAATAGGGGGAGGGGACAGGAAATTCTTCTGGTACCTAAACCTGAATCTTGGTTACACCTGTGACTCTACTGACACTATTTCAGTTGGAAAGAAGGATATGGGCATGGAGACTCAAGTGCTGTAGTTCTTAACCTTCCTTATGAGGGCATCTAAATTCCAAAAGTCAGGTCCATGCAAACCCTTTGTCTTCACAAAATTTACATAGAGAATAAATCTTGTGTTCTGTAATGTATGTGTTCTGTAATACCTTTTTCTTCATGACTCTGGAACACAGTTATATCTTAGAAGTTTTCATGATCCCATTGATGTTTTGCAGGGTTCCTTTCTTGCAGAACTAGGGAATGCTGTGTTGCTCTTGGGTAGTTGCCACACCACATTGTCTAGCCCTAGGCTAAGGGATTTTATTTATTTTTATTTCACATTGTTTCAACTGTTTTCACTTTTATTTTATTTCCATGCTCCAGCAGAATTTCTTCATGAATGTGGCAGCACATCAGTTTTCTTGGCTTATGAGTTGTAGTTAGTTAAATAGCCTGCTGGATTTGTTTGCCCTTATCTGAGAATTTTCATACTGTAGCAGCAACAGATTGAAAGGTGACATTGAACTCTTACCAAAGTGAGGGAAGAGATTGGAAAGTTGCCAGAACACTGCTGATCTGAGCTTTCTCTACGTCATGTTCATGTTAATTAAAGTCCCCAGATGAGACACTATCACTCTTTTAAATGGAAAAAGAAATCTTTGCTAGAGTGTATAGCAATGTAATTTGGAATGTAACTCTATGCATGGTAAATTGCATGGACATATATACACTGAGATCTGTCCCCTACACACTCTGCGTTGTTCGGTAACTATGATTTTTAAAAAAAAAAATTTTTTTTAGTGGTTGCTTTTCTGAGCCTCTGTTGCTTATATGCTTTCTGGTCTTCATTATATAGGTTTTCTATTATTAAGACTGCGTTCAATTATATTCTTCATCTCTTACTTTTACATTTTTTTGTGTTTAAGCCAGTCAAATAATCAACTAAACTGTCACTATGAATGAAATTGGAAAACATTTGTTTATCAGTAGCAAGAGAAACATTGGCTGTCACATCTAAGAGGTATAACTTAGCTTTCAGTCTTTTGTTATTTTCTTGGTTTCAGTGAACAGATAAGTACTGTTACTGTTCATAATAGAGTGACTGTTCACAGAGGGGCTACTGAAGGCTTTATTGTAATAATAAGGTGAAGCTGATATGAAGAGAGTCATCTTGTGCAATAAAACATAGCTCTGCTTACTGATGCAGAAAAGGAGGAAATGTCTGAAGACCTCTCTCTCATATCTCTTGTAGGATTACCTCGACTGTATCACTGACCAGACCAAGCTGTCCCTGGGGACAGAAGAGCGATCAGCCCTGTTTGGAAACATACAGGATATCTACCATTTCAACAGGTAAATTCATATTTAACTAAATGAAAACAATTCAATAGCCTATATTAATGGGAGGGGGCAAACCAACCAAAGGTGCTTTTATGACTCTAATATGGCCAAGATATATAAATTGAGAAATTATCTACTTTTGATTCTAAGCAAAGTTGGGTTGCTGAGATCAGATTTTTTTTAGCTGTTTATTGGATGAATCAAGTGTGGTCTCCATTTTTGTTTTTATGCTGAGTATTTTTATGAATGTAAGCTTAACCTGGTCTGTGCCTTAACTGAGCTTAATGCAAGACCACTGTGAATGAAACTCTTGCCTTAATAAAGAGATATTTTATTCCTACTATATAGGGTCCTTCTGTGTACCTATGTACATCACCCAGATCTGGGATTTGTAGTGTTTTATACTACTAGAGACTCCCTGAATTAATTCCCAAAACTGTGTTGAACTGTGAACTGTGTTGTTCGTTTATTGAAGTCTTCTGTTCAGTATCTTTCCAGCCTTCTCTAAAACTCTGCAGATGGGATTCGTGTATATTGGGGACCTGGAGTAAAATTTCTTGCTTTTATAGCTAGTGCCACATTGTGTAGGACCTCAGTATCTGCAGTTTTAGGAGCATGCTACTGCTAGTTTTGTCTGAATTCTCTGTTACTATAAAAATAATTAACTTATTCAGCATTTAAGGAAAATCTGAATATTTTACCAATGCAAGAAATATATTGACATAAAGTTCTCACATCTTTTATATCCCAATATTCCTGTAAAAACTCTTTTAGCTTTGCTATAGTTGACAAAACATCTCCCAAAATACTGTGTTTTTTGAAGAATAACAGACAATTTAATTGAATCAAAAGAGGATTCTGAAGTGGAGTGCTTGTGTCAAAGAGCATCTTCAATGTTTTTCCATCATCATGGGAAGTTACTTTAAAGTGATTTAACTGCTGGAATCTCTGTTCACTGTCAAAGGAAAGAGTAAGAATGGATCTATTCAGAATTTATGGACAAAGATGAAACCAAAAATCTTTTCCTGAAACTTAAAATAGCTACTGCAGAGGAATGGAAATATGCTTAACTAGAAAGCCGCTGTGTCTTGCTTCAGCTGCAACAACTGACTTGATCAAATGTCTAACAGCTGGAAAATACATGGTGGGAGCCTGCTAAAACAGACCATGAGCCTGTTTTAGAGCCATGAGACAATGATTGTAAGCTTACAGATTCTCAGGATGGAAAACCACAGTCCTGACCGTTACATTTTCTGATCCTTCAAAAGCTAGAAAAATTACAGACTTGGTAACTAGGACACATTTATGCCAGCATCATTGCAAATATTACCTAATAAAAATACCTCCAAGTATGATCAATCATTATGCAAAATAATTGAGCTGTGGGGAGGGGAAAAGAAAAAGATTTTCAGTGGTTAAAAAGAAAAAAAGAAAAGGAAACCAACAAAAAAAGCAGTTTGGGGCAATTTTAGAGATATAGGTATTTTAGAAAGGTTAAAACTCACCTGAAAGTTGTCCAAAGTGTCTAGCAAATTACGAGTGTATTTCAGGCCTTCTGATATAAAGTTTTGCATGGAAATTGAGAGTTTTTAGAACTGAACACTCATTGTAGATCAATATAGTTTCAAGGATTAAGTTTACTCCTGTTTGAAATTTGGCATATAGCTTCTGGGTCCTAAATGTACTCAAAAAGCCTTTTTATTTATTTTTCCTGTCAGAAAGATGTCCACTTGGCAATTCTACATTAGTAGTTTCAGATGATTTTTGTGAGCATGATTTTGTAGTTTTAGAGTTACTTTGTTTTTCTGAGCTTTGAATTTGACCATTAATCAATGATCAAAGGTTTTAATCTTGGGTTTTTACACAGACTTTCAGATCTGAGAAATGTCACTTCAATAAATGGGAATTTCTGTCAGCTAAACTACTTAGGATTTTCGGATATTGTGCTAAATGGCAAAAATTATGGTCAAGATGGTAACTGCTAGTCCCATGACTGTGATCTCTTTTTTGAAAGCTATTTCTTAAAGCAGAATCACTGACTGTATACTGGTCCACTGATCCTACTGTCCCTTGGGAAAAGCTCCCTCAATATTGGTTTATTTATTTAGAAGGGGGAAGTGTTCTCTAAGTCAGCATTTGCTGCCTTTCTTCCCTGGCTTCCCTGCTGAGATTCTTTCCAGTGTCCCTTTAGGATAAATTGTCCATGATACCATGACTCAGTTCTGAAAAGGAAACTCTTCAGAGAAATATGCTCAAGTTTAGTACTTCTACCAAGACTTAGGAGAGGTCAAGCTGAAACTTCTGCTGCTGACACAGATCATCCTGCATGGTCCTTGGCCATCAGTGACTACTGAAGAACACAAATACAGTGAAGGAGCTGTTTTCTGAAACTGCCATACTCAGCAGTTCCTGCACTCTGAGTTTCAGTGGTAAGGTCTGGCTGCTTCTTCTGAGAAACCTTCATAAAGAATGGAAGCATCCTAAAAGGCATTATAATTTGACTTATTCATTGGTAAGATAATGAATGCACTGTGTACAGAATTGTAGGTCTCTTTATGCTTACCTCTCCCATCCCAAAAGACTTAGTATTAGCTCTCTGTGATGATCATACAGATTCAGATTTTCCCAGCCCATAATAACCCAAGCTATATAACTCAGGTCATGGTCTTAAGCGGCAGTGGCACTTTTATCATGCTTCAGTCTGAATTTTGTTAATGATTCAGCTGAGAGAGCATGAAGTTCCTCTAATGGTGCTCCCTCGTGCTCCCTTGTGGCCTAGGTGTTTGGCACAACTGAGTTGCAGAGACCAAGAGCTGTGAACAGCATAAAACCTCTGTATATTCAGGTGAAGGGGACTAATGTTTTTTTCTATTGTTTTTTCTGCCTCCTGCCAGGTACTTAAATGTAGTCTATAATAAAAGCCCTGCTTTTTCACATGTCAGCTTGGTATTATAGGGATTTATTTAAGTTTTTCAGGATGACTGAGCATGACAGATTTGCTTATTTTACAGTGGCAGACTGCTCTTACCAATCCCATTCTTACCAGCCAGGTGAGACAGCAGAGAGTGCAGTATAGGTAACAAAATCTTTCAAAAAACAGCCTTATACTATGGGCTTGTGCTGAAGACACAAACCACTAGCCTATCTACTGCATAAACCTGGACTGATTGGATGAATATATAAAATCTTTAAGTGTTCTTTACTGTATCCTGAAGGAGAAATAATGTGGTTTTATAAAGAGACCAGTAGGAATAAAATGACAATCAAAGTGCTATGTACTCTAAGCCATCAGGAGAACCTCTTCCTGCCAGACAGCAGGAATTGTTCTGAGCCTGTTTGGCATGTTTGATGTTATTTCCAAAACTCATGTGTGGGACACAGTCAGTCAGTGTAACTAATAGCTATTGGTCACCATTGCTACAACTTGCTTCTTTTCCTGATGTAAACGAGCTTCATGACTGTGGGGTATCAAGCAAGGGTTTTATTTTTATTCCTATTTTGATGGATGGAGAAATTGAGGTGTGGAGGTGAAATTGTTGCTGTACAAAGTGACTTAGTTACCACTGAATCTGAGGTTTCTGCCTTTGTTCTTTTTGACTGCTTTCTGATTTCTCCCTTTCCTTCCTCCAGTAATTAGAGAAGCAAAGAAGAAGGCAGGAAACTCTTCAGGTTTACTCCTTTTTGTACATACAGACAGAAATTGTGTCTGCTTACAGGGGAATAGGGTAGTTCCCTAGATACGGGCTTAGGAGCTCTTAGGCAAAACTTGCTCAGGGAACCAGCTGTGAATTCAGAGAAAAGTAGCCCTAAATGGAAAATCATCTGTGGGAGTTGGGGGGGGAGAAGGAGGAGAAGAAAATTCTATTAGAGCACAATTTAGCAGAAAACTCAGTTTCTTCTCTCATTTTTCTGAGCTCATCTCAGTAAGACTGAAGACTGTTCAGATCAAGGAGATACCCTTGAGGTTTTCTTCTCCTACTTGAACTCTTTCTTTCACTGAATTTGCTTTTGAGAACTGAGTTTCATACAACGGCGAACAGGCTTCCTTATTGCTTTGCTCTTGTTACAATGAATTAATTTCCTTTTTGGTATGTGAAAATTATAAAAGTCTCTCAGTGAGGTGTTGTTTTCATGCACATAGAATGTATATATTCCCTTCCAGAAAACTTTTTCCAAGCTAACCATTTTTCTTCAGCGAAGAGACAACCTATAGGTCGACAAATTTTCTTCACTGAGCTTCTTAACATTCTTCTATGTGTAATACATCCCTGGTTCTCACCAGTATTTTTCAGAGCAGCTCCTCATCTCCCTGAGTCAAGTAAAGCTCCTAGAACATACAAAGTCTTCATAAGATAGTGCATGTACTTCAGTAGCTTTTAAATTTTCTTAGTTTTAAATTGTGTTAGTTGATATACAAGCTACACAACTGTTTGACCACACCATTATGAGTATTGTAGAAGAGCTGTCATAGAATCATAGAGTAATTTGGGTTGGAAGGGTCATCTAGTCCAGCCTCCCTGCCACGAGCAGGGACATCTTCAACTAGATCAGGTTGCTCAGAGGCCCATCCAACCTGGCCTTGAATGTTTCTAGGGATGGGGCATCTACCTGAAGGAAGGGGCTCAGCTTTGCTTAGCAGATCACCAATCCATGGTCATTGTGATGACTTGAATTTTTAAGTACGTGGAAATACCATTTCCTTATAGTTCTCCTCTGCCTACAAATAAAAAACCCAGTGGCTGGGGAGTCCTTTTTTAGGACTCCCTGTGTCATTAGGTACTGCCATGAATGGTGAAGCACTGTCTGGTTCCAAATAAACCGGTGTGTTCATTTCAAGGTGTGCCATAAATGTCCTACCTTTTCCTGTTCTTTGTTTTAGTGAACTTCTGCAAGATTTGGAAAACTGTGAAAATGACCCTGTGGCTATAGCAGATTGTTTTGTTTCCAAGGTAAGTCCACAGTATGACACCAGTTTTAGAACGATATGGATGGAGGAAATAGGTTTAATTTATTAGCTTTTGAGACCTAATTCTGATAGATTATGTGACATCAATCAAGAAAAGCCAGCAAATCTATGGAAAAGAAAGGAATTTCTCTTAGTAATTGGTAAGGATATGCCTCTGATTTGCATTTCTAAAAAAAAAAATCAAGAAAAAGGTTTCATTTGAAATGGTGTATCTTAAAAACAACTAGAGAATAAAACTTGCTTGCATTTTTAGAAAAGGCAATAATATTAACATACTTGTGACCATATTGTTTTCTGAATCCCACAGCTATACCTTTAATTTTCTTTTTAAATGAAATGGCCCAAAGTCTAGCCTTAAGATTCAAATCTCATCTCTCTGAAATGCTTTGAATTTTCTGAACATGGATCTGACATCTTTATTTTGTTGGGTAGTACTGAAGCCAAAAAATATGGAGAAGGAGAAGTTGTTGGGTGCAGGAGAATCAGAGTAGGTGACTTTCATTGTAGGAAACCCAGCGAGCCAGTCAGGGAGAAGAGGAATGGCTATAATAGGTAGGGCAAAAAGAGATTAAATAATTTGGGCTATAGATGATTCTAGTTCACTGCAGACTTCAACAGAGAATCTACATAGGCCTTGAATCTGTAGAGCCCAAATGTGTTAAGAAATAATGCCATCTCCATGGTATTTCTAGAGGAAGAGGAGTGGAAGAGGGGTCATGTAGTTGTTTAAATTTGGATAATCCCTATAGATGTTTGCCTTTTTCTATTTAAAAACAAAACCAAAACACCAAAACACACACACACACAAAACCAACAAACAAAACCCACACAACAAACCCCCGAAGAAACCAGAAAATAAGACCCTGTCATGTTTTATACTTTGTCCTGAGCTCAGTATTGCCAGCATCAAGCATTCAACGTAATAGGTCTAACACATGGTTTTAGGATTAACTAAACACCCTCTCATGGTGGCCTAGTAATTTGTTTGGCACTGTTGTGACACAAGGGATTTTATCGTAACAGGGAATGATGATACCAGCTTAGAGCTGCTGTCTCACCAGATCACTTGCTTCAGCTGAGTTTGAGAAAGCTGTTATTTATCTAGTAATTGATCTTTTGTAAGCATTGAGAGACCTTAATGTTGGCACCACTACCACAGAAGTAGAATGTATTTTTGCCCTATTGCAGTGGGGTTTATGGCATGTTGTTATTACTACAGATAGCCTGGACTGAATTGAAGGAGAGAGAAAATGGGATAGTGCAAAGTCCTGCTTCTGGAACAGAATAATCTGATGTGCACACTGGGTCTGTCTGACTAGGAAACAGCTTAGCAAAAAAGATCTGGGATCCTGGTGGGCAAGAAGCTGTGTGTAAGTCAGCAGAGTTGCCTGTGCAGTGAAGGCCAACTGGGAGGCCTTCAGGATACTTACAGATAAAATGATTTGGAGCTGGTAGATCTTTCTGCTGTATTGCTTGCTTATAGCTGGGACCGCTGGGACCACTCCTGCTTGGATATGAAACGGAGTTGGTGCAAGTGCTAATAGTAAGTCCAGGAAAAAGTTGTGTTCTCATTCAAATTGGCCAACTGAAAGGGCTTGTCTGGTAGACTTTCTGGCCATTAGTTCTAAAATCCATCTGCATATCATTGCTTGTGCTTTTTGTTCCCTTGTCAAATGCTTTTAGCATTTGTATTATTGGCAGGCAACTGCCTGATGGCTCAGAAATTGCTAGAGATTGCAGTCCTAACAGGCATTTTTTAGCTTCGTCCAGACAAGTGCAAACACTTAAAAGCAAAATCAAACAATACCAAAATACCCCACAGTTCTGATTTTGGCCATGAAGATGTCATTACAGCAACTGCTGACTGTCTTAACAGACTCCAGTTGTTCATTCTTGGTTGCTTGTGTCTTCCCGGCACCGAGTAGTGGAAATAAAACTGCCTTTTTTGGCAGCATGCAGTCCTTCAAGTCTTACGGGACTTTGGCCGTTTATTGTTTGATTGCTTCAAGTGTGTTAGATCTTTGCTGTGAATTAAGAAGCATGGGAATATCATGATGCTGAAGTCATAGCTCACAGCCTTAGCTAATGGATGTAGCTCTGCTGGAGATTCTTGAATGCTTCCAGTGGAACTGTGTGTAGGTTATACGAGCTGTGGATCTAGAGTCATTTTTTCACCCTACTGGTTCAGCTGTGAATATTGTAGTTTTGGGGAATTTTAATGTATAATCAGATTTTCTCTGTAGGTACTATGTTTACTTTTTGCACTCTATGAAGCTCAGTAACTGCATAAAATAAAAGTAATTTCTTTCTTAGAATTCACATGAAATGACGCAAAGTTGGTTTGCATATATAACAGAACAGTCCTCCCTCTTTGTCTAGAAGACCTGTATTAACTCCAGTATGTAAAAGGTCTTGGAGACATTTTGCTGGTAACCGTAATTGGAGGCTGATAAAAGGGTTCTAGTGCAAGTTTAGCCATAGCTTAGTTATTCACACAGAACACTGTTCATAATTTTTTTTGCCAGTTCAATCTTTTATTTTCCTAGTAACGATGCCAATGTTCATTAGAAAATTGACTTCAGTATTCTACATGTTTACATGTAAGTGAGTTAAAAAGGAGAGCTGAATTCTGGCATGTTGCTTTTCTCACTCAGCACCCCAGAAATTCAGAACATATGTTTTCTGACAGACACACTAACCAGCTTAACCAAGGAGAAAGAGAGAATTACTCTAATCTAGCATCTCAGTGAAGAGGACATCCAGGCAATTGACTTCAGTTTGCACACTGACTCCACTCCTTTTCTCAGTTTCCATTTTCTTCTAAAGTGCCTTTTATGGCTATAAAAAAGCACAGTGCACCAAGAGTTGAGGGAAGATCGGAAATGTATGTGGAGGAGATGCACTGTGAATTGACTCCACATTGGGGACCAGCTAAGTATATATAGCTGGGATATGCTCATGCTTGGCTTTGCCTTGAGAATGACTTGCAGTCAGTGTAGATGAGCTCTTGATTTGTCTTCATTTTTTTGCAGCCTCTACCACAACAGTTTTTGGACCCCAGATTAAAAATGATCTCTGGAGCAATTCCAGTTTGTGTGCAGAGATCAGTTTTAATCTGGTCTGAAGACAGTTGATGCGAACAAAACGATAGTTTAAAGATGTCCAAAGAATTAGGGATGAGCGTAGCTGGTGTTTTCCTTACACTGTGAAAGTATTCAGAAAAATATTGAATCCATCTTAGTTCCGGCTTTTCTTTTGCTTCTGAACATAGTTCACAGCACTAGCTTTAGCCTGCATGGCTTGTGTCCTGATATGCTCCCAGTGACATGGTGCTCTCTGAGGAATCTGTTGTGAAGTAGAGCAGACCAGCTGGGTGTGGGAACTGAAAGTCCCTTTGACCGTGCAGAGGTGCCAGGTACCCAGGCAGGCACTGGGAGAACAGCCATCCTGAGTAGTGTGGTTTTGTCAGGTCAAGGAAGAGCCTCTCTTGGAAGTGACTCTCTTGGCCACTTTCCCAATGAGTTCACACAAATCCAGCCAATGCCTAGGCAAGGTGTATTATGTTGATTCACAAGAGATCTGCAAGTATGAGTGCATATGAACAATCTTATCCTGGAGGCAGAATACATGTGCTTGAATTTCTCCTAGTATTATGCTCGCATTGCTCAGTAAAAGTAAATGCTCTCTGATGGTTTTGTGTGATGAAATGAACGGTGCACTGAAGTGAGTGCACATGTAAGTGCAGTAAGGGCATGAGAAACTACCTTTTTTTTTAATAAAAATTTGTTCCATTTCATACCTATACTAAAATTCTTTTAAAATCAAAAAAAACCCCATTAAAAGTAATTTTGACCTTGTGTAAAAAAAAAAAAACAACAAAAAAACCAAACCAAAGAGGGACAGCGTGAAAAGGCTCACAGGGATTTCAGACACGCTTTTGATTTTGAGGGGAATGTGCACGCAGTACACTCTATAACCCTGAAGTGTTTGGTCTTTTTTATTTTACAGATAGTGCTTTCATTTGTTAAAATTTCACAGCAGATATTCTTTTCCTTTCTGTTTGAAAAGCAGAATAATGACGTGACTATGAGTAGAATATATATATAAAAATAAATTGGCTGAAAATGTTCTGTACTCTGCTTATGAAGTAGTTCTATAAATTGCATTACTCTGTTATCTTAGCCATGGGAATATATTATAATTTATACGAAAAGCCCCCAAACATAAACCTTGAATTAATATATGCATATATAAAATAAATCACAGTTTTTTGCCATACTGAATTTCATCCTAATGTTCTCTCTTAAGCACCCTGACTTATTATGTGTGCTAACTGGTTTGGTAGTGATTGCCATAGAAAATTACACAGTGTAATGTCTGCAGTACTTTGAGGTTTGTTAATTTTCATTTTGAGTGGAGATGGTTTAGAGCTGTGACTGTGGTTCCAAACATGGACATGAACAGGCTGTGACACAGGCTCACTGTCTCTGGGTGTGGACATGGGGCATAAGTACACTGCCATAAAAATTAGCTGCAACAACAAAATTAGTTCAAGTGTGAAAAACCAAGCTAAATTATTTAATTGTATTTGTATCAAGACTACATTTTGTTGGTTTCTAAGAGCAGAGCAGTTTAATAAGCTGTGAGTAAATGGGAATCACAGTCCTCTGGGGAAACATTTACTAGAAGTTTGCTTGAGTTATTTTTTTCAGAACATTTATTACTGAAATCCACTAAGACATATTGAAATGGATTGCAATGACTTGTACTCATGCAGAGTAACATCGTATTTATACAAGGTCCTTATGGATCACTGCTCAGTGGAGAAATGAATGGCATAACTTGCTTTACCCCTGTGAGAGGGGTACAGGACTAGTGCTGTTGGAATTGGGGAAGGGCACTGGCTCTTTCTGATGAATGGCCAAAGGAAAAACAACCAAACCCAAACAATGAGAAACAAAAGCCACAACCTGCATCAGCCCTCTCCCCAGACGGTGGTGCTCCGCTGCCTTCTGTGAAGGCAGATGTTTGGTCTTGCCATTCACCAGCAATGACCTCTGGTAGACAGCCCCTCCGGGAGCACAGCTATTGTGCTGCAGAATGCCAGAGCCCATTCTGAAGATGTTTTGTGTGGAAACTGGGGTCTTATTTACTACTGGAGGATTTCATTTTATCAGTCTAGAGCTTAGGAAAAAAAAAATTATTGATTTTGGGGACACTTTGCCATTTTACAGTGCTTTCTTAGTCTTTAGAACTCCAGCAAGCAGCAGAAATTGTGTATTATTTGGGATAGAAGTTGACAGTCAGATGTGGATTTAGAGCACATGGGAGTGTTTCTGGAAACCTGTTCTTGCATAGAATTAAATGATGATTATTAAGAAAAAAATTAGGCCAGGGAGGAAAGAAATGAAGCTCAAACTTTAGCTCTGAGAAGCTTGTCAGCATTAAGTTTGAGCAATTGCACTGTGACAGGCAAGTGTGGAAACCCACCCAAATCTAGTTCTAACTTGTTTGGGTAATAGCTTTCTGCTTTCACATAATTTACTTTAAAAAAAAAAAGATTGCTTTTGTGGCTTCTAATTTCACGCTTAGGCTGTGCTCAAATGTGAAAGTATTTATAATTGCTTGAAAATCACATGACAAGCATAAGCTGCAAAACTTATTTTTCACAATAAGTATGTCTGGCACATGGTGTGGTTCTTGGGGCTGTCCTGTGCAGGGCCAGGAGCTGGACTTCAGTGATAGTTGTGGGTCCCTTCCAACTCAGGGTATTCAACAATTCTATGATACGCGTGTACTTTAACACACAAAAAAATTAGATATGTGCAAGCCAGCTGTTTGAAGGGGATATGTGTAGTGATGGTGTTTTGGTTTGGTTTTCGTTGTTTGGGGTTTTTTTTAAGATGCATAGATTTTCATAAGGTACCTTGGAGGCTGTGTTGCAAAGCCACTTGTTTTATCTCTGTGTAGATTTCCTTGGTTTTTCCTTCAAGTAAAGGAAAAATTTCTCCCTTCTCCCCCATAAATAGTGAAATTAAATTCTGGTTGTTTTAGGACTATCACAGTGAAAGCAGAGAATTCACTGATCAGGAACTGGAGGTGGTGTCTTGGCATCATCATCTTTATCTTACACACCTTAGCTGCTAGTTTGACAAAATCTAAATATATGCAAACTTTTCCTCCCCATCCAGAGTGAAGATTTCCACATATATACGCAGTACTGCACCAATTATCCAAGGTAGGAATTATGGGCTCCCTTTCTTTGTTTGTCCTTTGGCCAATTTAAGTAATGCAAGTTGCAGCTTATGCAAAAACGGAACAGCTTCTCCCCCTGCTAAATTCAAGGAATGGTCAAGGAGTTTACCTTTTCTGTAAAAAAGAAAAAAATGCAATAATTTTTTAAAAATACTCATCTAAAATTTTGGTTTGACTGCTCTTCTTGTTCATTGCTTTATCCTTCTTTAGAAAATGATGGTCTTATTCTGCAACACTGCATATATAATTCCCAGTAAGAAAGAGTGGTTGCAGAAACAGCAGTGATTAGAATAAGAACCAGCTGCCCTCTTTTACAAGGAAATAAGAAAACAGTTCTTGACTTTACCTACAAACTTACTGAGACAGTGTCCTAAAGGTATGTATTGATGTTTTCAGGTCAGTGGCTGTGTTGACAGAGTGCATGAGGAACAAGGCACTGGCCAAGTTCTTCAGAGAGCGGCAAGAAGCGCTGCAGCATTCTCTGCCCCTGGGCTCTTATCTCTTGAAACCTGTCCAACGCATCCTCAAGTACCACCTGCTTTTGCATGTAAGCACACATTAGAAATGTATTTTGTTTAGGGCTTCTGCATGTCGGAGTTCTTGCCTTTGGTACAAGGCTTGATGGTTAGAAAGGTTCTGGGTTTCCTTAAATGCTCTTTCATTTGTCTTCGTCATTTCACACCATATGCATATATTTGGGGTGGGGAATTTGTGGTAATTGTTTTAGACACATTGAGTCAGTCTGTGCATAACAAATAATTAGCACTTTTTTTGAAAATCTGTCTGTAATTCTGAAGTTCTTCAGAAAATTCTTGTCATGATTAAACACTTTTGTACACAAATTTATTATTCCAATGAAGAACAACATTTTTCCACATATTGCAATGTTGGGGGTGGTTGAAAGAAGGATTACATACATATAAACACCCTGACTACTAAGAATTTTGTGTAGAGGAATGACTGAGGAAGTGGGAACTCTTTCCATATTCAGTGAATTGAGTTAAGCAAGTTTCAGAATTTCCTGCTTTATTGTTAATGTTTTCAACATATGTTTCCTATTAGAGAGTCATGTTCTAGTGAAGTATAAAGACACTGATCCTTATTTAAAATGTCTGGCACTATTCTGCTCTCCAACTGTAAAGTTATGCCTCGTGTATTTCCATCAGGGTTTTGTAAGTGTGCAGATATGTTCTGTGTTTTAAGAATGCCATTAAATACTGTCTGAAAAGATCTCCTGTCAGTGTGCTACACTCTCTTTCTGGGCCTCTCTGCTCACATCGGCTGCTGCAAGTGTAGTCACTGCTAAACTGACCATAAAGGCTTGATTTTGTTAGTCATCTTGTGTTAATCAAATTGATAGCAACATGCAGTAGTAACAAAGGCAGGAATGTTGCATTTGAGTGATTGCAATGCAAAGACAAAATAGTAGAGATGAAAATATTGTATTGTGTCCAGCTAGAAAAATTAATTTAGGAATAATAGGCCTTTTTTTTTTTTTACTTCTGTCTTAGGAAATAGAAAACCACCTTGACAAGGACACTGAGGGCTATGATGTGGTGCTAGATGCCATAGATACAATGCAGAGGGTGGCATGGCATATAAATGACATGAAAAGGAAACATGAACATGCCATCAGGCTCCAGGTGAGTTCCCAAAGAGATTTTATGGGTGTTTTTGACTGTTTTTGTCAATATATATGCAATTAACATTTTTCAGTTTATCTTTTCTTTTAATCTTTGTCAGTCATAATTTAGACTCCTGTTGAGCATGCCCGTGGCTGTTCGATCTTGGAAAGCATGGTCATAACTGCTCCAGGAAAATCTCAGACATCTCTACCCTACAAGCAGCATCCTGTAAAGCATTTATTTTGCAGTAATATGGAACTCAAGATAACTCTTCTTTCTTCCTTTCCCTCAATTGTACAGCACTGCTGTACAACCCTAGGGCATGGCTTTGTTCAGAAATCCTGTGGTTTCCGATTTCTCCCCTTTGTGCTGATTAATTTTGTTTTGAGGCATTTCTTGTGCTGATTCTTGTTTAAGAACTTTCCTCTTGGGCCTTTTGCAGACTCATTATCAGTTGCTTTTGTGAAAAGCATAAGCCTAGAAACGTGATACTTAAAAAAACCTTAACTTTGCTTCCAATGAAGAATTTTTGAGGAGAAAAAACAAAAGCTACACCCCGAATAACTTTTGGCATCAAGAGCAAGCTCTTTTGTAGAATTTTTACCTGCATTCTGTTTCCTGGTTCTGAGTAAATCGTGATTTTAGACTACACTTTCATCTGAAGTATTTATGTCTCTCTAAGAAAACTGGGGAGATTTTTTTAGTTTACAAAAGGGAGTAATAGGCTTATATAATTTCAGAAATCTATGTCATGTTATCCTTTGTCCATTTTTTTTCTTTTTAACATAGATGAAAATTATTTACCTTTTTTTGTGGTTTTGTTTTTTTTTCCTGGGGTTTTTAATGTTTGGGTTTTGTTTTGTTGTTGTTTATGTGTAGGGAGAATAGGGTTATATTTGACAATGTCTTGCCTGCAGCGGTGTAACCTTTTTCCACATGTTGCTGGAAATGCATGTTAATGACTTTTAACTACAATCTACTATAAATTTGAGTAATTATATTTGGCAATAAAGAAGGTTAAGGGCTTTTGGGAAAAAAGATTCTTTTGTTTTTTTAATTTGTTGAGCTCAGCTGGCAAATGTGTGGGGTTGTGGAAAATGTTCATGTTCATAGTTACCCTTTAAAAAAGTAAAATCTGTTTCTGTAGCCATAAGGGTAGGTCTTCTGTGGGCTATCACATTGCCATGTGGTCTGTAATTCTGCAATTTCTGTGACAGCAGTTCCTGCGCAACGTCTCCCTCAACAGAGGTGGACATGATCCCTGTGCTGTACCCTGACTTATTTACAAGTTCCTGGAGAGATCTGATAAAAATGCAACTTTTTTCATTTCCTGTGAATGCTTTAGCATTTAGTGTTTGTGCTTCACTTGTACTGAGATATTTTCTCGCTAAAGTCTAGTGTGCTAGAGAGCCCAATCTAGGATGAGGCAATCTGTCCTTGTTTCGCTTATGCTGCCAGGTTTAAAATCTGATGGATGTTTTTAAAGATTTCTCTAAAGGTTTAGTCTGCTTTTAGAATTTGCTGTCCCATGCGTCAGTCCTATGTCATTGCCACTGACAGAAAACACAAGCAACTCAAGGAAACAAGAATAGCAACTCAAGGAAACAAGAATAGCCATGGTTAAGTGGCAACCTTGTGAAGATGTTCTTAGATGTTGTTACAACCTTTTTTTTAATTTTCTTAATTAATAAATAAGGTGAGAAATATCTATCTTATCTATACTAAACATTGAAATACAAGCATATCTTCAGATGTTCAGTTGACCAAATCACTCCTGGTCCTTTAGTCTTCTGAGAATCATCTCTTCAATCTGAACACCTCACACAACTTCAGGAGAATACATAGGGTGAGAGGCAAGTGTTAAGAGGAATTGATTAGGGATGTAGAGGAGAGAAGGGCACAGACATGAGAGAGACTGATGACTGCATTACAAAAGATTTTCCATCTCTGAGAACACAGGGAGATGAGGTTGTATTCTTTCATTACAGGCTGTCCCAGGGAGCTCAGGGCTCTTTGCTGGGTCCATGCAGAGGCAGTAACAAGTACTCAAGGCATGTTCTAGTCTGGGCTTTGCAATAAGTCTCCAAGCACCTGGCTGCAATGTTGCACATAACCTAGCAACCTCAGTACTGCTGGGTTGTGACTTTCCACTATGGGATGCTGAACATTATGTAGAAGAGTGGGAATGGCCTCAGCAGATCATTTGGGTCTTTGTTTCAGTAAGGTCTCTGAAATGAATGTTGGTTTTTCTTTTTTGATCTTTTGCAGGAGATACAGAGTTTGCTCACTAATTGGAAAGGGCCAGACCTCACGAGTTATGGGGAGCTGGTTTTAGAAGGAACATTTCGCATTCAGCGAGCTAAAAATGAGCGCACATTGTTCCTCTTTGACAAGATGCTGCTAATTACAAAAAAGAGAGATGAAATGTTTGCATACAAAGCTCACATACTGGTATGTCAGAGAGCAGGTGGTAATATGCTGTCTACAGGTCTCTCCAAAACTTCTCTATGATTCACATCATTGCCTCTCTTTGTTACAGTGTGGAAACCTGATGCTTGTTGAAGTAATACCAAAGGAACCACTTAGCTTTAGTGTCTTCCACTACAAAAATCCCAAGATGCAACATACTGTCCAGGTATGACAGAAACCCCCCTACCCAGTGGGTAACCTGGCTGATGTCCATATGCTATTTATGACAATGCATAGTGCAGGAGTGCATTTTTCTCATGGTGCTCAATTTTTTTGTCAGGCAAAGTCGCAGCAAGATAAGCGTCTTTGGATTCTTCACTTGAAGAGGTTAATTCTAGAAAATCATCCTGCTAAAATTCCTGCCAAGGTAAAAAAACAAACAAACAAACAAAAAAAAAAACCCCAAACAAAATCACTAACTTAAAGCAATCTTGTTAGCTGCAAGATGCATGCAATATACAGAGTTTAGGCTACAGCAGGTTAATTAACATGTGTACTTATATCTTTAAAAGTTCCTCAGAATTAATTGGAAAGTTCCACTATAATTATCTACAGGGATTGGTACAGAAGTAGAAGAACTGAACTGGGTGAGCAGCATTTGTCTGCTAAGACATAAGTAACGTAACTGCAGTGTCAGAAAGCTTGACTATAGGAGTATATCTTAGCTTGATACTGCCTGTCTGCAGAACACCAAGATGCATCAATTACAGCATGTGTAGATGTTACCAAGCTAATTTTAATTGATCTTGGTTCAGTATCATAGCAGTGAAACTGTTGGCAGCACACACTTTATTTGAAAACTACACACACCCATCCTGAACCCTGCATCCTTAGCTGGGACATCTAGGCCCTTTTTTGTAAGATAGCTAGCAAGCTTTATGCTAGAGAAAATGAGGCACCAATACCATGTTCATAGCTATAATATCTTGGAATAAGGAAATTTGGTCCTTTTATTTATGAAATCCAGTCTTAGAGCTTCAGGTGATGCTTCCCAGTGTAACATATACCACCTCTCAGAGGAGGTTAAGCCTTGCTAGCTCTTGCCAAGACACAGCAGCCACTGACTCATGTGGAAACAGGATTTCTTTCACACCGAGTTTATGGTTGGTTTTTAAGTTTCCCCTACTGTTTTTTCACTGAGTTTTTTGCTGTAATTGCTAAAAAATGTTAACTGTGACTGATGTGTGCACTGTACTATACTAACTCTCATTTTCAACAGTGCAACAAAAAGAGAATTATGGGAGAAAAAAGCTCTATCAATTCCTAGTGCTAGTTCTCCTCTTAATTCTTTGTTGACAAAGTCTATTGAAAGTATAATATTTATGCTAGTATCCATCCTTACAATGTAAATAATCGCTGCAACTTATTAGGTTGTAAAAAAAAATAAAAAAATTGTAGCTTGATCTCAGCTTTTGTATCAAATTGATTTCTTACTTCTTATTCGATTTTTTTTTTAATCTGTGGAAGAAATGCATAACTAAAAATATTTTCTGCTCTGAGAAATAATGGCACTTTAGAAAGGAAAAGTCTAACAAAATAAATCTCTGTGATTAGCTGCACATTTTTTTATTTTATTTTGTTTCTGACAAACCGGTAGTTGGTAGTTGTGAGGCTTCTCTCTGCCCAGCTTTTGGAGAATTTAACAGTAGTCCACATGTGACGCCCGGTGGAAAATTACTGAACTGCACTTCTAGAAGGGCAGGTTAGATGTGGTGTTTCAGTTTAGTTTATTTTCTTACTTATTAGCTGATACGCTTGCTAAAACATTCAGATTTTTTTTTTCCTGTCAAAAAGGGGGAAAAGTTTAAGCAATCATGAAGTACTTTTTATCCTGCTTCAGTCTCACTTGAGCCGAATTATGATTGTTCTTTTTTAATAGCTTTACCTCAAGGAAACTCTTGAAGGAAGGTTGATAGCATTTTATGTGCCAACAACTTCAGAGTAAGAAAATAATAAGGGCGTTAAACTATTTGATTTTTAGGGAGGAAATGTTCTGTGAATCACCAAAAAAATATTCCAGAGCACTATACTCCAAATACTAGGGCCAGTTTTTTGCTAATCTCAGCAGGATATGGAGACATGGATCTATGGCTTTAAATTCTGGGCTGGTAAGCTCCTGCCAGCAAAATTCTTCTTCACATATGTAACATGCCCAACACACAGAGAAAAACAAAAAAATACAAACCAAAAAATAATGCTACTAACCATATTTATTAGTTCAAAAATAAACTTGCCATTATTTGCATATAAACTCACTGTACTATCTGTACTATGCAATGCAATTTGTTCTGCTACTAACAGATTAACTTTTTCATTCATTCATTTGTTACTTTTACTCTTCCAGGCCAAGCAGGCAATTCTCGAAATGGATGCCATACGTGAGTTGGTTCTTTTTCACTTTTGTTTTAAAAAAATAATAAAACTGTCTTCAAAAGTTTGGCTTTAGCTATCGGTTTCATTTGAGATGGAAGAAGGTCAGGCTTACGTTCCTTGAATTATGACCTTGCTGGAAAAGGCAAAATTGGATGCAGATCCTGTGGAGCTCTGTAGGCACTGGGCTGACTGGTCTGCAACCAACAAGCTGATGAGCAAGGAAGAGGCAAATAAGACCCACTGTAAACACTGGCCAATCTCTTTTGCTTACTCCATGCTGACTAAGTATGTGATCTTTCCTGTGTTGTAGTATAAACTTCTTCTGGCTAGTACGAACTGAAGGGCTAGCATTATGCAAACACACCTTGAAGAAGTACATAGCAATGCTATGACTTCTTCATGCTGGCAAACCTGCAACTAGAGGATAGTGACGCTTGTCTTCTTACATCTGAAGAGTTTATCTGTGTGTGTCCCACAATCCAGCACAGGAAAGCACGTGATGCTGCTGTCTGTGCTCTGAGCACAGCCCCATCTGCACAGTCCCTACTGTTGCATCTTCTCCTTTCTGCCTTCACTGGTGCAAGATGCTTCAGCTCTTCATGACACCAATAATCCTTGGCAGTGTAGGAGAATGAGAACAGTAATCCTAGGATATAAATGCTGAGGAAGTCTTGGAGTATATCAGGCTTGTTATTTATTTACACAGTTGTTGTAGAGTTGGTCAGGAAGGCTCTGACTGAGAAACTGGCAAACAAACACGATGGTGGTGGATAAATGTTTCTGGGTTAGCCATCTGGAGGCAGGCACAACTACATGGGCAAAGCATTTCCCTGGCTGGCTGGTTAACAGCTACCCTAGAGCAGCATATCTTGCTTGTGTTGCTCCAGGTTCTGATGAGGTGCCACTATATCAGTCATAAAGGGATGATGGTACTGCCTCTAAAGGGAGCCAAGGCATGTGAAGTGCCATCCTTGTCACTCTCTTATTCTTTGTGCCTCTGCTTGTTCCCCAGATCACCCAGGCTTCCACTATAGCCCTGAGGGAGAAATGAAATCATCATATCAGCCTAAGGAAGGCACTGCTCCTCACAGAGTGAGAAGAAAATCAGGTGAATAAACTCCTTTACCATCCAGATGACAAAAGGAAAACCACACAGGACTGTTTAGAGATGGGTGAGGCTGGGCATGTGCAATTAGTTTTTAATCTGCACACTGTGCAGATTTAACATGGCACAGTATCTCTCAGATGTGGGTGAATCATCTTATTAACTATTTGTTGTTTCTGTGATTTATGGTTTTTATCCGCTCTTTGCATTTAATGTAATAAACCTACATTTATAACGGTGGATGCACAAAGAACAGTTGGTACTTTCTAATGGATAAAAGAAAGCCAGTCACATTATTTAAATCTGACATTCCCCCCTCTCCGCAGTAACTTGTCTCAGAAGTGATTCCATCCTGATTATGATAGGCTTGTTATTTCAAAACATGATTGCTATCTATACTTAGTGTAATGTCTGCCTTATGGATAATAGAGATTTGAGAAATAGTTATGCTGACTTTAGAGGGTCCTTCTAGGTTGAACATATATCCATAATTACTGTTAGTTTCCTCTCAAAGACATTACTGTCTTTGTAGTTGTGTGACTTCATATTGCAGTCACTGTTTGTCTCTTTTTCTACTTAAAGACCTTTCCAATTTGGAGTGTGTAACACTGTTTATTGGGAATGACTTCAACAAGACCAATGAGGGTATTGATGTAATATTTAACATACATGATTTAACATGTAATGATTTAACATACAGCAGCATTTATGTCTGAAAAACAATCAAGTTCTAATTACGTTTCAGGCATCTTCTTTGTTTCTGAGGTATAGTATTGCATTGGTGCTGCTCTGCTTGTGAAAGGAATAATACAAAATACTGATCAAATGGCCTCCTATATAATGTTCAGCTACCTACACTTTTTAAGCCCTCTTAAGTTGTTGATACCTCATACATATTTCGAACAGAAAACCTTCAACAACTTAGTGTAACAACAGAGATGACCAAGGCTTTTGAAAGCAGGAATCTTAACATGGGATAAAAATTTATGTGTGCCTTGTTGTATGGAGGGCAGCTTCTATTGCACTGAGAAACATATATATTCTTTGGTAACAGCTGTAGGTTTGGCATTCAAGAAATAGTTTGGGGTTTTTTGTGAGGAAATCGGGGGATAAAGAAATTAAATTCTGGCTTCATTTCATGGGCTCAGAAGCTTAAATTTTGATATCTATGTTATAAAAAGTTGGTGAAGATGCTCCCAGCTTTCTTTGGAATGCTGGAGTGCTTAAACTTGTTTTTATCATTTTCAGAACCCTCATCTAGAGTCCATAAAGTTTTGAAATCAAATGGTAAGCTACTTTGTCTACTGTTTATTGACCTAGTGCTTCTGTACTTTGTAGAACAAGTAAAGATGGATTCTTTCTTCTTATAACTGTCCCTAAATACATTAGGGGGGAGGAGGAAGTTTAAAAGAAAACAAAATATCGGTGTTTAATGTCTGCTTTTCCAAACTTGGGGTTTGTGTAAACATCCTAGCAACTGAACACAGACAGTCTTGGCCGTTGTGAATGGTTGCTCATAACATAGCAGTGTTGCAAAATTAGGCCCTCAAGTGGAACTCTGAAAAAACAGACAGCACGAGATTTACCAGAGACCCTATAGTCTGTTCAATTGCTGCTGCCTTCAACACCCCTTGGGAAATTTGTAATTGGGATATTAGTGTCACATTAAAATGGGCAAAAACTGATAACAGTTTGATCATTTACTTATTTCTGTTTTCAGATATAAGTCCAGATATGCAGAAGGTAAGCCATTTCTTGTATTTCTTGTTTTAGCACATTCATTTGATTTGAAGCACAGTATTTACTGAAGAATCTGCATCTTCTTGGTTGTGTTGACTTTAAGAATGGAAACAAACCCATAAATGTTATTTAGCATCTCAGATAGGATTACTAGAATGAAAGCAATAGAAATACAGTTTACTATTTCAGGAATATTTAATAAAGAAAAAATTACTGATCCATATATTGTTGTGATTTATAATACAATACAATCAATTACTGGGCTATAGAATACTTAAAAATACCACTAGAATCAAGGAAGTGCTATGTATAAAGATAGTGTTTATTCTTCGGAGCATATTATCTCTGCGTTTATTAAATAAGACTGGAAAGTTTCAGCTCACTCTGAAATAAATATCGTATATATAAATCCGGACATATCATCAAACAGAGCAGATGCAGCTTAAGCAGATAGAAATGAGCATTTCTAATTTGTACATTTCCTGTAAGAATTTGTAATGATGTTACCAGTACAGTTGGAAAGTCTCATGTGGAATTTTGAGTCTTAGGGTTTTATTTAGAATGGAATTTAAAGTGGGGGTGTGGGGAGGTTTTATAAACAGGGTACATTAGATATGACTTCACTGTCATGCCATAACACTGAAGGTCATGATTTGGGAGGTGGTGGAAGTGGGGATTTGCATATATTTTGTTGTACTTATGCCTTTATAAATCTCATTTCAGTGCAGCTAACTCAATGTAGCTTAAACATTTCCTATAAGTCTGATGTAAAACAGTGTGTTACGAAAATATAGTATCTCTATAAACTTCTAATCAAAGTTTTGTGGTGCTTTTTTTTTAAGCGGATTGGTATTGAGGGAGCTCTATTATCTCAAGCCACCAAACTAGGATCAAGTGAAGCCCTGCTGAATTCTAGGAAAAAGGTTGCATTGGAATCCAGTGAGCTGGAGAGCCAATTTCAAGAGTCTATTGAACCAGCCTACAGCAGCGACCAGGACGAAAATCTTCAGACTTCTGCTACAGAACAAATTGATGCTGATGATGAAGAAGAGTCTGAACAGGTAGGAAAAAGAGGGGAAAAAATAAAATCATTTTTTCCTGGGGAGGATGGAAGAGAGATTAAAATTATCCGTAAAACAGCCATGAGGAAAGAATGCGTTGCAAGTGTTTACACCTTTCTCTTCTTAGATATATTTTTATTTAGACTTCACACAATACTCTCTTGCATTTAACAGAGAAGATGTAAAAGTAGCCACTACAGAGAGGGAGAAATTCCCACTGCTTGAACGAGATTTTACTTAGTCCTTTGCAGTCCTCAAACTTAGTTCTGACAGAAAGCTATTGTTTTTACCTGTTGCACACAACTGGCTTTTCCTTGCTTCTTCAGCTGATGCCATGAAAGAAACCTTTTTAGGCCACATGCAAAGACAGTGCCTTCAGGTCTCCAAAGCAAGGACTTGAATATTAAGATTCAGGCACTGCTGCAGGTGATGTAATGTTTCTTGATTTATGAGCTCCTGGCAGTAGCTAGGAATGTGTAAACTTAAATATGAAAAGGTTTGAGTAGAATTTCTGAAAATGAGAGTCTTTATCTGTTACTACTGCACAGAAGGTAGTGTTTCCCAGTCTGTATGATGTTTCCGCACATATATAGTACCTTTGAAAGACTAAAACCCCAACTTTGAAATGGGCCTGTATTAAATTATCTAGATTTTCAGTTTATTTTGTTTAGTTGATACTGAGGTCATATCTTTGTGCAGTCCATTTATTTTTTTAATTATATCAAACCAATTATTGAAATTTCTTGAAGCTTACTGTGCATTTCCTCTTTGAAATTACACTATTTGCATTTTAAATATTCGACAAAATAGTATCTTGTATAAGTGTACTGCAGTGTCTTGTAGTTCTTCCCCTTGCTTGTACAAAAGAATGAGTAAGTACAAAAGTATGAGTAAGCCCAAAAGAATACCACCATAAAAAGTGTATACTAGTAGCTTAGTGTTTAGTACTAGATGTGGCAACAATACTTTCACAGATATTCTAGGCTCTGAATCATTGCTATGGCAATGCTCTGATGACTCATGAGTTTATTAATCTCCCAGTGTGGATCCCTGACCTGTTTAGCTGCTAATAATTCCTGTGATCAAGACTGTACAAAGAACTGATTTTATTACCTCTCCCCTGCTTTTTTTCTTTAAAGTCACAGGGAGTACAGCAAAACTCACTGCAGAAATCAAAAGGGGGAAGAAAAAGACTTAATAGCCAAGCTGCTGAAAATGTTGAAAAACGGAGAAGTCTTAATGTCAACAAGTGTGAAATGCAGGTCTGTAATTATTATTTTTACTTCTATTTTGCTATGCATCATATATATGTCAAAGAAATCTACTTTACCTAAGTACGTAATTTACAATTTATGTAATGTATTAGTATTCATATCATTGAAATATTCATCTCTATGATGAAAGGCTGTTCTTTTTGGGGCTGGGAAAACAAACAACTAACCAAACCAATCAGCATTAACTTAAGCCAAAAGGAATTATCTTTCCCTCTCTCTCCCAACCTCTGGCAATCTCTGCAGCATCATGTTGGCATAAGCATGTGGCCTTGCTGTAAATTAGATCTGGATGAAAACTTACTCTGAAAAGAAAAAAGAAATTTTCAGTGGCATATGCTAAAGACCATAAGATTTCTTTCTGCTAGGGTTATAGGCAAGGGGAAAGGGAGGAGAACAGAACTTTTGGCACAAGCCCAGAGTCAGATTAGCCTAATCCAACTGTAAAACTGCAGAGTTAGCATAAAAGGTTTAATCTAACCCCTGCCAAACAAATTTGCCTTTAATTACTCATGCATTAACATAAGCTACTGTCTTGTATTTGAAGTAAGATTTTATTAAATGCCAAGAGTGAACTCTGAGCCATGGTAAGGATTAGAAGACAAAGTAGTCTGGCACTGCCATTGTTGTTCCCTGGCTCTCTATTGAGGAGCCTGCTTGCCCTGTCCATCTGCACACGATTCTATGCTGCAGGACCCACTAGTGCTATGACAGTTCTGTGAATGGAGGGAAGTGCTGTATTATTGCAGGGATATGCTAATGTTACCTGCAAATTTGAAATCTTCACAGAGCTCCAAGGACCCCTCAGATGAAGAGTCAACCCAGCTGAATACTGACCTTCCATTTTCCTGCACAGCTAGACAGCCACAGTCTCCTAGACAATTCAGCACAACCCAGAGCAACTCACTAATCATGAATATCCTGGGAGGAAGTACCTCTGTCAGAAACATCTGGACGGACCATCAGATCAGGCAGGCATTGTTTCCCAGCCGGCGCCCACCTTATGAGAATGAAGATGATGAGGACGATTATCAAATGTTTGTACCACCACTGTCTACGTCCAATGCAAGCTCAGCTGTCAGTGGAGAAAGGAGGGGTTCTTCTGGGCGTCCATGCAGCTGGCATTTGGGGGTAGTGCATCAAAACGAGACTTCCAGCCCCACTCATCACAAAATTGTCAGACGGGCCAGTAGTGCTGGTGAAAGTAACACATGTCCAGCCAGCACAAGATGTAAAATAGTGGAGCGTGGTTCTCAAAGGGAAGTGAAGATAGCAGAAGTGAGCAGTAGGAATGCATATCCCAAATCTTCAGAGGAGTTGACTATCGATGATATTGAGCATGTTTATGATAATATAAGCTATGACGACTTAAAGCTGATGGGTCTGACGAGAAGGGAGGAGACACACCGTGGTCCCCAGAGATCTGCTAGAGACTCTCTCTATGAGGCTGAAAACAAAACCAGCTTAGATTCACCATCCAAAAAGAGGACAGCAAATCAAAACAGGGCCTTCGTTTGTGTTAGTAGGGAGGAGATCCTACTCAGTAAAGAAGCACCTACTTCAAGTTTGGATGAGCTCAGGATTGTTGAAGACAACATCTATGACACCATAGTGCTTCCAGAAACACCACTATTGAATTTTAAATGTGACCCCTTAAAAACCTCTAAAAGCAGGAGTTTTTTGGAAAAAGACTTTGCATATTGTGACAATCTACAACATTTTGTTTCTGAAGAGAGTCTCCAGTTCAGTGAAGATGAAAGTCCTTACCATCGTGTTCCCATTGACAATGACTATTTGAGCTTAGTAGATAGCTCCTCCAACTCTGATTCTCTGTCCCATAAGTCTGCAGCAGATAAACTCTCAGAGGAAGTAGATGAGATTTGGAATGACCTGGAGAACTATATCAAGAAAAATGAGGAAAAGACAAGAGACCGTGTCCTTGCAGCCTTTCCTGTCTGTAAAGATGATATGCAGGAAAGGCTGCATGCTGGTAGTACACCTGAACTGAGTAAAGATGTAGAGTATTCGCTGTCTACTCTCTCTCTGCCAGAAACTCCTATTTTCCCTAAAACTGTGAAGCCCAGGGCTGCCACCATTAGTGAGGCGAATCTCAGGCTTGAAGACACTACACCATGCAAGAACTCTTTTATGAGTCTGAACAGATCTTCCTACTCCAGTGAGATACCTCTTGTAGATAGTCCGTATGAACCTGCCAACAATGTTCTGTCCAATGTGCGTGCAGAGAGTGTGGAAAATGACTTGGCTGTTGTGGATAAAACAAAGAACAGAGTTTTTATGATGGCAAGGCAGTACAGTCAAAAAATTAAGAAGGCTAACCAGCTTTTGAAAGTTAAAAGTCCAGAGCAGGAACAGCCAGCTAGCAGACAACAGAAACTGAAACACAAAGATCTTGCTGCTATTCTGGAGGAAAAGAAACAAGGGGGTCCTGCTATTGGTATGTTAAACACGTTTCTACACGGATACATTTCTTGAGTAACTTTCAGTGAACTTTGTGTTCTGAACTGGAAGATTATGAATTTTCCCCACCTTATTCATTGAGTATCAGTATCATATTTTCTGTGTTACCACTGAGATGAGTTTTCTGGGACTGCTTTAACATGAATAGTCCCTTATATCTCATTTCTTGTCATTGCTTGATAACCATGGGAAGAAATAGCAGGGTGGTGTCAGGAAAGAGCAATTAAACTGAGACTGGAAATAGAAATCATGCTCAAAGCACTGTTGGCCTCTTTACAGAAAAGCAGTTATTTTCTTTAATAGTGTGATCTTCAGAGTTTGACTAAATTGTTTATTTTCAAGGTGGTTCACCATCTAACAAGTCATGTACATTTGCTCAGATACCATCCACAATCACACCCATAAGCACAAGGAATGGGGTTAGATAAGAAAGAGGTGATGGTCTTGTTCTGTCAATGTGCAAAGTCATGGATATGCAAGAGTTCTGGAACTATTTTTGTCCATGGTCAATTGAAACAAATTGAGAATATGGAGCCAGCAGACTCCAGGCACTAGAGTGTCATTCTTGCCTTCTTGTGATATTTATAAAAGTCCCTAAATATCTTATTTACCAGGCCATTTTTAGAATGTTATTTTCCATTTTAATATGAAACAAGCAGCATATTGTTGGAACTATGGGCTGCATTGTGTCCTGCGTGACTGCTCACTGTAGCAAGATATTTTATGTTTCTTTTTCTCAATACAGTGTACTGAAATGCAATGCAAAGGGTCTTTCAGCCTCCATTGTTTCATGTTACTTTGTTGAGGCCGAATATATTCACACAACTTGAAAGATCTTCTCTTGACTGATACTGAGCATTTTGAGATTTTTAAATTTTCACATGATTAGTTGGAATGGATTCCTTGTCTCTGCTAAGTGTATTCTCTCTCCTTTCTAGGTGCCAGAATAGCTGAGTATTCCCAGCTTTATGACCAAATTGTCTTTAGAGACAGTACTCCTAAGGTCCAAAAGGAAGCCTGGGCCACTCCTCAGGAGCCATCAGCTGGGAGGTTTTCCACACCTGTGGCCACATCACCTCCTCATTCCCAGCCTGCCAGTGAATGCCCAAGAGCAGAAGATTGGCTTTTGCATTCTACATACAGTAACGGCGAGCTGGCCGACTTCTCTCCATGGTCTGAATCCCAAAACCCGAAGTCTAAGAACTCATATACAGAAGCTGGTACAAAAAGTAATTCAAAGCAGTTGCTTTCAGCTGGATCGGTGCCTTCCCTTCAGATTTCTAACCGTTTACATGTCCCTGCGCAGAGGTGGAGTGCCATTATAAGCCAACCGAACAAAGAGAATTTACATCAAGATCACATCTATAATTCACTTGGGAGGAGAGTAAGCAATGTAAAACCACAGGCATACAGTAGGTCGCAGTCATCTTCCTCAATTGTGGTCAACAGGTCTGGAGAATCAATTGTATATACTAATGAAATTGACAAGAAAAAGCTCCATTTGAATAGGAACTTCCGATTCAACAATCATCAAAGTCCTGGTATTGCTTCAGCATGTACAGGGCCGGAGATGAGAAAGCAGATCCCTGAAAACTGTTCAGATATAATTCTGCAGGATTCTCAAAAAGTCCTGAGAGTAAACAGGGCCTCCCCTCTGACAGCACAGATGGCCACTCAGAACTATTTTTCGAATTTCAAAGATTCTGAAGAAGGAGAAGGGGATGATGATGACTATGTTGAAATAAAGTCTGAAGATGAGGGATCTGACTTGGAGACTTCTCAGAACCAAACAAGGAAATCAGATCCTAAACTGCGTAATGCAGACGCTGTTCCTTCTGAAACGCTCTGTGGCAAAACTGTCTCCTGTACTCCTGCAAAGTCTGCCAACAGCAAACAGGCGCTTACCCCATATCTGACTGCATATAGTGATTCAGATAAACTGAATGACTACCTGTGGAGGGTACCGTCTCCTAATCAGCAGAATATTGTACAGTCTTTAAGGGAAAAATTTCAGTGCCTCAGTTCAAGTAGCTTTGCTTGATGCTTTCAATAATTTCTGGCTGTACTGCCTTATTATGACAGAGTATAACTAGGACAATCAGTACTGGCATCATGTATTTCCACAATATTACACAATCAGGCATTGTATCACAATAATATTGTAAATAGATGTGAACTGTATCTTTTTTAAAGTGGTTTAGAATACTGAACATAAAAAAGGCCATATGTGCACTGTCTGGAGTCCCTCTCTGGAGCGCAGGTGGACTTCTCATCTCGTATTGGATCTCTTCCCTTGTTAGGTGTCATAACCACCTCATTCTTACCATCGAACCAGGTCTGATACCATTTGATTCTTAAAGCATTTTATCATGTGGAAACCTTAGTATTTGGACTTTCCAGTTGGTTTCCAATGTTCTGCCTCCAGAATACCTGCGTGAGTACTCTGCCTACAATACAGGAGCATTTAGCTGAGTAGCTGCTCCTGTGGCTGGGCAGATTTCTGAGGAGGGTTCTGGTGATTACACCAACAGACAATGTGCATAATTGCACATACTTTTTTGCACGTTACTTTTCATCAGACAGATTCCAAGTGTGTGGGACCAATGCATATGCTATATTACTTTACAACAAGCTTCTTACATTTTAAACAAAATCTAGTCCTAGTGCTTGATAGCCTCTTCTACTTTCTGGAACTGCATAGTCAGCAGAAGACAGGCAGTGGTGGCTTTTTGTGAGAAGCTGTGGATGTGACATAGTCCTCATCTGGGGAATGATTCTGGCAATAGAAGGGGAGCTCCACTGCTTGTGAAGAGGACTAGACCAGTTTTGGAACCTCCAGTGATGGTGGTGTTTGTGACACACAAGGAAAATTTGAGTATCATGTAGCTCAGCACCCAGCAGTTGAAAGCTGCTGTGTGAGAGTTTGCAAAGTAGCTGTGACCTGTTGGACCTTTGTTCAAGTCCCAGTGTCAGTAACCCTGTGAGAGAATGAGGCTTGACCAGGTGCTTGGGTGAAAAACTGATCATGGGGCATGTTTAGCCCATAGTGTGGTTCAGTGACACTGGTGGTTGAGTGATGAGCAGCCGTCCCCAGGGCATCCATCTCCTGTACTGGGAAATAACCCTTCCTGACAGAGAGAGGTAGAAGATGTATTTGCTAAATCAACCAGGGCTAACTCTAATCCAATTTGTGTACAATAATAGTAGATTAAAAAATGAGAATACATTCCATTATTTTGCAAATAATGTATTGAATAAATGCTGCCATTTAGAGCAAAGACAGGCTTTCCAATATCATGCGCACTTACTCCTCTTTGTCATCTTTGTTGCACAGCTTTGGATTCTGTTACTTGAAAACATTGTACTTAAAGGAGAGCCTAAATACGTCTACACTGATCATTTTGTGTGACTGTTGTTCTGTTTTGGTGCTTAAATTCTTCAGATTACATGGATAAAGCCAGTACCGAGTTAAACATATCAATATACAAAGGAGTTTCATAGAAATGTTATTTTTACTAACCACTTATCACTCCCCTAAGCTACAGAGCACTGTACTTCTGGAACAGCTGACTGTTTACTACGTTGGTTACCATGAGGAAAACCTGAAGTGTACAGCTAACTACTTGTCGACTAAGATTTGAGGACCTGAATTTATTAGAATGGATTAAATTATTTACCACACATATCTTGCATTGGCTAGAAATTGTTATTTTGAGGGCTGGTTGGTCATGGTACTTGCTAGCTCATACCACAGGGATACTTGTTACAGTCAGCACATCCACTGTGATAGGACCCGTATCTAGTAAAATCTGACTGAGAAATAATGTTGTACATATTTAAGACGCTGAGGTGTAGC
Organism: Lepidothrix coronata; assembly: GCF_001604755.1. Classification (NCBI taxonomy): domain Eukaryota; kingdom Metazoa; phylum Chordata; class Aves; order Passeriformes; family Pipridae; genus Lepidothrix; species Lepidothrix coronata. The sequence continues at coordinate 2,545,434 of NW_016690274.1, read as the reverse complement.
AGAGCCCGTATTTATTTAATATAGCTTGTAAAGTACTGTAAATATGGATAGAAGGTAAATATGCGCGCGCACGTGTCGATTTGTTTAAACGGCTTAGGGGAATGTTTAACTCGCATCTCATGCAATCAGTGGAGTTGGGAGGGAGGGGTAAAAACAAACAAACAAACAAACAAACAAACAGAAAAAGGGACTTCTACTAGCATTGTAACTTCTCCCAGGGGCCATTTCATACTATTTTTAATAAACGTTGTGTATGCAAAAGCTTTGGGTGCTGTTCCTTGGGGAGGGCGGGGGAGGGAGGTGATGGGTTCTCCCTGTCGGAGCTGATGTTTGGAGTTGACTTGGATGGTGATTTTTTGCTGCAAAAAAGCGGAAGCGAAAGCGGCCGAGCGCCGGGGCGGGGAGCGGGGCGAGAGGGCAGGCGGCGCTTCAGCTCCGCCCGCCCCCTCGCCCCGCTCCGTCCCGGCGCCGCTGCCGCACCGCCGCTGCCGGAGCGCTCTGGAGGGATGAGGAGCGCGGCGCTGCGGTGCTGCCTGGCCTCGGCGCTCCCCGCCGCGCTGCCGCCGAGCCGCGGGCTGTGCGGGCGGCACCCCCGGGGTGGCGGCGCGGCGGCGGCCGCCCGGTAAGAGGCGCACGTGGGGAGGCAGCGCCGGCTGATGCAACCGGGGGAGGGGGGGGTATGATGGTGTGAGCATGGAGGGAGGAGTGGTAAAGGGGATTTTGGGGATGCTTCCTGACCGGGTGCGTCGGGTTGGGTTTTGAGGTGGGTTTTGGGGGCCGTCGTAGTGAAATGCCCCCCTTCCCCCAGAACCACTCGGTTGGGCTGTTTTTTGCCATGGCTTTTGGTTCTGTGGCATTTTGAGAGCGAGCACAGCAGCCGTTATGTAGTGGTGGTTCAGGTGAGGCTGTGCGCAGATGAGTTCTTGGAAGAACGTGTCTCACGTCCCCCCGCCTCACCGATTCAACCTTGGCCGGGATAGTTTGCCACGGCATGAATTTATCGTTGGCTTTTGCAAGGGGCACGGTGCGAGGTATCAAAAATCCACTTTAGGATGTGTTTTCCTCCGTTTGTCTTGCTTTGCTGTGGGGAACAAACACACAGACGTGTTTCTGGGGGTCTTCTCCTTCCTCTGCTGGTTTAAGTGTCATCTGTAGGTGCAAAAGGTAACAGGAGAGCCGACAGACACTTACCCAGAAATTTTTTCCAGAAAGCATTCCCAGTGCCTGGCTGTCACCAGTTTTTCCAAGAAGCAATGTGGCAAACAGAGCTCCTCTGTCTCCCTTCTCCCAGTGGTTTTGAATGGCATCCATGAAAGTGGATGGTCTGCTGCTCTTGGGGCTGGTGTTAAGCTGTGCCAGCCCCAGGTGTAAAGGCTTCTGCACCTGGCCGAGGGTATGGAAACAAAGGACCCACCTGAACGGAAAGTGCAGGATGGTGGTTCCCTGGTGCACTTCCTGTGGTGGGTCTGGACAAGCCTTCTCATGAATGATCAGTCTAGCTATAATGTTTTGGGCATGTCGGTGCAATGATGCAAATAGCTGTAAAAAAAAAAAAATTCTCTGTACCTATGTGCTGAACACCAGCCCTCAGAGTTTACATCCAACCATAATTTTGGTGATTGAAAGCATATGTGCCTAAGCATTTATGTTATGTTGCTGACTAACATAAGTTTCTGCTGACTAATGTTAGGAAGGTTTCTTTTGTTAAAGATTTGCTTGTTATTGTGTTGCAGCAAAATCACTGAGAATGCAAAGAAATCCTTGGCCTCTCTTAAGAGACAAAACCCTCAGCTTGAGCCAACACTTGCCATTGTTCAGGTAAAGTACCTCTGTGTGCTCACTGAATCTCCTTTGCTACCACTCATTGTGTGAGACTTCAGAAACACATGATGCAGAAAGTAACTTTTATTGTTTTTCTATAAAAAATATTATCTGCTTTATTATAAAGCAAAGCAATAGGAGGAGGTAATTCCACTAGACTGTAGATTGCCCTTTTCTTCAGTTCTGAAACAGCAACAGCAAACTTCAGACTGTGGGAAAGCTTTGCAAAAGAAAGGGACGATTTTATCCTTTCCTCCTTTTGCTAATGTAGTCTTCCCCACTGTGAGTATGGATAATTTTTTCTCACAGCTCGTCTAAGTTGATTGGCATAGTTGTGTTAAAGCGGTTGTCCTCAACCTTTATTTAGCTGGAAGCTTTTTTTGCGATCCTGAACAAAGCGTTTATGAGCCTGAAAACAGTGGGTGTCCCTTCACCTCCCACCCCTGAAATAACATTGTCAGGGTTAATGAAAGACCCTATTGCTTCCTGTCAGCCTTGTTACCTTTGGGCAGCTGCAGCTTATCACTGTGTTACTGATGTTCTAAGGAGAGGAAAACCATACTGAAAAGTCCCCGGTCGAGTGAAGTAAGTGTCTTGTGTGAAGTGTCAACATCCTGTAGAAGCAGCAGCACTTTGTGATGTGAAGGAATTTTGCAGTAATTGAAAGTTGTTGTTTTACTAATGCTGTGAAGAGCTTTCCTTTCCATCTCACTCAGGCAGCCATCTTTCAGACAGGCAATCAAAATCAGAGATGAGGATTGCTATCCCTGCAAAGCTGAAAGATGTTGCTCTTTAGATTTCTTAAGGTTTCAAAGCCAAGAAACTAGGGATGTTTGTCATTCGGAGTGGGACCCAGAACCATGCAGGCAAAATGTCTTTGTACTGTTTCCTAGGATAGTGGCATTGGTTTTGAGTGGGCACACACTGAAACTCTGATCCAGTAGGTTTTAATTTTAAAACCCAACTGTAAGTGTTTTCTAAGTACTCATAGTGAATCTAAGTAATGCAACAACAGCTTTATTTCAGTAGGTCTTCTAGTGAGGCTGGCTGAACAGGCTCTTCCTTCTCTTACCCTCCCTGGTAATTGCATTTAATGTTTTCACAAAACCTTCCGAGGCTATAAGCTTAAGGACTTCTAGAAAAGTGGTGACTCATCTTTTCAGTGACCTGTTTTTTCTCACTCCTGTTTTGTCTTCATTCAGTTGTACCATGAGCTGGACTGGGTCTGTGATCCAGCCTGAGATCACAGCCTGATCCAGCTGCGACCTCAGCCTGAGAAGTCTAAAGAGGCTTCCTTTCAACCACGTTTGTCCCCTAAGTCTGGTTTTCTGCATAGCAACATGTGTGTTTTATGCTGACACAAGGAAAGGGCTGTCCCTCTTGTCCCTGTATATCCCACTTGGTTTTGATCATGGTTTTGATCATGTTCCTACATGGCTGTAGGAACATGTGGCCAGATCCTTCTGGGTGAAATTCAGCCAAGCTATGTTCTCCAGCTGTCAATCACCCTAGCTCTAGTCTGGTTGTAAGGACTGAAGCAGAGCTCATTCTAAATGTGTATTTGGTGGTACAAAGAAGACTTGCTTTAGTCTACAAATGCTCTTGTGTGCACTGCTCTACCAGGTAATGTGGGCAAAGCCTTAGGATTCATGCTGCTCCCCATATGCCTCATTGCACCTAGAGGAGCAGAGGGAGGGCAGTGAAATTATCTCCTTTGCCAATCACTCCTGGGTAACAGCAGTTGGCATCACATGGCACCACCTCTTCAGAAGTACTGAGAATGAGGATTTGTAGACTGAGCCTGCTGTGGAATGCTTTTAGGACTGTTCTTTTCCTCTTGAGTCAACTGAACCTGAGTTGATACTGAGATTGATACCTGCATTGCTTATTATTCATGTTGAACCTGTGTTGGATCTTTGCAACAGATTGTTGGGTGCTGCTTAGTTTTGTTGAAGCTGAAAACTAAAATGTAGCATCAGGATCCTGTTTAACAGTGGAGCTGTTGCCCTACAAAGCTCGGTGATCCCCTGCATTCCCCTGTCCTGCTCTTATGCTATGCCAGCCCATGTCCTGAGCTCTGGCCTCACCTGTGCTGTTCCATGGGTTTGATAGGAGCCAGTTCAGGGCAGGTTTCTGCACACACACAAGATAACTGTTCACCTGCCAGTACTGCAGCATTAGGGACATTACAGGCGACAGTGTGGTATCACCAGTTGCTCCATCCCAGTTAAACTCTTGAGCAGTCAGTACGGGGGTACAGCTCCACATTTACTGGCATAGGGGAGCAGCTGCTGAGCTGTCCTTTGACCTGACTCTTTTTCCCGGTGTGAGCTCTGCACAGTGTTCCCACTGCAGCAACCTCTGTGCTGCCACTCACCTCCAGCTGCCAGATTTGGGGAGTGGGATGCTGGTAGTGCGGTACCAGGAATGCTGGCGGTTCAGGGAGGGAGCAAGGGGATGGAGGGCAAACCCTCCTTCCCACACAGGAGCTGCCCTTTACTGTGAAGCCTGTCCTTTTAAATGCTCTTTTGTTCACTGTCATCAGTCTTGAACTATTTGGGAATAATAGGGATGGCCTTCTGCTTCTTTCTTAGAATTACTAGGCTTTTTATTTGTTCCAATACCAGTAGACACAAACATCATCACTATCTTTTTTGCATAGACATGCATTAGTGTTTTTCATTCATTCATGGCTAGGCTTTGCGAATGAAGATTTGGGAAGGGCTCTACCCACATTTGCTACAAGCACGCTGGTGGTTAAAAAGGCCAATATGAGATAGACAAGTCTGATTGCAAAAGGCACAGCAGAAGGACTCCTTAGGTGATATCAGCAAGACAGGATTCTTTCTGCATTGTCTTTTCTCCTCAAGAGTGATCCTGCGTGCGTTCTCAAAGGAAGCAGCAGCGTTATAGATGGTGTGTCTCCAGACCTCCCGATTGGAGGCCGGAGTAGACCAGTTATGTTGATCAATATGGCCAAGGCTGAGATGTTTTTTCAGGGAGTCCTTGTATCTTCTCTTCGGGGCTCCTCTCTTGCAGCAGCCGGTGGCAAGTTCACCATAAAGCACGATCTTAGGGAGGCGGTGGTCCATCATCCTGGAGACGTGCCCTGCCCAGCGCAGCTGTGTTCTCAGCAACATGGCCTCAATACTCTTAACTGCTGCCTTTTTAGAACAGACATATTAGTCTTATAATCTGACCAATGGATGTTTAGGATTGTACAGAGACAGCGTTGATGGAAGCGTTCTAAAAGTCGTAGGTGGTGGCGGTAGATGACCTATGAGCATTAGTGTACTCACATTTTTAAATGTATTATTTTAAAACTTGGTTTCTGTTTTGTTCCCGAAGGCACATAACGATCATTTGATTCAAGAAGCAAACAAGAACTTTGCCAAAGAGGTAAGCTTTAGCTGATACATCTGTTATTAATCATGAACTACTTGCCTTTGGTAATTTTAAGTATTTTCTTTCGACAGGTTGGTCTACGCATTATTCACATCTGTCTCCCTGAAGGCAGCAGCAAGGATGAGGTAATTGAAATACCTGAAGGACTCTTCCTTTTTTGCTTTTATCATAAACTTCTATTTATTGCTGACACTAATTATTACTTTGACTGACCTCTGTTAACTCAAATTAGGTTTGGGATTGCCTTAGTTCAAATAACAAGTATTATCTCCCTTACTGGCAAGAATGGGGAAAAAAATTAATGGGTTTGTCTGCTGTCCCCTGGCAAGCTGGGGCAGAATCAATAAAGTAACATTTTGTTTTTGTGTCTGATGTTTAACTGCAGCATCCCCTCATACCAGCACATGTATCCTGTCTCCTGCAGTTGCTCTTGTGACTGTACCTAGTTCTTGCCCAAGTTATTCGGGGAAATTAAAGATTAATGGACTTTTTTACTATTTTGGAGGGGGGCAGGGAGGGAAAGGAGCTGAATTTGTCTGTTTATTGGTCTTTTAATATTTAAAGTATGTGTTAAAAAACAAACATCCACCCCAAATCACTAGAGGGCTTGAATTCTTTACCTTGTTGAAGGCATAGCACTTAATATCAAGTATGTTTTAAATATAGCAAACCATCTGAAAGTAAAACCAGTGAAGGAATGTATAGTAAAAGATGCCACTGTTTCCACCTGGATTCCTTGTACTTCACAAGTCTGAGAATCCTGCAGCTTGGGAGTTTTGTGTATTGTTTTTAAAATGTTACTGGCTTGCAGTGTAAGCTCAAGAACTGCTTCCAGGTACATTGTGAGTAATTTACTGTGAAGTTTTGTAGATTATGGATAGTGAGATATCCATTTAAAAAGAATGGGCTTTTGAAATGAAGAACATACACTTTGTTGTTGATAAATATGTTTTATCTGCTGAATAACACAGTTTAGAGAGTAAGTAATCAAGAAAAACTAGTACAGTCTCAGATGTCAAATGTGACCAATTATAAACAACTTGAACTTGCATCTGGTTCAGAATTTGAAATTCTTAAACTTTTGTGCAGTACCTTTTCAACATAACAATACTTCACCAGACAATTGTCAGCTCTTAGGATGAGGGTGTTTTGAGAAGGAAAATTGGTAATGATATATGCTGGTTTAATTCTCTTGTAGAATTTGTTTTTTTTTGTGTTACAACTTTTTATCCATGTTCTGTGCTGGGACGTGATCTAGTCCAATTTCGAACTACATTTTAGCGAAGGTGTCTTGTTTCTAAAACATCTGCTGAAGCTGTTACAGTAATGAGCTTTTGCTGAGATTTGGAATGATGAAAGAGCAAATGCTTTTGGCAGCATAATGTCACATAATTTGTGTTTATTTTGCAAGATGTTTAGCATAGAGTCAGGTAATTTGGTAAGCCATGGAAATATAAAACGAGGAAAGCAGGTTTTTGCCTTTTTCATTTAGAAGTTGCAGTAATATGCAAGGGAAGCAAAGGTGGCCCTGAAGTAATTTTAAAAAAATATACAGATTTTACCCCCTTCTAACTAAATTCTCCTTTTAACTGTTGTTCTGATTTTTAATGCTTTTTATTAACTTCCTAGATTGTCAGTGAAATCTTGAGACTTAATGAGGATCCTAACGTGCAGGGCCTTGCCCTTGACCTCCCAGAAAGCTTATGTAGCAGTAAGGTATTAAATGCTGTGAAACCAGAGAAGGATGTGGATGGGTAAGTGAAGCACAGAGAAATAATATCAGCAGACATGAGGCTGATGGCTCTGTAAAATCAATTTTCCCCGTGCTTATCGTTAATGGATTTTTCAGTTAATGTGTCTAGCTGTGCTATTGAGTAGTGATAAAAGATGCCTCTGAATCAGTGAGAAGTCTTCTGCTGAAGTAATTTTGATCATTATCTTTTTAATCTTTACATAATGTATATTCAGGACATGGTCTTTTCAAAAAATAAAAACTGAGGTTGTGATTTACTGATGATACTTAAGGTATTTCAGTACTTCAGTCATGAAAATGGTAGTCACAAAGTGCTGAATTTTCACAAGAAGGATTGATGGAAAAATTGCAGAGAAGGTTTTTACTTCCTTACAGCACTCTCTCATGGTGAGAGAGTAGGCTATAGTTTGGACTCATTAACACAACTTTCTGATCAGTGTCTCTCTCTGAAGAGACCACTGGTCTAATTTAGGTGTCTTGAGTTGCCATCTTGCTGCTCTTGCAGCCTTCCTACTCTCAACTGCAGACTATTACCGGATTTTTTAACCCTTTCACTTTTTTTTTAATGTCACAAAAAAAATCCGAAAATCTTTCAAAGCAGTTAGCTTTCCATTGTCTGGAGTACTGGAGATGCAGAAAATGGAAAATTTGGAGCATCCTTGTGTATGAGGGAGAATGCAGTGCTGTGTGGAAACACTTGAGTTGCCCCCATTGAGCCAGCCTGAGCCCAGAAGGATGTGCTGCCTCTGGCTTGGCTTGGCTTTGGCAGCACTGGTCTGGTCTCACTGCAGCCACTGAGGTGTTTTGGCCCAATGTGCCATGGGTAGCCCATCATGACAAGTAAAGAACTGCCTGTGTATCGTGGGATCGTGTTACTTATTCAAACTCAGAGATCCCTTTCCTGGCCTCTCTTGAGGCTCAGTGTTTGTCTAACTGGGATTTGGGATGATACAAATTAGCTGCAGTACATGACTATCAAAGGATTTGCTTTTATGAGATGTGTTTGCTCATGGGATTAGCTGTTAGCCATGTTACAAACATTACTGAGGATTTATTTTACACAAACTTCTTTTTTGTTAAATTGCTATGTTTTTCCACTGCAGATTATCCAGTGTAAACCTAGGACACTTAGTATGTGGTGATGTCTATGATTGTCTAGTTCCTCCTACAGTGTGTGCGGTGATGGAGCTTCTTGAAAATCTAGGTGAGTACTACTATCATAAACATGAATTAATTTTAGCATAATTATTTTTCTCAGTTTTAATCCTGACTGGGAGTCAAATTGTGTTTTCTAGTTTGTGTTGAATTCCCATCTGACTTATATTTGTCTCCTGCTAGTGAGGAGCCTCAGTGAGATCTGAATGTAGCATTTGCAGAAATGGGTCTCAGTCCTACAGGTTTTAGATATTAGGTAGGGATTAGCTGCCATCAGCAGATTTAATCTCACTAAAGCTGCACAAGACATGAGTCTTCCAAATGAAAAATATAAACCTTACTTGGGTGTTTCACTTGACAGTTTTGATTAGTGTGAACCGTTGGGGAAACTCAGGTCTGCCTGTAAATTGCTGCTGAGCAAATCTTTTGGTTTGGGTTTTGTTGCGTAAATGCTGACACTGAAATGGCAGATTTCAACAAGCGGGTTTACAATATATGAAGACGCTGTTAGTTTAAGGCACTGTGTCAGAAGTTATCTCTCTCTCAAAAATTCGTAAGTGTTGAAATGAGGATTTCAGTAACAGAACTGTAAACGCTAGGTCAAATGTACTTAGTAACAACTGAGAATGAAAGAATTTGTGCAAAATACCAGAAGAGTAGTACCATCTATAACGCAGCTGTCTCCTTCGAAAACACACGTAGGATCACTCTCAAGGAAAAAAGGCAGCGCAAAAAGAACCGTGTATTGCAGAATACACCATCTAAGGAGTCTTTCTGCTGCGCCTTTTGCAATCGGATTTGTCTGTCACGTATTGGCCTCATAAGCCATCAACGTGCCTGTAGCAAATGTGGATAGAGCCTTCCCAAATCTTCGTTCGCGAAGCCTCGCCATGAATGAGTACCAGAAATCCAGAAGAGTAGTATTTGCTTACTAGAATTTGGGAAGTTACCAGGAAACAACTTAAAACCTGTGGTTTGTGTCACTGCATGGGCTCCGAAAGACTTGCCACAGCTGCTGTGGTTGTGCAGGCACACAGCTCTGTCCTGTCGTGAGCCGCTTTGCTGGCACTTCTGGAGGCCTTCGGCAGCAAGTGGCCTGGTCAGAGCAGAGGTCCATGTCCTCTGTGCCCGGTGGAGCCTGGTGCTTGTGCCTTTGCAGTTGAGGGCGGCTGAACAACTTGCCTTGTGTTGTGCAGGTGGAAAGACGGTGCTGCTGGTGGGAGCTGGTGGGGCAGTGGGTGCTGCCCTGCAGAGCGTGCTGCAGAGGGAGGGAGCAGTGATCGTCAGCTGCCCGTGGAAAGCCCCACAGCTGCAGAATGAGGTGAGTGCTTCATCATGATGATGAGGGTCATCCTGCATCCACACTATCCGGGCATCCCTGTCAGCTGCTCCCCTGGCACTGCTCCCCTACGTTGCTGTTGCCAAGAGGGAGACTTGTTGTTGCAGTCACAGGTGGCACTGGGTCTTGCTGGTAGCCAGTGTGGGTTAGGATCTTTTCTCCTTCCTGCTTGCTCAGAAATGGTACAAATACTGGCCTCTACCCTCTACCAGAGTTCAGAGAAGGGCAATGAAGCTGGTGAAGGATCTGGAGCACAAGTCTTATGAGGAATGGCTGAGGTAGCTGGGAGTGTTTAGTCTGGAGAAGAGAGGGCTCAGGCGTGACCTTAACACTCTCTAAAACTACCTGAAAGGAGGTTGTGGCCAGGTGGGGAATCATCCTCTTCTCCCAGGCAGCTAGTGAGAGGACAAGAGGATGCACTCTTAAGCTGCACTGGGGTTGGACATTAGAAAGAAGTTCTTCACAGAAAGGATGATTAGACATTGGAATGGACTGTCCAGGGAGGTGTTTAAAGAAAGACTGGGTGTGGTACTTAGTACCATGGTCTAGTTGAAATGGTGGTGTTCAGTCGTAGCTTGGGCTCAATCATCTCAGATGTTTTCCAACCTAATTGATTCTTTGATTCTGTGAGTATTACGTGTAATAGCAGCTGCTGTAATTTCATTATTTTACACAAGGAGCTGTTAGAGAATGAATTTAAAAACAAATGTGTTAGCTCTCCCTTTTACTTTCTCCAGGAGAAATGCCCTCTTTCTTCTTGTCCTGTGATATTGTCATCTGTGTGAAATTACTGTCGTTGAATTTGTGTCTTAAAGGTTTGCAAATACTGCATCTTTTGGGACAAGAAAGATCCCAGTCTTTATCTTTGAAGAGAACTGTAAAAGGATTCAAAGAAATTCAAGAGCCTTAACCCAAGGGATTTAATTTACATGGTCTCCCTGGTTGCTTTTTGCAGAGCCTTTAGCTGCAACTTAGAAGTTGGTATGACTTCCTGTCAAACTTCTCATTTTGTTCCTTAGTCCCAAATGCGTTGTCCTTGGGGCATGTGCAGCGGGGTTCAGATATTGGCTGTGGGAGTGCACATTAGTCCAGGGCCTGGTTTGCCAGTGGCTGTAGGGGTGAGGTGCCCGGGACAGCTCTAGTATTTGACAGCTTGTACCACAGGGTGGCAGCCAAGGCAAAATGATTGTGTCACACCTCCGGGCTTTGGAGGCAAGGACAGGAGGAGGAAATAAATTTGAGCAGCTGTGATAGAAAGTTCTCTGGCAAACTCATGTTTTCACAGCTGCAGATGTTTTTGTCAGGCTTGTCTCAGCTCTGGGCTTTTAAGTGACTGACAGCACTTAGGAAACATATGCCTCTGTTGGAGACAGAGCACTGTGAACTTGATCCTTGCCATGTCTCATTCTTCAGTTATTTCTTGTTGCTTAGGGTTGTGCTAGAGGACTGCTTTGGGCTGGATGGTGCGGGTGACAGGGTGACCAGAGGTGTTTCCACTGGTTCACAGCAAAAAATCTGGATTGAGCCCATAGCTGCTTGTGCAGTGCTGTCTATAGCTGGAGAGAAATCTGTTTCCTTCCATCCACATGCTTTCCCATAATCATGCTTTGCTTTTTGGCATTCCCCATAGCTTACCTTTTGCAGCAGGTCACTGATGGAAAACAGAACGAGAGGCCTAAGTTTGAGGCTTTGCACATCAGTCTTCTCAGGTTCATTTTAACTGTTGGCAGTGAAGGAGTTTGTGCTTTACCTGCGGGACTAATCAGCAGAGGTCAGGGGAAACCTACCTTCCTCTTCCTTGCCTGTAAGCCTGGAGCAACATGTCACCAGTAATCCCCAGAGCACTGCTGAACTGTCTGGATATACTCTGATAGTTAACTCTAGCTCCTTGATAAAATCTAGTGCATTCAGGGAAAACTGTTTCATATTCCCAGAAGCTGCAGAGTCAGAAACTGAGCACAGGTTTCCTACTCAACAACAAGGTACTGCTGTCTCATGGCAACCTGTATTTGAAGTACAATGTTTTTAGATAACATGATTATAGCTGGTGATATGAATATATGATATGATATTCTTCTGCTTGTTTAAAATGCCAATTAAGTAAAAACAGTTTAAAAGGTTCACAAGGTTTCTTCTCATGAGGTTTTTTTTTCATTTGAATTTCAAATAAGAAAATATGTTAGTCAATGTTGAGGCTTTTCCAAGATTTGGAAGAATTAATTCATGTTTTGTTTTTCCTGTACAATGCACTAACTTCTCCTTTCTCTGAATACAATGCCTCTACAGTAGCAGTCTGTGTGCTGTTGTTTGGAAGTATTACCTGTTGTAGCATAATAACTTCACTTATGAAGTGAGAGATTAACATACAAAGAGTATAAACTTTTTGCTGGTATGCATTTGTTTCACAATGTATAATAGGAAAGGAAAATTTTATCTTAAAGGTAGATGTATATTATTTGTATTAATCCATTGGCCAGGCCAGTTTGCACTGAAGCAGTAACTCTGACCTTAATGATGTAATGCCTTTCTTAAGTAGGTACTAAATTACCTTAGGCTAGTTCTGTTGATTTGTTCTTCTTTTAAAAAGGACAGCATAACAAGTGTTTTCTTTAGAAATTCTTTCAATTTAAATGAGTCACACAACACTAAGATTGTTGGGTTTTTTGGGTAAGGTTTTGTATTGCTATGGACTTGTAATTACTTCTGTTACTCATGCACTTTTGCAAAAATATTTTGACAATGATCAAGAGGAAGGTATGTTTTAGTCTACCTTAGGAAAAGTCTAACAGTGTAGGGATAGCTCTCCTGGCAAACAGCATAATACCATCTACCATCTGATTTAGTGTGCTCCTTTAAGGCAAGTCTTTTCTGTCCTATGGCAGGAAAAGGGAATGAAATAAATAACAGTACTTTTCATTTCCTTGCTTTGAGATGAATGAATAGTGGACCCACTTTCAATGTTCTTTTCCCTCCTCACTTCACTTTTTAGGTGAACAGGTTAATATCTCTTTTTGTTCCATTTCAGGTTTGCTTTACTTCATTTCTTAAAAATAATCATCACGGCACAGCTGAGCCATGTCTTTCAGCGCTCTTGAGCTTCCTGAGTTTTCAAATAAAATTACAAAGGAAAGAAAACATTTCAGAAGGTTCTGGCACATCTGTGCATTAGTTGCCATGAGGAAATGTTGTTCTTTTGCCATTGATATGTTCAGTGTAAAAGAAATTATGAAGTAAGAGGTAGACATAAGCATTTTGGTGGAAATTGTTAAGATGTTATCGCTCTGTTAAGCTTTGTGTAGATAACTCTTGAAAGCACATTCACTGCATTGTGCCTGAAGAATGACCTAGTGACATACTTTCAGGAACGTCTCCCTTGTAATGTTAAAATGGGAGTACCTAAAAGTTGATTCAGTATTAGATGAAGAATGGGAACAGATGTGCTTAATCCTTTATCATGGTAGAATTATGTTTTCTAGTTTAAAAGGAGGTTATCAAGTAGATTCATATTGAAAAATACAGATTATTTCCTTGCCAAAACATGGGTAATACTTAGTACTTGTAAGAAAACAGAATTTTGTTTCAGTCATCTAAATTCAGTCAGTCATCATTTCAGCATGTCATCTTTAACATAGCCCATGTGTGAACCACATCGTGCCTGTTTTGAGAGAGTTGCTATCCTACATTTTATTGTAAAAGAACTGAAAATTGGTCTATCTAGGTATAATTAGGAATAGAAAAGTTGTTTGGAAAAGCCTGGTTGAGGACTATAANGCTGAATGGAAAGTTCCTTTCCAACTTGAAAAAGAACTTCTTTTGGCCACAGTCTGCTTTTCCTTAGAGCCAATGCTTAAGCTTCAAACTTTTAGACATCTCTTAGTCATTTACTATCCTGCTTTTGCTGTCTTGATAAGAGCAAGAGTCTTGGTATGAGCAGAAAAATGCACTTCATATTGTAAACATGAAAGAACATGAGACGAGGTATATGGATCCCATAAGAGGAGAGGAGGGGAAGCTGCATGAGAGTTTCTAGTGATGATGATGTAGACAAAGTATTTCTACTTCAACATTTTATGCACATCACCTCTGTTCCTTGTAATTTTGAAATTTATCCCCTGTCTGTAAGCTAGAGGAACAGTTGCTAAAGCAGTAGGCTCGAGCCCACAGTAGAAATGTGGACTTGATTTTCATGTGCACTATGTAGAGCAAGTGCATTCAGGCCGATGTGGTAGGGAAGGGGTGGTCAGTGTCTGGGCAAGAAGATGGTAGCAGGGAGCTATTGGCCACTTGCTCTGGTTCATCCCTGAGGAGTCTGGCTGGGTGGGAAGGGATCATGTTCTGCTGGGTTGCTAATGATTTGCAAACCCTGACTTTCCTGAGGTAGAGATAGAGCTGGAAGAAACCACATAAGGAGAACATACCTTAGTGAAAAAAGTACCTGAAACTAGTCACTGACTTATAAAATTTTCAAGATTTCAGGAAGTAATTAGAGTTGCTGTGATTGAAGTGGAACCTGATATGTAAACTGATGTGAATAAAGATTTTTTTGCTAAAGAGAGTTCTGAAAAGACTTTTAATCAGGTTTCTATTCCTCATCCCATCTCTTAAATTTTATATAGCCTAGCTTCATACCCAGGAAACAAGGACTTTTACATTTCAAATATTAATTTTAATTTTTATTTTGTTTGATCATGTATTTTAAAATGGCTTTTTTAAACTATGGGAAAATGAAATTTTTATGCGGATTTCACAGCAAAATGGAGTTTCAGTTATCTGTAATAGACAACTACTTTGTACCATTATCATTAAATACTTGGCTGGAAAGTCTGTATTGTTTTAACATTTGGTGTTCTGTCTTGTGAATGGGTGGGGCTTCTTAATCTGCTTCTACTTAAATCTTGGTGGAGAGAATCATATTTTGTTATGAGGTAAGGTTTCAGATTATTTGTTGGCACAACTCTTCCCAACTGAAAAAATATTTACCGGTGAGAAGGCAAGATACTACTGGACTATTGGCTTACTTTGTCTTCAGCCTATTGCCTAGCACATTAAGGAGGATTTGGCATGATGCTTGTCATTCCTTCCTCTAGCCAGCCTGGTGGGACACAGCCTTGCTATCCAGGGAGCATGGGGCAGTCAGCCATGTGTTCTCCCTCGTGGGTATCTCCTTGACCTTCTGGCTATGGCTTCCTGTAGCATCTGGTTCCTGTCAGATGTGTCCTCTGTCCAGGGACTGTGTGGTGCATTTGCTAGGGAGGTTGAATGTGATGATTTCATAGGACTTTTCCATCTCTAACGTCTGGGATTGGTTGGAAATAACTCTGCACATGCATCCCAAGGCTTGCTTCTTGCTTCAGTGACTAAACAGCTGTCAAAAGAGAAGGGCAAGGGAGAAAAAAAATCAACAGAGGAGGTATGGACGCAACTTCTTGCAAGTGAAACCAAAGTTTGATGGAGATCACATAAAGCTCTTCCAAGGACACCCAGAAGTCTGTAAACAACTATTTTGCTTTCAGTGGACTTGCTCTCCCAGTTTCTGGATATACTTTTTAAAAATGCTTTTCACAGGGGAAAAAAAAATTCTGTAAAGCGTTTGTGATATATCTTTTATCGACTCTGCAGGAACTTGTTCAATAGTTGCACATAAAATATTATTTTCTTTGTGAAATAAGGAAAAGGAAATCACATTGGGGAAGACTCTGAGAGATCAGTGTGTTTTCAACCCACGGGACAACTGTTTTGCTGCCATATGGTACAACCTTTTTCATGGAGGAGATGGGGCAGGGCAATGAGATAAAAGGTTCAGCTGGTTTTCTGGTAAATTTATGGATACGTGTGATGTTAGCTATCCAAACCAGTTTTAACATTGGCTAGAAAAATAATTGTGTTCAGCTGTTAAGAACATTTTTCAACATTAGGGTTGGTAGTCATAGAGATGAGTATTTGGCCCCATCACTTGTTTTCTGGCATTATAGTTACATTGAATCAATTTTGTCTAAAGTATGTTGGCTGAACATTCATCAAAATTATTACTTGTTGCATACAGCTCTCAACTGGTTCATCAATTCACAATGCTAAGTGGTGTGCAAAGCTTAGTCCTTGTCCCAGAGGCTTTGCATGGGAAGGCATCCTGACTTTCAGTATGTGATTTCTTACCAAAAAAATGCTGTGGTCATGTAACTGAGAAAAATCACTGTTTTTCTCTGTGTTGATGTTGACTGTTGCAGCAGAGGTTGCCTCCTTTTGCAGAGCAGAAGTGTGCCTACAGCGTAGTATTCTTGGTTCACAAGTCATCACAGCATCTTTTTATCCAGATTTGCTTGCAGATTTCTCAGTATCATTTGACCTGTTGCTGGTCAAGCATTATGACTTATGTGGCCTTCTAGGAGTGGCACGTAAGCTGATATTCTCACCACGCTCAGGAGTGAGAGCAATTTGGATAAGGCTGAATGACTGTTTGCAGGCAATCACAGGAGTGCTGTGAAACTTGTGACTGAAGTCTGAATCAGCTCATTGCATTAGTCATTTGTCAAGCCAGTAAATCTTCTCCCACACTTTTGGCTTTGTTTCCACATGTGGATCTCTAAGGAGGGTTAGGCGATCCTTGCATCCTCTGAGGGGAAGATGGAGCTTTTTTTGTTTTCTGCCTTTTCCGCAGCAGTTATGCTCTTCTTCCCTCCTGGATGCTCAGCTTTGCCAAAAACCTGCTATCCTGACAGGATTTGTAGCTGTTCTTTCTTGGCAGGAGTGTTGGGCAGGGTTGCGTCAGAGCGCTTTTGGCCAAAAAAGAAGCTGGAACGCTTGTCAGTCAGAAATCAATTTGTGAGGCTCACTGAGTTTGTTACACTTGGAATTAATTTACATTTGTTCAATATATTACCAAAATCACTGTATCTCTGAAATAATTTTTACATTCAAGCACAATGCTGTGGCTTTTTTAGTGGATCTTTATACATCTGCCTCTGGTGCTGTCCCTTACCTCATGGTGATTCTTATAATTGGTACAGGACCCTGCTTCAGAGAAGGTGGGGAAAGAAAGGCACTTTACGTTATAACTTTGGTTATAAGAATTTTTGTCATAACCATTTTTACTCCAGCATCTGCCAGGTTGAAGTAAATCACAGGCACTGATTAGCAAACGTGAACTGAGAAGGAAAAAAGATGCTTTAATTGGCGTTCTTCAAAAACACTGACGTTTGCAGATCAGGTCATCTTGCGTTCCCATCAGCTGGCCTGGTTTTCTACTGTGATAATCTGACTATACGCTTTATAATTGCCTATTTACTGTCATTCAACCCTTCTTTTTCTTAAGTTGCTCCAAGTTACCTTGGTCTTTAGGACAATGATAGAACTTTTTATTTGGAAGGATGTAATCCCCTTTTAAGTATTATTGATGCTGACTCTGACCTCACTCGCCTGATCTCACAGTTTGTTTACCTAACTTCATTTTAAATGCTATTGTTCTTAAATTTCATGGAGGGTAAGAATCAAGCCATCAGTTTGCATCTTTTTTTTTTTCTATGTTCTTGTTGTCTGTAAATGCTTTGCTCAAAAGGCTATTGCTGTATAAGTCTGAATATCTTTAAGATGCATATTAAAGTATGTATTTCTAACATGAAATGCTTGTTTTGTCCTTGTGGGGTGTTACACCACATCCCTAGCTTCGTCACGCGGATGTGGTGGTATTTGGCAGTATGAAACCCAATGATGTTCCTGTGAGCGGGATAAAGCCTGGAACCACCATTATCAGTTGTTCTCATGACATGCTGTCAGGTAAGAGGTGTTAAAGATAGCAGTTCCTACAAGTGATGTGCAGTGAGTCCTTGAAATGTGTGTGACATCTTGGTGATAATGCAGTGTGGTTAAAAGCTGCATCTTTGGGAGGGGGCCTTGAAAGGTGTGTGTTTGTGTACAGGGTATGTATACATGTTTCTCTGATGTATAAATAAGAAAAAGATGTCAGGTGGGGTAAGAAAGGTTGGAACAGGTTCTTCATACCAGGATTGTTAAATAAGTGATGATCCTATGGATTCAAAGACTTCAGAGAGAAGATTTTTGGGTCATAAGATGAACTATTACTTAGTGCTGTTTTGTACAGTGTGTTATCCTGTGACTTCTGTGGTCTCACCTGGAACATGCGAAAAAGAGAAGGGAAAAAATACCAACTCTGAAGTGCTGTAAAGCTGTCTGCAGAGAATGGTGCAGGAGGGAGTGAAGAAATCATGTATAGCTAAGAAGAGGCAGAATGTCTCCTGCAGTAATTATTCCTACAAAAAAGAGTTTGAATTCACCTCCCTCCTCCCTAGTATAACATGGTCTAACATGAAGGGGGAATGGAGGAGAAAGATAAAGGGGCAGAGAAGAGAGGGAGTGGTGTTACAGCAGTAGTACCTATAAATAAATAAATGAAAGGGAATCTCCCCTCCTCATTTAAGGCTTCTAAGCAGAAACCTCTTGTATGTCAGACTTGGGGCAGAGGCGCAGGTCTGTTCTGGCAGGATGGGGATAAGCCGGTCCTTGCAGCCTGAGCGGGCACCACTAGTGACTGGACTCTCCCAGCACTATGTTGTCTAGTGCAAGTCCCACTTTTGGACACCCAGTTCTCTCCTTCCGTTGTAGAAGGAGTCTGAGCCTTCAGAGGCCTAAAAGTTCTGCAATATATACTATGTCTTGAGACTTAAATATCTTCATGCCTTAGTTGCTCTATAGAACTCTAGATAAGATTAGTGTTTCCCTTCCCTGAAAGAGTGCTATTAGAAAAACTGCATTACATATCAAAGCAACATTCCTTTTTTTAGGCATGAAATGTAAGATTTGGCATAAGCGTATACATTTCTTTGCATTTTTAAAGTTGTAGCAGTGGACTGTGTTAAGTACTGCTTTTTTTTTTTTTTTTGAAATTTTTGAGATTTTTATAATGATAATTTAAATAGAACTTATCTACCAAATGTTTATCTGTCTTTATGATTATGCTTTTGATGTTGTCAACACCTTGCAGAAACTCCAAAATTATAGAAGAAATGCATTTTAGCAGCTTTAAAAAATGCTGGTCTCAAAGCTTACTAGAGAGGTACCTGAAAGACAGGTGTCTGACAGGAAGAATGCACTTAGTTTAATTGCAAGATGTTTGTGAAAAGCCCACTGTGGAGCAGTTACGACCTTGGAGAAACAACTGAGTCTTATAACTGATTCTTCACTTTCATGGAATCTGGCAGAGGTGCTTGGAAATTGTTCTGGATTTTTTCTTGCTTTAGAAATGTCCAGCTTAACATCTGTGGGATCACAGGAGCTAAATGAAGCCTGAAAGCACTAATGGCCATGAAGTAACTTTTGTTCCTGCTAGATGGTGGCTGGATTTCTATCTTAAATGAGCGTATATGAAGTCTAACACACTTGCATGTTTTAAAAACACTCAAAATTTGCAAGGACATAGGTGAACTGGGGAAATATAATGATGTAAGCCAGGAGAGTAGAGCTAAAAGTGCTCACTGCAAAGTGACAAAATTCTTTTTCAAGTATTTTTTAATCTAAGCAAAGATTTTTAAATTATCACAGTTTTAAGATGTTCTAGCAACATTTCAAAAATTTCAGAATTTTCTAGCGGTGCAACATCTGCTGCTGTTGCACTAAGGATCTTGGAATCAGGTGAGTGCTGGTAGTGTCTTGCAAGAATATACTTTAAATGTGAATGTATAGAAATGAAAATAAGTTTCTGAACAAAACTTAAGGATGCCAGAATTATTTGGGATTTGATATCCAATTTCTTTGGGATCACTTGACAGCTGAAACCTATATGGTTTTAAGTATGTTAGTAGGAAATTCAACCATTTCCCCACCTCTTCTCTATTCTCAGCTGCATGAGCAGACAGGTAGTACATGGCAGCAGCTCTCACCCATCTGCACAACAGGGTACAATTCAGAGGAGGGATCATAATGTCTGTAGCTGATCTGACCATAGTCCAAAGCAGAGCACTATTCCAGCTCCCATTTGGAAAATTTATCCTAAGAGAGTGTTGCAATCCTGTGATTGTCTTGCTAATTCCATGTGTGCATGACTTTCACCTCTAACTTTGCCTTCACCCCTGTAAAAGCCTGGTTAGTCATTTGTGGGGTGACTGTGTAGCATAGGCAATCTAGGAGAAGTAGTTTATTGAAGGGAATTGTCTAATTCTGATATGTATTTACACACGTGCTAGCTCTGCCCTGATAAAAAAGTCATATTAAGCCAAATAACATAAAAAGCCAAAATGTCTCTGTAAAGCACAGCTGTCTGAAAGGGGGTTTTAAACTCCATTTTCCCTACTTCATTTATATTTGGCAGCTCTCCCAGCCTGATCTCAAAGCAACAACAGTCAGCTTATGACTGTGATAAACTGTTCCAGTAAAACTCTTCTGTCTGTATCTAAAGCTGAACATCTCCAGAAGATTTTGTTGTTTCGTTGTTTGTTTTTTTTAATAGCAAGTGTAAATGTAAGTAGAAGGATTTTTCCAACACTTTCTTAATTAGAGTTGAATATCAGGACTGTTACCTTCTGCTTGGTTGCCTTTGTCACTGATGTATAGGTGCCTGTTGGCAAGAAAGTTTGAGAAAGGATTAGGATTCGCACAGAATGAGACTAAGGGTGTCTGCAGAGATGGTCTCTTGCTCTCTCAGTGATGGATGTGACAGAGTGAGCTGGAACTGGGTGGGGGTGGTGGGGTGCTGGCTCCTTCTGCCTGCCACACTGGCTCCAGTCTGAGTTCTCTGTGCCTCACTGCAACTGGGACCCTTGTCGGGAGGGGTAATTGTGCAAGACAACGTGAGTGTTTTATGACTAGTACGGATGGGGTGAGTAGAAGGAGAGCTTGACCAGGTCAGGGTTTGCACTTCAGTTCCCCTGTGGGGGAAAGGTTAAAGCTGTCAGTGTACAGTTGTTATTTTTTTATTACAGTTATGTCTACGCCCTTCAGAATGCAGCTAGGGCCTTGATATGCCCACAGAGACTAGGATGTGAATTTTGGAGAAATTGTGTCTAGATAAAAATCAATAAACAATAACAGAAGAACAAGCCAGAAGAAGGATCACAGCAAAATGACAAAATAATTTGTTTGGTTAGGGTAGCTAATGTATGATTATTATTTGATATATTGCCACTAGAAACAATGATAACTGCCTCAAGTTGGAGTCACTCTGAATTGTATAGATTTTTCAGAATATCTACTTTTAATGTCACATTGATGAAGATAACTTTTGCTGCTCAAAAAAATTCACATATTCTGTTTCCAAACTATAAATCCCATTGGTTAATAATCGTATATAGTATTTTGTGATCATTTCATTGTTCTCTTTTGCTGTAAGAGGTGTGTTGAGAAAACAGTCTTTACCATGTTCATTTACGTGTTCTGTTTAAGAATATGTATGGCTTTTCAAATCCTCACAGCTGTGTGAATTTTCTTACGTGTGAATTTTCTTACGTGTTTGTGTAATATGTTTCAGAGCATACAGTTACTCTCTGATTTTCACAGTATATCCATCCTTGTGGGGGATTTCATTTGAAATATTAAGTAAGCCACCTATAATTTTGTCAGTAACATTGTTAAATTTCAAGTCAACATTCAGAAATTTTTTATTTGGACATAACTTTCAAATACACATGCTCCCACTCACAAAAGCTTTGTGATTTATTAGTGCAATACTTATATTTTACAGAGAAATGCAACTATGGTCAGCAAAACCCCTCTGCTGCAGAAAACGCTGTTGGTTCTCTTGCAATAGCAATGAGAATGCAGGTTAGTGTAACTTTTGTGTTGCAGATTTATTGCTCTTTCTGTAAGCTCTAGAAATTGCTTCTGCAGTTTAGATTTTAACTTTTTTTTGCTCTTTTGAACATCTTACCTGCCTCCCATTTTAATAGCAACTCTTAATCAGATTAATGTAATGCCTGCTACATTTAATTAGAGAAAGGCAAATTAAAAATGAAATGTTACAATTCTGGTGAATACAGTAAAGCTTGGCAGAAGCACTTGTATCAATAGACTAATGTCACTTATTCTGGTAAGACAGTGAAGATTAATTATATCTGTCCATACTTTTGTGTCATCATGTATAGAGGGGTTCAAAAGTTTGTTACTTAATGTGGAAGCAGCATAAGTCAGTCAATGAACAATTAGTATCTTCCATTATTTTTATGGTGTGAGAGAAGACTAGTAATTCTCCATCTTACCGGAATAAAATCTCCCCGTGCCTAATTAGAGACTTTTTTCTGCCCATTTACGTGTTAATGGAGTTTTGTTTTGTTTTGAAACGTGGTCAAACAATATGACAGTGTTTTTGTCCTAAAACCATGAAATAGAAAGATTTTTAAGTTTGGGGTTTTTTGTTAGCCTTTGCAGTAGAAGTTATTTCAACATACTCTTGAGATAGTTTGAAATCAGTGTTCAGCATTTATGATGCAGCTGGTGTGTGCCGTTTCCTTGTTTAAAACCAGAACATGGTAAAAACCATGGAGCGATGGATCCAGTCCCATCAGTACAGAAAGTGGAACCTGCACTGCTTGAAACTGCAGCCCCTCTCCCCAGTGCCCAGGTAATAAGTGCTTTTAAAGAACTAAAATTTAATAAAATATTTAAAGAGTGGGCAAGTGTTAAATGTGACAGTGTTAAACATGACAAATGTAAAAATGGCCCATACCTAATGAATTTTTAATGTTATGTTGACTACATGTGGTGGTATTCTCTTGTATGCCTCATTGGGACAATATCCTTCTGTTTTCTATCAATTTTTACTTTTATGATGTGCACTGGAGTCGAGCTTTGTTTAATGAAGACCTATAGCTGGAAGGTTTTGTTGAGGAAAGGAGTTGAAGCTTTCTGCAACATCAACAGAAATAAAAAATATGTGAAGTTCCTAATGGCTAAACCCTGATGTAGGAAGGTGTTTAGTTAAGGCTCAGTGATTTCAGTGGCATTTGAGTTTGTATTTATTTCCTTCCCTCAGCAGAAGTACTTTCTTCAGCATTAGACTTTTAAATTCCTCTGTGGGTGTGAAAACCAGGAAGCATATTTATTCTCATAACCAGAATCTTTTCAATCAGTTCCTGTCATTCACCTCCCAAGACCCATGTCAGGCCACAGGGATTTCAGGTCTGCCTCGGCACAGCTGCTGACATCTCTGACATTTAGAGCAGCCTGAGCCCTTTACTGTGCTAAAGTGCTTTGCTACTTGTTGGTTATGTTGGCTGATGGAGGGAGGAACTGAGTACTTGAGATGAGATTCTGCCACGCAGGAGAGTGTTGAAATTTTTTTGTGATTATTTGTATGCCTGCTTCTTGGCCATGCAGACGCTGAAGGGACCTCGCTTCAGAAAGTCAGAGAGAGCTGGGACTGCTTAGCCTGGAGGATAGGAGGCTCTGAAGGATCTTATCAGTGTGTATAAATACAATGTACAATAATACAAAGAGGACCAAGCCAGGCTCTTTTCAGCGGTGCCCGGTGACAGGACCAGAGGCGATGGGCGCAAACTGAAACACAGGAAGCTCCATGAACATCAGGAAACACTTTTTCACTGTGAGGTTGACCAAACTTTGACACAGATTGTCCAGGGAGGTTGTGGAGAGTCCATCATAGGAGATATTCAAAAGCCACCTAGACACAGTCCTGGGCAACTAGATGTCCCTACATGAGCAGGGGGTTGGAGCAAATGACCTCCAGAGGTCCCTTCCAACCTCAGCCACTCAGTGATTCTGTAATTCTGAGTCCTACTGCTGTGTTTTGGGAAAGCTGAAACAAAATGTTTTCTTCTCTAAGCATTTTGATTCACTTTTCACTGTTTTCTTACAGCAGTTGAATGGCAATGGACACAGTTGTAGTTTAAAACAGAGATGCCAAAAGAATGAGTTTTCTGTTGTATCCAGGGGCACAAGGGGGAAGAAATGCTTGTGCTTTTCCTGGGCCAGCATGTTCAATTTCTAGAACTAAAGCCAGAAAAAACTAGCCTTAAATAATACAGTTAAAAGTTAGATTAAAGTATGTGATGTCATGAGTATGATGGTAAAAAAACCCTGGAAAAACATTATTCCCAACCCTCTCTACAACACTGTGTGTTTAGTACATAAATAATTACATAATTAATATATAATGGCATATAATATAACCAGTAATAGGACCTGCATTTTTCTGTTGACTCTATAGCTTTATGTCTTTTTTTCTTTAAATGTAAAGAAACCCTTCAGATGGAAAGTATCCTGTAATAAAATGTAATCTTGCAGTAATAAACCACTTTGTGTGGAAACAGATGGAGTTTTCATTGAAAATGAGGCAAAGTTGCTTAAGCACTAAAACTAAGAACATCTGCTTTTTGATTTCTGTGAGATCTGGGTGTTAATTGAAGTATTTCCAAATCTATTGGATATGGAATGGAAAATTTTCTTACAAATATGCAGTAAAAAAAAAAAACAGCACACAGGTGAGTAGATGTACAGCCTTCCCCCATCTTTTACATTTTCCTGCATTTTTTAAATTATCACTTACCATTGTCAGTGGTGGACGTCTTGCCTAACAATTTTCATTCATGCAGAATTATTGAGTAATTCTATTATTTCTAATATATTGTCAGACTAAAAGAGCCATCTACAAATCTAGATTTCTAAATGCTAGTTGTAACCAAATCTTTTAATTTCTTGTGTTTTAGGAAAAACATTTACTAGAAATAATAGACGAGATACAAACATTTCATATGTTTTGTATAGCCCCAGTAGTAGTTAACATATAAATGTAAATTCACTGTTAAATTATGCCTTTTATCATTTTATTGCTTGTATCGGTGTTCAACCTGTCATTAAAAGGATTCTAAGTTGTTAAAAGTCTGGTTGCTTTGAAGGTTTTTGAGGGAATTTCAATGGGAAAGTGATGACAGCAGTGGTTTTGCCAAGGGATAACTGTTAGCATCCACTGTCAATTTTACTTGACTTCTAAAAATATATCTAATTTTAATTTATCTAGAAATTCTTTACCTTTTAATTTATTTATAAGTGTTCAACTTGGTTAGTTTCACTTCTTCCACTTTTTACCGGTACTGGTACCTCCAGATTGGGAAAAGCCTCGTTGTTTCTTGCAGGAGAAGAGGAGGAAGAAATGAGGGAAATAGGAAGGGCTGAGGTTGCTGCAGGGAGTCCTGATAGTCTGGCCTGAGATTTGAAATAATAGCTTCTGTCTTTTAGTAAAGAGGCCAATATATTTAATAGGAGCTAAAAAAGGCAAATTAACTTTGTCATTTTAGTCTACATCCTTCTCCTCTTGTCAAATGCATCAATTACTTGATGAATAGAATAGTCACCCTGAAAATTTTCTGTGCTTAAATCTTTAAGGGACCACACTGTCATCCACTTACCAATAGTTTTCTGGGACTTTGTATAGAAAGTTCTCAATGAAAACTTGAGATATTCTTTGCCATGTGATGTTTGAAAGCCACTCCATCTTCTGTTCATGTTATATTTTTATTGCTAGTTGTGCTTGAAGTAATGCATAAGAAAGTCAAAGGTATATCCTTCTATGAAAGAGGATGAGCTTAGTGTGTCTTTGAAAGAAAGTGGATTCCAGGTTAGTGCTGTGATTGAGTAACTTCTTGTCCTGTAGTACTGGATTATGTCATTGCTTGGATGGATGGTTTCTGGATTTCACTTAGCTGCTGCAGGGTGCAAAAGTGGGCTACTTGAGAATTATAATTGAATAATGGTCCCAGTTTGGGATGTCCTCTGAGAATTGCGAGCAATTAAATTGGCACAGACTGATCGTTTGCTGGTAGATGCAGAAAACAGCCAAAGTCCACACACAGAGCTGAGATCTGCCAGTAGTGTTGTGTTCGTTGGTGGATACTTAAGGTCTTGCAGACTGTTTGAAAGTTCAGGACATTAGCTTTGATACCCTTGCCAGATTCTATCTTTAAAAATACTGTAATCAACTGAAACTACAGGAAGGAATTTAGCCTGGTTAGGCTGAAAGTATTTTTGAAGTTGCCAAAGGAGACAACTCCTCACATCTTGTGTGCTGGGTCCTGGGCTTCACTGCTGCAGGAGCTTATAGCTGCCAAACGCTTATGTGGACATAATGGGCAACTAGGCCAAGCTCCCAAATGAAAAATCCATAAAGGAGTATTAAATCCAAAGACCCCTGGTGGTTTAGGTCAGGAATTCCAAATACAGTAGTGTCCCCTAGCCTACAGCCACCTCCCCTCAGGTAATCTATGATGTGTGCTTGCCTCAGCTGCCACTCCCAGTCCTTGCTGGAGATATTCATAAGCTCACTGGATGTCTGGCCTGAGCCCTGTACTTTAAACTCCTCCTTTGTGGCCATGCTTAGTTTAGCTGTGTTTTAGAAGAGCATGAGCTGGTCTTCAAATGCCTTGTTTCCTTTGGTGCCCTCACTGGGGAGTAGCGAGGCTGAGCTTGCATGGCGCTCAGGTATAGCTAATGTGTTTGTGTGACTGTGGGCAAGGAATGTATGCACTTTTCAGTAAATTGTATGCGCTGAAATGTGCTGCGAGGGAGGAGAAGAGAAAGAAAAACAAAACCAGAAACATCCATTCCAGTGGGACATGCTTGAGCATCCAGCAGACACGTCTCTAGCTTGATATGAAAGCATTACGTAATATTTGGAGTCTGATTAAACGAGAGAACTCTGTGAAATTGTAACAATTAACAAACACTGCACGTGATTTTCAATGTTATATTAGGTGTTAGCTAATATTTAGGTTTGGTTAATAAAATGTGAGAGAGGATTGAAAAACTCATTACAGTAACTCCATTGTTGGATTATTTGCTGTTGTTTTGTGCTCTGTCGTTGACCACCTAAGCTGAGAGAAATCTCCTGTCTCCTATTTGTTTTCCTTTCCAGTGATATTGAGATTTCCCGAGCACAGAGTCCAAAAGCTGTTGATGTACTTGCCAAGGAGATAGGATTGCTTACAGATGAAATTGAGATCTATGGCCAAACCAAAGCCAAAGTACGTTTGTCCCTGCTGGAAAGGTTAAAGGATCAGCCAGATGGAAAATATGTTCTAGTTGCTGGGTAAGAATGCACTGCAACATCATTAGTGTCCACTCTTTCCACTCATATTAATATAAACATGCAACTTACATCTTTTTTTTTATACACTGCACAAATAAGAATCCTGAATGTTTTCATCTGTATGTTGCTCTGTTCTGAAAGTGAGCAGATTTTGAACTTTTTTGAAGTAACACAGCTTTTCTTCCAAACTGTTATTACTGAAGTAAAGTATATTTTATAAAAGGTAGTTTGTTCTATGATTCTGTGAAATGTTATCTGTTGGTGCATCGAGTTTTTCTTACTGTTTTATCAGAATTTTAATTGTTTAACTTGGATATTTAAGGCTGCTTGTATTGTGTCTGTTTATAAACAAATGTTAACAGAAGCTACATGCTAATCTGTTGATATTAACAATAAATACTTTTATATTGAAGAACAGATTACAAAGTTTAAAAAGCCACGTTTTTTCTCTGAAATGTAGACATGTCTCCAGGCAGGCTTATCCTGCTTGCCGTTCCCACGATTATAGCAAATGCTAAGCTCAGCAGGAATTATGCACTTCTCTTCTGAAGAGCTTCGGGTTTTTCTTGCGTTCAGTGACACAATTTTTTCATTCACCTAGTTTACTAAGTGGAAACTTCTACCTGTGAACAAATGTAGGTTTTCATTAATATTTAAATTGCAATGTTTTGTTATATTCTGTGTTAATCTATATGGTTACTTCCTTTTAAGTAAAACCACTCAGGTTTAAAATACAGTTTTAGGCTGATCCAGAAGGAGAAGGCTGTTCTTAACTGTCTTGATCTACTGATTCCTCACCTCGGCTAGTGTTTCACAAACTGTTTACTTTACTATCGTCTTGTGGGGACACAGTGGATTTCTGGCACTGTCTGAGATGGAGCCGTTGTAGACTGAGAGACCTGATGTTACAAAGCTGAGGCAAGCTATGAAGCTTTCTTCAAAGCTGTGTGATAGAAGTGCAGCATATAAAGATGTTCTTGAGGGTGCTGGAGCAGTTAAGAGAAGGAAGTAAATGCTGGTTGAACTTGGTTTCTTTTGGTAGAGTTTTATTTTGGTTTGGGGATTTTTTGCCGCATTGGAGAAACAAAAACATGTTCAGCATTTGGTTGAGTTTGAAGAAAGTTGCTGCCATGTATTTTCATGCTCGTGTTGTCAGCGGCATCAACTGGGCACCATGCTGCAGGCTGAACCAGGCTTCTCTATCAGCAAACCTCTCATAGAAGCAGAGGTTATTTGAAAATGTCTGGAGATGCAAGATAGCACGTTGCAATGCCCCATTCAGGTGGATTTTAGTTGTGTCAGATTGCGCACACAAGTGCTTACATTTCTTCACACTGCTTTGTCTCCCTGTCTTCTACAAAGAAGGTGTCTCAAGCAATTTTTGTCACAGAAGAAAGCCTATATACATGTGGAAGAAATGCAGAAGTTTTGACTAGCAAGATGAGCAGATGGCAGCAAATAGAAAATTGTATCTTCTTAAGTTGATATAACACGTACAAATACTGAATGGTGTTTCACAAACAAGCGGCTGAGTTTGGTGCCTACACAACCTGATGATGCAATATGTTGTTATTTTTAACGTCTCTGAAGTGATTGAATCTGGTGGGGTTAGTACAAAGCCACATCTGCTGCAGGAGGAGTGCTATGTAGCAAGGTAGCTATGACAGTGGGAACATTCTTCTGAGAGAGTTCAAAGCTTGACTTCGAAATATTTTACATATGAAATATACATATAATGTGTGTCTGTATGCTCTCAGCTGTTCTCATTTCCTGAAATAACTGTAGCAGACAACAATGATGTTAAGAAAAGCAGGGAACTCTATCTGATGAGGAGATGTTCAGTACAATGAAAATCGGGTATCACTGAAGTGTGGAAATCAGGGAGTGAAATAGTATCCTTAGTTGCCTTCGTTCTCTGCCTGCCAAGGCAAGGTCAACCAAAACCTGCCATTTGGATTATTGTGTTTGTTCACAATAACCAAAGATATTTAGAAATTCTTTTAGAATGATGCAGTATAGGTCTTCAGAATAAATTTTCAGTGGTTCAGAGGAAACATTTAAGATATATGCTTATACTTCAGGTTATTTGGTCTGGCAGAAATATTTATAATGTATGATGGGAACTTTGCATACGTGAAGGGAGTATAAAGTGTGTGTGTGTGTATTCAACAAACTACAAAATCTCCATCCTCCATCCATGATGCAGCCAGCAACATTTGAGCCTGTAATTGCACATTTGGGTTTAAATGTTTCACAGTGTCTAGGAATTATAAATATTTGCTGCAAATGCTCTTCTAGTTTATTCTTGATATGCTAGAGACCAAACTTGGTGTTCTGAACAGTAAAATGCAACTAAAATGTACCTCTTTATCTGTAATGATGGCTGTATTTATGGCTTTTTTAAAAGTTGCTGCTAACTTCAAAGTCTTTTTTGTTCTTTCTAAATGCAAACAAATATATTTAAGTGCCTCATCCAATAGAAACTTGTATGCTGAAAAATTGCAGTTTGATTAACAGATCATGTCACACAAAAATAGGATGAAGACTTTATTTCTTCATAACTTTCATTCTGTTCTGTATGGAGAGCATTTCTTTCACTTCTTTTCATTCTTGCTTTTTTATTGTCTCTGTGTTTGGCTTGTTATAGGGCTTGTGTTAAGACACTGTAGGGACAGAGTCATGAGTTACCATGTAGCAGTTGGTTCTTGGGCATTAACTGCCTATATACAGGCTTTTAGTGTGCTAAATAGTATGTCACTGGATATGTTAACTCAAACTGCCTCCACTTATTGCAAGCTGAGAGCATGCAAATGAATGAAGCTTGTGCATGACCCACTAAGTTTAGTGCCCGGGGTAACTTAATCATGCATTCAAGAATGTAGATAGCATATTTGCAAACACAATATGAAGTTACAGCTAAAATTTGTTAGAGTGTATGTGTGTATATACTGCAACATTTTGTTTCTAAATGCTCTAGTGATGTGGCTTTTACCAGATAATTCTGGAAACTCATTCACTTCAAAAATGCAAGATGAGGAATAATAGAATGTGGGAAAATTATGAAATATGATGCTGCTTTTAGCAAGTAGAGTGCTGGGTTTTGAATGCTGGAAAATTTAAAATCAGTACTTTTCCCCTAGAAGTAATAGATTGTTCTGTGATGAACTACTTTTTCAGTAAGTTAGGAAAATAAATACTGACTTAATGCCTTGTACAAGCTGTATGATGGATGGTAAATACTTTGGGGATACAATTTTCAGATTTGGAATTGCGTTTAGCTTCTGAGAGGTGTGTATTGGATTGTATTTCTGTTCACTGTGTTTCTTGGGCCACAAGGCACTTAAAAGCTAAGAAAAAGGGAAAACATATAATAAAGGAAAAATACAGGGAAGAATAAGAGGGGAAAATAGCCCTCTGTTGATGCACTGAATTGTCTGACAGTCCAAAGCAAAGTCATAGTTGAGACAGTTTGTCAGGTATTCGTCATGTCATTGCACAGCTCCTGATTGGGATTACCTTGGATGAGGCTTTAGCGGCTTTTAAGAGTTTGTAGTTGAGGATTCCTCAGTCTGTTCCTGTCTTTGTTCAGTCATTTTAGCTTCACAGTGATATCTGTGCTTTTATATTTGGAAGTTCCAGTCCCACATGAAGATGTCACTGCAATGGTGTCATAATGTCACCTCGTTGAGGTGACAGTAGTTGCAACACTTCTGTGCTCAGAATTATATTTCTGACAGTTGTAATCTTGGATGGGTTATGTATGTAAGTGGCCTCCATAGGCTGGTTTCCATGTGGATCACAGGAATTATGGGCTTATTAAAATCTTTGAAGCTGCTGATACCTATAAGTCTAAGGTAGGAAATTTAAAGAGAATTGTCACATATCCAGTAAAGTTCTTGCTGGGGTCACAAGGGCTGGCATAGCCCTTGTGAGGAAGTTACAGAATCTCCCTGTTTGTTTATTTTCTCTTTGGGAGACCTCATGTAGCTTTCCCACAGAAACAGCTCTGCTGTAAGCCAATGTGATGTATAACAAACAAACAAAAAGTCTGCATATTCTTATCTTTGTTTTGGTATACATAAAGAGAGAAGGCTTTCAGTGTTATGGAAAACTTACTTTGCCAAGGAGCTGATGACTGCTTGGTAGGTGGCAAAGTAAGTTTTAAGGAGGAAAATGATGGTGGAGTTTCTATATTTTGATTGAAAACATTAAAGAAATTTGAAGAATAATGCAAATGGCTGTAAGAGTCTCTTGAAATTCATTAAAATTTACTGCATTTTAAAGATTTCTCCTGGAAGTCTTGCACATTGCACAACTGAGCTAAAGTTAGCCATTGGCAGTTGTAATTTTATACCCATGTGATAGTGTGACCTAAGCTACAAGAGTGTAGCCAGCAAAAATATTTCGGTGTCCACAAAACAGCTTAAGTTCATTATTGTATTTATAAAAACTGATCAAAGTAGACCAGGTACAAAAGGAAAGATGTTTTAAATAAGCATTCCAAGGGAAATTGTTGGAATAAAATTTTCTTTTAATTTCAGACTTTTGTTTTGTTTTTCTTTTAAC
Organism: Lepidothrix coronata; assembly: GCF_001604755.1. Lineage (NCBI taxonomy): Eukaryota > Metazoa > Chordata > Aves > Passeriformes > Pipridae > Lepidothrix > Lepidothrix coronata. The sequence goes on along the minus strand of NW_016690274.1, from coordinate 2,514,354 downwards.
TAATATTTAAAGCTGAGGTTTAGAGCTGGTGCAGAGTATATCAGTGCACTGGAAATTCAGCAGAGGCAAGATCTCTTCCTGTCAGTTTAATCAATGAGCAATGGTGTGTTTCTCTTTTTGGTTTTTGGAAAAAGATCTGTCTTACAGAAAATTCACAGGGTTTTCTGGCTCATTTTACCTAGTCGTTTTAGAATAGGCCAGTCAAGTTACAAGAGCATTTTAGTAATGTTGCACTTGATTGTGTGTTACCTTCTGTGACAAATAGATACTATCCTTCATGCTACTACCAACATGCCTTCTTGGTTATGTATTTGTCTATTCCATTTTCCTTTCCCTTACTGGATAGGAGGCTGCATCTTTGATTTGGCTTGTTTAGTAAGAGTTGTAAAGAGTCCCTGCCTTGCTGTTCATGGCAGGTCAGCCACCTGCCATGTTTTGAGCTGCAACTGAGTAAATAATTTAGTGATGGTGTCTCTGAATTCTCTTGAATGTGAGCTTCGTGTGTCTGATACTCAGAAATAGAGTTAGCCAACAATAGGAAGCATTGCAAATACAAGTTGTTCCGTTAGTAATATAGACGTTGTGTGCACTGAGTTTTGGGGGTTTGTGTAAAGTTCTTTACTGGTAACTTCCAGTAAACAATTATAGGTGACTGTTTCATAGTAGAATAGTTTGATTTTTGGTGTTTTGCTTTTGTTGCATTTCCTTTTTGTTTTGTTGTTATTGTTTTCAAATAATTAATAGCTAAGTAGTTTTTACTTTCTTAAGTCTTTGAGTGCAGTAATGCCTCAGGATTACTCGTAAATCTGGCTTTAATCTGGAATAAGAGGATCAAGTAAATGAGATGAGGACAAGGGGTAAGAAGAAACTATGCTAAGAATGATTTGAATGGGTTTTGGGAAACCAGTGTTAGAACAGTAGTCAGAAGAGTGAAACTGGTAGCGAAAGTTAGTTTAACCTGGCTGTGGTGCTCTGAAAGAAGCATGTTTGTGCAAAAGTAAGAATCCTAGGACAAAAAAGAGATGGCAAAAATAGTGATGGAAAAAACTGGAAGCTATTGTTGTGGCAACAGTAAAACCCTGAGGGCTCCCTGTCCTGACAATGTAGAGATTAAAAGCATCCATTCTTCTGGGAACTGCAAACTTGAAAGTAAAAGAAATGAAGTAGGCTTCTATGCTACTGCAGTAGATCAGAAGGAAATCAGAAGTCCAAGTACAAATAAAAGATGACAGGGACCAAAACCACTTTTGAGAGCAGATAAAAGATATGCTCCAATTCTCCCATCTTTTGTTGGCTCTACACGGGTATTTTGCTAAAATTCTGTGAATTCCTTTTAAGTCAAAGGAGTGCCATTCTAGGATGATGAAATAGCCTGGATAGTAAGTTATTGACAATGTTTTAGAGTTTGATGGTTGGTGAACACAATGTTTATAAATGTGGAAAAAAATTACTAAAACCAAATGCCTACATTAAGTAACCCATGTAATACATGGTCATATAAGAGCAGTTCAAGGTGAAGAGTCTTAGCTCAGGGATTCTCTTATAGATGTGCTAAACTCCATTGATTTCACTGGAACTTTAGTTAAAACACTACTTTTCTAAATAGGAAATGCTTTTCCTAGAACAGTATGAAGTTATTAATTTGGCTTGCCTCCTGTTGCCCAAATTTTTCCAGACATACTTAACAAAGGTTTCCTTTAAAAAAAAAAAAAAAGAAAAAAAAAGCCCTGGATCTGATGCTGCTGTAAAAGATAGATTTGTGAAAAGTTAGTGTTTCTCATCTGTTTACATTTGTGGGACAAAGAATGGCTTTTGCCAATCTGTGAACTTACTGAACTAAGCTGAATCTTATTATTATGCTAATGCTTTTATGCCATTTGAATTGTGATCTGAGGCTAGCAATATCTTGGAAAAATTACTGGTGGGGAAAGGAAGTGTTTCTAATTAGATCTAGATGTTTTAGCTCAAATTTTGAGGAGGTCATAGGGTAAGGGTTCCCCTTTCACTACGATGTGTGTGCATGCTTGTATTTCTTTGGGAATGAACATTAGTTCTTAACATCAGCTTCACCAAAATACTTCTCTGCAGGTAGAGAAGGCAGTAAAGATACGAATGGTTACACTTTGCCATACAGTAGGATTTGTAAAAATGATGTGATTGGAAAAAGGACTGGGGTGAGGCTTTTGTCTTTTGCCAGTCAGAAAAAGAAATGCTGTGCCTAAAATGAATCATCTGAATGCATTTTGGAGATGTGTTCATACTTCAACGAGGAAAAACAGAAAGAGGAGTAAAACCCTAGCACCCCTACGCAATTTTAACATCATCATGGCTAGGCTTCGTGGACGAAGATTTAGGAAGGCTCTATCCACGTTTGTTACAGGCATGCTGGTGGCTAATGAGGCCAATACGTGATAGACATATCCGATTGCAAAAGGCACAGCAGAAAGACTCCTTAGGTGGTATATTCTGCAAGACACGGTTCTTTCTGCGTTGTCTTTTCTCCTCGAGAGTGATCCTGTGTGCTTTCTCAAAGGTAGCAGCAGCGTTATAGATGGTGTGTCTCCAGGCCTCCCGATTTGAGGCCAGAGTAGACCAGTTATGTTGATCAAATCAAGCAATTTTAACATAGATCATAAACAAATGTGATGATGTTGGAAGTAGGAAGAACATCACTTAAACTGAGATGTCTCTCATTCACTGAAGGCTGATAAGTTTTCTACTTGCAAAATCAGCTGTCATTGTCCCTTCATTAAAGGGGCAAGAATCGAGTGTTCTCTAGGGACAAAAATATAGTGGAGGTTAGAGTCTTTGATTTGAGATTGGATATCTTTCTAAAATTCTATTCAATTTGGTCTAGATGTGGGAGCTGTACCATGATGCTTTTGAGCTTTTCTGTGGACTATGATTGTCATTGTCCCTTATCACCCTGAAATCTGCAAAAATATCATGAAACTCAAGTGTAAAATAAATCATGTTAAGTTGAATATAGTGAATTTTGTGTCCTGTTTTATTTGAAAAGCAATTGATCTGTCATTGTTGAGGGTTATGATGACATGGAAGCTGGAGAGGGATAGTTGAGCTCTACAAACAAAAGTGTTGGTTATTTAATTTAAAATATTCTATTATTTCATTCAAAGTTTGAGCAGTGGAAATAAAAGATCTCATGCATTACTACAGAAGAGTATTACTACATGCTTAGAGTATTGTGATGGATGGTTTGTTAATGAAACTGGTGAGATTTTTGTGCTGTAATAAAAATGTCTAAATTCAATATATTCTTTTTAGAACTTTTGCCAAAATAATCTTCTCTTTTTCTGCTATCATAGTAAATTGCTTAAATAGAAGACACATGTATATTAGCATTTCAGCTTGAGCTAGGGGCTAACATTGTGGCAGTATTTTTGTGAAGATAAAGTAATCTTATTGAAATTTGCTGTACAAATATTCTTCATTGAAATCAAAAGCTTTAGGTTCAGATATCCTTAGCCAGGCTGACATCAGCAAAGAATTTGATTAATCTTTTTTCTTGTTTTTCCAGAATAACCCCAACACCCCTAGGAGAGGGGAAAAGCACAGTCACAGTTGGTCTTGTTCAGGCACTTACTGCACACCTTAAAATTAATTCCTTTGCTTGTCTGAGACAACCTTCTCAAGGACCTACATTTGGAGTTAAAGGTACCTAACATTTGCAGAACCTATGACCTCTTTCAGATTAAAAGGAAATATAGCTTTTTTGTTTTTTCTTTTATTTCTTCTCTTTTAATTTCCTAATTACTTCACTCAGTGGATTGCCCGAGTGGTAGTATATTTGGCTTTTTAATATGTGTGTAACTAATAGCTAAAGGTGTCTTGCACACAACTTCCTGTGCAAGGTTCATATCTATGTTCATGCACTCAGCGTGTATTGATAATGCAGATAAAGCCCAAATGTAATGGAAGGAAGAGGAATGTATTAGCCAGGAGGAATTTTGTGAGTACACACCTTTCCAGCCACCCCTCTACTTGAAGACTCTCTAAATATGTTCATAAGTGTTATTGTTTAATTATTCCTTGAGGAAGAGTCCATACTGGATATTTCCAATCAATACAACGAAATCAGCAGTTGTACATATAGTTCAGCTGTGTCAGCATCATATGTTTGGCTAGGTCTGAACTTCTTCTTTCTGTTCTCCTGAGCTGTCACCTCTAATCGTGGCCTGCTGCCTTTTTGCCTAGAAACCCTGAGGCCTGAGGGCCAGGTAAGACCAAGCCAGATTTCAAGCCTGTCTTCAATGCTGATAGGAAGTAATGCAATCCTTTTTTTTGCCATTTCTCAGCTGAAATTGGTGCCTAACGGGCACTCCCCATCTGCTCTACTTTGCTTTGCTGAAGTTTAAGTTAAAAAGTTTGATTTCAGCTGGAAGGCTCCTGGTGCTTGGTGCTTCTCAGCTAAGACTGGTGCATGTGAGTGCTTTAATCCCTCCACTCAACTTGTGCATAGGCTACAGCAGATTTCTTTGCCTGTACCCTGAGAGGCAGGGGGGAAGGAGCACTCAGGCGAGGGTGCGAAGATTTCATTTAGAAGCAGTTCTTGCTTGTGACTGCCATGTCTTTCCACCCAACAGCTGCATGTGCATGACTGTGTCCTAAATCTGGGCAAGAGCAGAGGGCAACCCTTATGTAGCCAAAGCCTGTGCCAACCATCACGTATAGGCTTTCATTTCAGATCTAGAATTCCCTTTTTACTATCTGCTAAAAAAAAGCCAGCAAGGTTAAGGAAATCCCGTTTATTTGAGAACATCACTGGTCTTTTTTGATAGAAATAAAAATACTGAAAATATGTCATCAACACTGTATGTTTCACTTTGTTTATTTAAAGATGGGGTTTTTTTTCAAAACCAGTGGGAGTCTGATGAGACCATATGCTTTCCTGTACAGGTGGAGCAGCTGGTGGTGGATATGCTCAAGTGATCCCCATGGAGGAGGTGAGACAGCCTCAACTTGCATTTTATGATACAGTTTAAGGAACATGATGGTATTCAGTTGAAGGTCAGACTTGATGATTTTGGAGGTCTTTTCCAACCTTAATGATTCTGTGATATTCACAGTGCTTGTTTGGAAATGTGTAACAGTTTCACCCTAAGAGAAGTCAAGGGCTTGCGTTGGTTGCTGTCACTACTCCTCCACAGTAGGCTCTGAAGTGTCATTAAAACTGACTTTCTGACTTCCTCTGTCAGATTCATAGAAATACAGTACCTATGTAACACAAGTTTTAATTTAATCTAAGATGCTGATTTTGGAGTTTTCCGTAAGACTTTGTTGGTCAAACAGTGTCATGCCTGTGAGGTTATAAGATGTTCTGCAGCTAGCAGAAAGCTGACATACCAAAAGCCCCAAAGCCAGCATGCTTGGTGTGCTCTGGGGGAGATTCAGCAGTAATCTACACCTCTGGTCCAGGTCAATTAGTAATTACCAGCAGTAAACTGATTTAGTATTAATTATGTGACACTGTAACCCTTGGCTTCTCATTCTTGAATCATTTAGCAAAGAATGAAGATGTTTGTGGCTTTGTTTGACTAAGCTTAGGGTAGTTTACCACATACTCAGGTGGGAACAAGTCCTTCATATGGCTCAGTGTGTTTTCAGCCTGGAAATATGTAATCTACACAAACAGGTGACTAATCAGGGCTGCAGCCTCAAGCAGATAGCTGCTGCTAATTTGTCTGAGATTCATAAATTAAATTAAATGTTTTCTTATAAAAAGATCTTGTTGCTTTCACCTTCTAGTTCAATCTTCATTTGACTGGAGACATTCATGCTATAACTGCTGCAAATAATTTGCTGGCTGCTGCTATTGATGCTAGGATCTTGCATGAAAACACTCAGTCTGATAAGGTGAGAATTATTTTCTCATATCCACATGACATTTTTTCTTCTTGGTTTTTCAATAAACTGCATTTCAAAGCAAAAAAACTTGTTTATATTTTTATATTTTCACCATATGAACAGGAACTATTGCTGAAGCCATTCTATGTTCTGTTGTGAAATTTTCCTTACAGAATACATTTTTCTGGCAAATGGCTATCATAAGGTAGTCTTTAAGATAAGGATCTTATGCCCAGAATATTTACAACTATTTCAGACTGTACTAAATAATGTTATTAGGGATGTGTTCCCTATATATAATATTATACTTTTCAAAAATTTGTAAACTCCACTTAAAATTACAATTTACTCTTCTGACGTGTAGTTGGATATGATGTACCTTAAGAAGAAGGAGATGTGGGGAAAAATAAACTTTCCTTCTGCTAAACCTATTGTGACCTTAACACAAATGCTAACTTGAGTCTTCAAAGGGAAGGGAGAAAGAAAGGAAGGAGCCTCTTCTTTCTGGCTGCAGTGTTAAAACTGAGCAGAGTTGTCATATTCCCTTTACTTGGTACAACACAAGCGTGCACTTTGGCCAGTTTGCAAATGTTGATTATAGTTTGAATAATTTGGACCTTGGCCAAGTTTTGAGAGGTTCCCAATTTCAAATATTTTTTTTTTTGGTAAAACATAGAAACCTAGTAATTTTTGGTAATTGGATTTTAGACATAGAGATTGCTCAGAAGCCTTTCACCTTATCAGAATTGATTTTTAAATGGCTAACCAGAAGTCCACAACTTACGTGGTTGGAAAATTCTTACTGAAATTAGGTGGAATAAATTTGAAAAGAATTAACTTTTTATAACTTTTTCTTTCATTAACTTCTTGTGTGCTTTTTCTAGTCTTTGTATAATAGGCTGGTTCCAGTAGTTAATGGCGTGAGAGGATTTTCTGCCATTCAGCTTGCCCGTCTGAGAGTAAGTTGTTAATACAGTCTCTCCTCAATTATAATTATATGTATATATATATATATAAAGAAAATTATATACATTCTCTCTTCATAAAATGGATTCTCTTACACAACTTGTTTAAAATTATTTGATGTATGGGGCTGAGTTTATATCAACCCTCATGAATTTATCAAGTCCAGACTTTTTTCTGAAAGCAACATCCTTGGAGTAATAGGATCTGGGGCTGATATTATTTTCATAACTAAAATTTTTGCTATTCTTTTCTCCTGAAGTAAACCAGTAATGTTTTTAAATGCTGTGTCTTTTCTGATGAAATATTAAAGTTAGAGGTTTTAAAATACTTTTCCTATTATGGTAGAGTCACGTTTGAAAGCTCACATTCTTTGGTTTTGCAATATTTTCTGGTTTTAAAATTTATTATAGCATGTACTTCTGGGGTTTTATTGATGTCAATTTGACAGTGTACTTTGTTCAAGGGGTAGAAGTACATTTGTACATATAGCATCCCATGTTGCTTCCTAAATGCCTCCGGAAGAGCTTCCTGTGCAATTCATGTATGAATAACATATCTGGATTTGAGAATGCCATTCTGATAAATACCTAGAGAGCAAAACAGTCCACTAGCTTAGGAGAAAGAGAATTTGAACCCCTTGAATATGACCCTTAAGGACAGCTTCAGTCTTCTGTGTCCAATTTCATGTTTGTTGTTGGTTTATGAGTCCTGACTGGTGTTGTTTCAGAGTCATTGGATGGCAATGGACAGCTGCCATGTGCACACGTGGTATTGGGGTGTGGAAAGGGGGATAGAGGTAGTACCAGCTTCTGTTTTGGGAAGGGAGGAAAAGAAAGTTCTCATAACATTGTAAGCTTTTGTGCTGCTCAACTGAATGTCAGTAAACTAAACTGTGGATGATGCCTGCTTGACTCTAAAGCAGAGTCCCTCTCACAGATTGTTCTATCAGAATTTTGGAGTGTTTTCATTTTGTCCTCATATACACTGTTACAGGTAACAGGTTAGGGAAGGAGGGGAAGTGTTTCTGTTACTCATGACATACTAGTTATCTCTGCATTTGAAATGGATTTCTCTCTTCATATAAGCTGCAACTAAGTAAAAAATAGTTTGGCTTTATAACATTCAAATACATGCATCATAATTTCCAATATAACTGACTTATTTTGCTGTGAATGATTCTTGGTATAATGATTCCTTATATCTAAAAAAAAAAGTCCATTGTAAAAAAAAATCTTTATGGGATGGGATTACATTTTTTTGAAAGAGGATTATTAAGATTGAAACTCCTCACTTACATGTGTGGGGTTGATAAGCCAGAGGAGCTATACCTTTTGAAGCAAATAAGGCATTTCACTGTATTTCTTTAATTTGTTTTGTGTGTAGAAGCTGGGAATAAACAAGACTGATCCCGAGACTTTAACAGAAGAGGAGATCAGCAAATTTGCACGCCTTGATATTGACCCATCTACCATAACATGGCAAAGAGGTATGTAGTCAGAAAGCCTCACTTCGGCTTGGATTTAATAGCTTATTTCTTATTTTGCTTAATGTTACCTGAATCAGAGTTGTTTCTGCTCTCTGACTGTAAGAATAACCAATTTGCAAGTGTGAAACGTAGGTGCATAACAAGTGTAGCGTATTGCTCTAAACTTGGCCAAATATCTGCAGTAACTCAAGAGACTTTGCTAAAATTATGAAATACAGGTTTCTTTAAAAGTTTAAATGCATCCCCGGTCTCTCTGACATTAGTTAATACGTCTTCAAACATATGGAAGTGTCTTTTCTGTGCATTTTACAAATCTTAACCATTCTTTTCATAACTGTATCTATTATGGTTTTAGATTATTTGTAGTTACTCTTCTTGATTTTGGTCCCTCATCCTCTCCAGCTCGACAGCCTGGGTAGCTCAAGAGACTAAATAGGCTTAAGGGATTATGTGTTTTTCTTATTTTTGAAGTGTCTTGAGTTGTTTGCTTCATTAGGAAGAAGAGCTAAAAATGTGGTAAAGTTGCCAAACAAACTGATATCCACCCTTAGGCAACTCTCTCTGCTTTTTCCAGTTTTAGTGCTGGGTCAAATTTCAGTGTTTACCTCAACTTTTGTATCTGTCTTTTTCTTTTTTGAGGAAGTAAATGATGCATGAAGTTCTGAGCTAAATACCACTGAATTTTATTTTCCTTCTTAGTTCCCAAACACTGAAGTTATTAGTTTAAAAATTATTGTTAAATGGAATGTATTGTGATGCTTAGAGAAAAAGGTGAATCTGTTGAGGAGTCTCGGTCATGCTTTACTGTGCCCTTTGTGTGCATGTCATCTCAAACTTGGGATATTTTTCTCAAAGTAATTCTGAGGATGTGGCATAAGATGTTTTTTATTAGTCACACAGTGTGTCTGGAAGAGACCTGTATTAGGGTGAAGGAGTAATATAAATATTTAATGTAATATGACTCGTTTTTATCAGCATGGGTTTGGGAGGAGGCAAAATTGCTCAACAGCTGTTAACCTCAAGTGAGTTATTTAATTCATCTCAAACAATGTTAGTGGAATTTCTATTCCACAAAGCTCTATATGATGTATATACCTTAAACATTTCAGAAAAAAAATACTGACTTTAGGAATCTTTTAGATAACTTGGAAAATGTTTTATTTAGGACTGTTTCCACAGTCCATATGTCTGTGAAGCTTGTTACGTACCAGGGAATTTGTGGGGAAGAAGAGTAAGCTATCAGATTTTCTGAAAATTAATTTTAATCAGGACCTGTTTCCATAGAAGTGTCACAAGCTTAAAGTTCATTGTCATCTTATACTAACTTGAACACATACAACATGCTGAAAAGCAGGAAAGCTTCCCCTTACTTACCCTTCCCCTGATATTTGGATTCTGTTTACATTTCTAGAGAATAAAGAATTGGATACATTAAACCTAGCACTTGTTTGAAAATAAACTTTTGTGAAACATTTGCTTTGGGTAAAGAAAGAGGGAAAATTTAGAGAAGGAAAAATTGCTTTTGTGGCAAAACAAGTTATTTCTTATTTTATTACTACTTAGTGCAGTTATTGGAATCTTCTTGGAGAATGAATGACCACAGTGAGAAAGTAAGTATATCCCAGTGACCAGAAGGAGTTGCAGGGGCAGTTACAATTCACGGTAATGGTGTTCAGGTTACATGATTTCACTAGGAAGGACCAGATAAAAAGCGGCCCACTGGCTGTCCAGGCTGGTGGGAAGGGTAGTTCCTGCCCTCAGCAGGGCCTGGTAGGCAGGAAAGACACTTAAGTCTGCTCAAGGCTGCTTGTGAGACTGAGTTTCCTAAGAGGAGAAGGGAAAAGTTTGTGCTTGAGAGATTAGCTTGCCATATGCCTTCATGGTGGCATACGGTACCACTGCTTGGTACAAAGCTACGGCTTCCATGTCCCAGACTCTGTCCTGTAATTTCTGCCAGTATTGTAGTATTTTAGAGTATGACTGTATATAAATAGAAACCAAACTGAGTTAGCTGAATCTGTGTTGCACCATCCCTTAAATGGAATTCCTGAAGAAATTAGAGGCCTAAATACCATGTAGTGGAACGAAGGCATGTATGGTATTTACAACTGCCCCAAGAGAAATGTCCAGGAAGGGGGGAAGTACCTTAAACCTTGTTTTTCTTCCAGCTCACTCGCAACCCTGAATTGGGGTTGAGTAAGATTGAGATTCAAAGTCCCTCTTGTTCTTGGGTGATTATGTCATCCTTTTCTGTACAGACAAATTTGTTAAGTTCTAAAAGCAGTGGAAGGAGCTGATTTGCACAGACCTTGAACACAGAGAACTTCTCTCGAGGTTCCTTGATTCTCTGCTTATAAATGAACACAAGTCAGTCTTTTAGTAAATGTAGATTTGAATGCCAAGCTACAGGCTGAACTGTTTAAAAGTGTCTTCCCCCCTTTATTTTAGGGTTGGTGCAAATTGAAACATTTCTAGGACTACAGAGCCTGTAAGAAAGAAAGACTCTATTTTTGCATTCTGTAGGGATTGACATGCCTCCTTGTCCTATCACTATGTGCCCTCGTAAAAAGTCCCTCTTCAGTTTTCTTGTAGACCCCTTTAAGTAATGGAAATTGCTACAAGGTCTCCCTGGAGCCTTCTCCAGGCTGAACAGTGTCGACTCTCTCAGCATGTCTGCGTACCGTAGGTGCTCCATCCCTCTGATCATCTTCATGGCCCTCCTCTGGACTCGCTCCAACAGGTCCACCTCCTTCTAATGTAGGGGGCCCCAGAACTGGACTCAGTGCTACAGGTAGGGTCTCACAAGGGCACAGTAAAGGGGGAGAATCACATCCCTTAACCTGCTGGCTGTGCTGTTTTTGATGCAGCCCAGGATACTGGGCTTTCTGGGCTGCAAATGCACATTGCTGGCTCTTATCAACCAAGTTCTTCTCCCCAGGGCTGCTCTTGATGCATTCTCCGCCCAGCCTGTACTTGTGCTTGATATTGCCCCAAACCCCATGCAGGACCTTGCACTTGGTCTTGTTGAATTTCACGAGGCTTGCAAAGGCCAACCTCTCAAACCTGTCCAGGTCCCTCTGGATGGCATTCCTTCTCTCCAGCCAGCACATCAACCACACTGCACAGCCTGGTGTCATTGGCAAACTTGCTGAGCATGCACTCCATCTCACTCTCCATGTCGCTGTGAAGATGTTCAACAGTGCCAGTGCCAATACTGAACCCAAGAAACACTGCTCATCACTGGTCTCCACTTGGACACTGAGCCATTGAATGCAACTTTGAATGTGACCATCCAGCCAATTCCCTATTCACTGAGTGGTCCATCTGTCAAATCCACTTCAGAGATAATGATATTATGCAGGACATCCTCCTAATGTTTCTTCCTAGGAAGCATCCTGATCAGTTCTCAGCAGATGAGAGCTCTTCGATTATTCTCAGTCCTTCCTTTTGGCTACTACAAAGGCAGGTTTGAAGTTGAGTGTTGTAAGTGCAGAATTGGAGAACTTGGCTTGCGATGATTGTTAGTGAAGTTTGCAATTCCGCAAGATGATTTGGACATGCCCTTGCAACACCAAAAGTGTTTCCAGGTTAGAAATACAATTGTCTGAAATTGAAGTTGTATTAAATAGCAGATGGTTTATCTTGACAGTTGAAAAAAAAAATCTTCCTTTGAATGCAGTGCAGCTCAATGTGGAGTTAGTTACTGTGATGTGTGTGAAAGAGACTTGTCTAGAAGAAACAATCTGACAACATAATCATCCTTTAAAAGAGAAACAGACCAAGTTTAACCTACATCATGCAGTCTTAAAATCAATTCCTAACAAGTCAGTGATGAGGCACATTATTTGAAGTAGGTCTGGTGCATTGTATTGACTGAGGTTTATCTTATGTAGGTAAAATATTAAGTTGTATGTTAGAATATTAAGAACCTGTTACCTCCAAATACTGTTCAAATAAATTGTACTTGAGTTGTTTCAACCTGTCATCTAATAGTATCAACTAGAAGGGAGAAAACCAAGTCAGTGCCCACATGTGAGGCTATCTGGTTACACAGTTTGAGTAGTTGAATCTTACATGTAGAGCAAGAGGTATGTCTTGAAAAATCCAGGTCCCCAAGTCCTTGTTAACATGTTTTGCTTTTCCTATTCCCTTATTTCAGTGGTGGATACAAATGACAGATTCCTGCGCAAAATAACGATTGGACAGGCAACTACAGAGAAAGGATTTGTCCGTCAGGTATGTAAAAGCAGTTACTAGATCACATTCTGAACAGACTTTGCTTTAGAGGCTGAGAGATGTTTCTGCAATTCTTTCAGCATACTTTGAATTGCAATGTTAACATCTGTTGCTGTTCTGTAGTAATCTTGCAGTGAAACTGATTATATCAGTGAGTAACTGAGTCTGAAGTTTCAGAAACAGAAACCAATGCATATTCCTCAATGTGTTGAAAGCACTTGAAAAAATTGCATATGTTAGGGGGTTAACATTGTCCTATGACTATAAGAGGTGCCTTTATGCCCTCATAAGATTGATTTGATTGATTTTTCTTACTTTTTTTTAAGTTTCTCTAAGAATATATATAGGGTACTTGTAATTTAAATTACATTTAAATTTCATGTTAAAAATAGTTTTAAAATTAGCTTTTTATTCAGAGTTTTCATTTCCCTCTCATGCATCTCAGCTTTAGAATCTAAACTGTAAGAACCTTGAGCATGTGCTTACTTTTACTATGTGGGCTTTAAGGGATAGTTCAGCAAATGAGTATGTGTATACTTTTCATTGGTGTAAAAAGCTAACCTATGTTACTGTCTAAAAACTTCTGGAAATCTATTGAAGAGCTTACTAATAAATTAAAAGCCAGATTTTTCTAACACCATCTGAAGAAGTATTCTGGTGTCATGTAGATAAATCCTTTTCTGAAACAGTAAAGTTATGAGATAGCAGTGTCAGGTGGAACAAACTCATTGTGACGATACGGAGTTGCTCCTAATTTGATGAAGATCTTGTAATCTAATATTCTGGATCATGAAACTCATGAGGGTTTGACTGTTTTGATGTGAATAGCTCTTGTGGCAGAGATAAGGCTTTCACGCATTTTGGAAATCCTAGCTTTAATTTTTCTTTATCATTTCAGACCTCTTTTAGGCCTTGTGCCTAAATAGAGACCAAAACATAGTGCTATTTTTTTTGCTCAACTCAGCAGGTAAAGCAGTCAAATTGGAGAGAACAACTTCAAAGAGGAATCGTAAAATCCTAGAGTGGTTGGGTTTGGAAGGGACCTTAAAGATCATCTAGTTCCAACCCCTCTGCCATAAGCAGGGACAACTTCCACTAGAAATGCCTGCTTGTTTTGGTTTTGAACACATAGAATTGAAATTTTTTCTGTCTATAGCTTATAGGAAACTCAGTATTAGCTAATACTCTTCTCTGATAATGGGCTGGGACTACAAAATATTATACTTGGTATGAGTTCCTTCAACACCTGGGGCCTTTTCATATGTTTAGATTTGTTTCAGTGACTCAATGTGATTATTAGCTTTAAGCCAGGTTTTGCCAGCCTTATTGTGCAGCATTTTACCACCATAATTGTACTGCTGAGTTAAACGTGGGCTATTTTATTAATGAGTTCTAGTTGACATATGGCTGTCAAATGTTGCTTCTGTACTGTTTGGGCTAAAATTAATGCTTTCAATATTGATCTGTTGGACTGATGCATATCCATTCACATTTTAACATGGACTTAGTGACTCAAGAAATAGTTAACAGTTAGGAAAACTCATTTCAGAGCCTAGCCAGAGATCCAGAGAAAACAGGACTTCATAGTTAACAGATGCATTTTATAAATATTTGGGGTGATGTTCTAGCACTCCTAAAATCAATTACACCTGTGTAAAATGGCAGCGCACAGCAGGCACAAAAGTCTGAATTTTAATGAACAGGGATGCTGTGGTTTCTAAAGAGTATTACATGACTGATGCCCTTGATCCTGCAATTGAATCCATGTGGGTGGATCCTTTCATCAATAGAAAACTGACTTTACAGCTAAGGCTTCTGTCAGCACTTCATAGGTGTATAAAGGTTATTACAGTTAAAATAGCACCTGCTACCACTGGGTTTTGTGCCTGTTTTTTCCATTAAATTTTATGTCACTCTTTGAGCATCTACCTGAGATTGTTTTTCCCATCCTTTTGGGATTATATAGAAACAATGATTATAAAAACTTTTAGGGGGGGTCCTCTGATAAACATTCTGATAAAGATAGACTATGTTCATACAGATTGGGCATAGATTTCTCAGGCTTATTTCTTGTCTTATATATGCTGCAATGACTTACTGAGGACATTCTCTACTTCAGAAAAGATAGTAGTATCCATGTCATCACAATGCTAACAATGTTCATTGCATATAGAACTTCTTCCAGAGAATACAGAAAATCTGCTTTGTAACTTCAGCATTTCATTTGAATCCCAAACTGAAAATTACTTTTCTGTGGTATGTATGTCTCCCTGCCTGTGCCCAATACAGAAAAGTGATCAGGTGTCTTCAGAAGGTTTGACTAAACATGCGGGTACATATAGGTCAGCCTGAATAGGGATGCTCTGGGCTGTCAAGACAAAATCTAAAAGCAGGAACATAGGTTAAAAAAGGTCAAAGCTCTTAAAGCAAATCGATAGAAGTGGTGGGTATATGTTGAACAATTCTGTATGTAGGTGCTTCTTAGAAACAGGCAAAGCCCTCAATTTAAACAGATTCCTCTGGTAATAGTCAGACACATGTATAGGGTGCATCTGGTAGAGGTCTGACAGAAACAGTCCTGGGGCTTTTTTCTTACATAGATAGCAGTAGGATGTCAACGACTAAATTTTTGTGTAGACTTTAATTGTTAGAGATTGAAAGATTGCTAAAGAAATTGCAGTTCTTGATCCGTACCGACATTGCTTTCCTGTCATGCAATACATTAGTGACTTTTCCTTTCTTCTCTGTTTATATTCTGACAGCATGTGACCTGAGCTTGACTAATAGTAAATTAGTACAAATACTACTAATGTATACTGTAAGTTCTTAAAGAAAAATAAATACTATTGCTTATCACATAAGTACTGAAATGCTGCACAGGATGAATATATATCTACAAGAGCAATAGAACTGATACCACATATAGTTCTTGGCATTTTTTAACTTCTGTATTTGTTCACTGAGAGAAAAAAAAATGGGGCAGAGTTATATCTAATATTTTCATAGGTAAAGCATAAGACCTAGAAGCGTAGACTCTAAATTTTGCGTCTATGTAGAAAAAAAATGATCAAATGTAACAAGAATGTTTTTGAAACCAGAGTAAAAAGCTTTTGGAGATCATTACAGGGGAAAAAAAATAATTAAAACAAAACAAAAAAAACCTCTAAAATGCTTTGTTCATGCCTGTAAAGCTCAAAACACATCTGGTGATTTTCTTTTTTTGCCACATGAAAAAAATCTTGGTCCTTCAGGGAGTTTCTCTAAGGATAATGTGAGGCAAGGGGCTAAGCAGTCTGATAGACTACTCCTCAAGTAAATGGAGTGTAATGGAGAACATTAATGAGGGAATATAAGATGTTTGAAGTTCACAGTCATACAATATCCTGAGCTGAAAGGGACCCATTGAAGTCCGGCTCTTGGCCCTGCACAGGACAGCCCCAAGAGTCACACCATGTCCCTGAAAGGATCATCCAAATGCTTCTTGATTTCTGGAAGGCTTGGTGCTGTGACCACTTCCCTGGGGACCCTGTTCCAGTGCCCAACCACCCTCTGGGTGAAATACCTTCCTAATATCAAACCTAAACCTCCCCTGACACAGTTTCAGGCCATTCCCTCGGATCCTGTCACTGGCCACCACAGAAAAGAGATCAGTGCCTGTCCCTCCTCTTCCCCTCACAAGGAAGTTGTAGACTGCTATGAGGTCTCCCCTCAGTCTCCTCTTCTCCAGGCTGAACAGACCAAGTGACCTCAGCCGCTCCTCACACGGCTTCCCCTCAAGGTCCTTCACCATCTTTGTTGCCCTCTTTCAGACACTCTCTAGTAGCTTAATATCTTTCTTATACTGTGGTGCCCAAACCTGCACACAGTATTCCAGGTGAGGCCACACCAGTGCAGAGCAGAGCAGGACAATCCCCTTCCTCGACCGGCTGGCGATGCTTTGCCTGATGCCCCCCAGGACACGGTTGGCCCTCCTGGCTGCCAGGGCACTGCTGACTCATATTCAACTTGCTGTCGACCAGGACCCCCAGGTCCCTTTCCGTGGCACTGCTTTCCAGCATCTTATTCCCCAGTCTGTATGTACAAGTTACTCTAGTCTGAGTAATCTCAAAAGCTGTAGGTTACCATTTAGAACTTGTTTGAATTACAGTGTGAAATTTATCTTTCTGAATTTATTCCTGATGACCCCCTGTATTTGAGCTGATTGTGATTTGATTCTTGATTCTCGTTTCTACTTTACAGGCTCAGTTTGATATTGCTGTTGCAAGTGAAATTATGGCCATCCTGGCACTTACCACCAGCCTTCAAGATATGAGAGAGAGACTGGGGAAAATGGTGGTGGCTAATGGCAAGAAAGGAGAACCAGTTACAGTGGAGGATTTGGTATGTTCAGTGCTGTAGAGACCTGTGAATAACCTCAGATGTGTTTGTTTTGCCTCTTGAATCATTAAAAAGGCAGGTGCATGCCAAGGATTTTACTTTGAACAGCACAGTCAGATATCAAAGAAAGATCATCTTCTGGGCCAAAACCTGCTTGCAATGAGAACAAGATGTAGAACTCATTTCTGCAACTCTGGTAACATCTGATTCAGGAAGTCTCTGGTCTCCATAACCTACTTGGATCGTTTTCTGCAATTCTTAAGGCAAACAACTTTGGTGCTGGAGGAAGTCAAAGTGCAGACTTTTATTTGAGAGAGCTGATAATGTTTGCTACTGTACTTGCGGAGTCTGCTCAGATGTTGCAATGATAGTTACCATATTGAATGCCTATACCACTAAATCAGAATGGAAACAAGCTGTCTTAATTCAGAGGTTGCTGATATTGCTTAGGTTAACTCTTTAGATCAATAAATTTTTGGGTTTTTTCTTCCTTACCTTCATTAGTTGCTGTTTCCTCATTTCCTACTTCAGTTTCTGAAAGAAGTCAGTATGTTTTTCCTTTAAATCACATTCTAGCCCTTGTAGCCAGGCTGTGAGTCATTAAACAGTGGCTGGAAGCTCACACGTGGTTGTGTATGGCAGGTTCTGGTGCAGCCAGAAGCTACCAGTTAACATTTGCAATCATCTGTATGCCAGGAGTAGTCTTAGGCCAGCCCATTGGTGATGGCTACCTGTATTGCATGGACAATGTGTATTTTTTCCTGTTTTTACCTTTTTTGTGAACATCTGCACAAAACTCAACGTGTTTTTAGAATGAGTAAAGCAATGAGTATCTTGCCTTGTCAGCAAAGATAACAAATCCACAACTCAGGAACACCTTCACAGCCTTAATGGATTCCATTTTAATAAGGAAATGAAAAAGTAGTATTTAGCTTGCCTGGATTAAAAATAAGGTTAAAAATTTCTGAGTAAAGTCATCATTAAAATTCAAAGCAAATCAACTATTCTCAGTTATGCAGGAGATGTGAAGAACTACATATAACATTCCAGCTGTTGAAGTTTTGCTTTTCCTTTTTTTTGTATTACTTTGTCTTGGCCAAATTGAGGGGAGTGGGGAATCAGTTACGTTATAAGGCATATGCATAATTCAGTGTTAGAATTAAAACTGCATTTGAAATGCATGTCCTTTATCTTGACACTGCTTTTGTATAAAGAAGTATTTAAGGTATGTATGTTTAATATATTAATACTGCAAAATATTTAATGTACCTTAAACCACTTAATGCTAATCAGCTTGATGAATGAAAGCAGTTGCTTTTCTGTAGAGGGAAAAGAACTTAAAAAATTTTTCACAGTGTCCCTAAAATGAAAGTAGGGCTCAGCAAAATGTCTGCTACTAATTTGGTTTTCTTTGGCCTTTTTTAAAACAAACTTCCTATGCTTAGCATCTCAATAATTTGATAGTGTTACTTGTGCTGAACATGTGTTTTTAGTTGTTCTTTAAAGCAGTGTTCTGTATTATACAACAGAAGAACTGCACAGGAAAAGAAATCGTCACAATCTGAAGGATATGTGTTATGAGCATCTGCACTATCTGCTGCTTTCTAATTCTTCTGAAGGGTCTCCAATACCATGCACAGGGAGGACTTGGGTGCATGTCATGATTGTGCAGTGCAGAAACTCCAACTCCTTTGTTCTGCAGTGTGTTACAAATGAGTATGAGAACTATGGGAATAATAGGAACATGATATAATGATTAAGGCCCTTTGGAGAACTGAATTCTATTCCTGTGATTTTTTGCAAAACTTGTGTGATGCTGTGTCCATACTAACTGATTCTTACAGTACGTAAGGAGTTACACATTCCTCAGTCTGGTTTAATACTAGGGACCTAAACAGCTGAAAATTGTGGAAAGAGTGAAACTTCATCAAGAACTTTGAACCAGGAGAAATTATTTCATGCTGTTTCAGGTCAAGCATCCAAAATGAGTGAATATTTTGAGTTTGATTCTTGTGTGTGCAGGTTTCTCTTCTGAAAACAGAAAAGATTGTTGATTTCTGCAGACTTATTAATATTGGTGAAGAAGTCAGATGCTCTGGTGTTGACATTTAAAAAATGTCAAAATAGGAAATTAGCGGGTTTTCTAAAATTTCTTTATCAAATTAAATACTGCTTACTTTGTACAATGTGAGAGAGCTTATGAATAACTGTACTGCAGTTACTAACTGTATTGCACTGTGAAACTGTACTGTATAAAGTCGAATCATCTGGAAACAACAGCAGGAGAAGTATAATCAAAGACTATACTGTGCCATAATTCATATTTATGAGGAAGATAAATTTCTGTTCTGTTGCGTAACATTTCATCTCTGTTGCTGATTTGTTCCCACAGGTGGTCAGTCTGTTGGAACAGCTTGCAACTAAACCTACTGTTTCTAGACTTTTAGCTCAGTGTCTACTGTTCCCCCACCTGTGTTGGTAGAATCCAAGGATTATATCTTGAGCAGATTTTCGTATGTGTCAAGAGGTTTGATGTGAAGCCATTCTCCCTCTGAATTTTCGTCCTCCTTTCAAGTCAGGGTCAGAGATTTTGACTTAAATTTTTGTAAAACAAAATCGAGTTTTAAAGCTTGAGTCTGTTATAGTCCCTTGACATGGAACATTGTAGCCCAAAGAACTGCAATTGCATGTAGTTTTAAGAAATTTTAAAGGCAGCTTTGTCATGGGAAGTACCACACAACCTGAATAATGGGTCAATCCTACATGTTACTGAAAAAAATTGTGGGGTTCATGTTTTATATATCCTATACAGATTGAATTTATGCAAGTTTAAATGTTTGACAGTAGTCTTTAGTTCTTTGGAATCTATGTGGAGCAAAACCACTAAACCCTTCTCCATGATTTGTTTCCAGATATACACGCAAAGTATTTCACAAAAACACAATTTCTCTAAATTTTTACTTTATATGCAATATATTTATAATAATACAATAGTAAAACCTAAAATACACATTGGAAGATATAAACCATATGCAGAGATGGGCTAGGAGTAATAGAAAAAAAGATAAATTGAATATTTCATGATTTGAGAAGAGTCCTTCCACAAGAGTAATGGATTAAATGTCTATCCTCTGTAATGGAATATGAAGAAGTCTTTGCCAAAATGTGGTGCTCATTGTACAGTATTTTGAAGACTTAATTGCTTTTTGGCTTTTACAGTGAAGTAGAATTCTGATGGACACATGCCATATTTTTATGTGACACTAAATGGGTATATGTACCCTAGATCAGTATTTCAGCAGCTATGAAAAATATTAAATAAATATATCACTATTTTTTTAAATAAGACTTCTTAGTCTTCTTAGTCTTACTTTCCATGCCATACCATTAGATTTCAGTAATTACAGGACCAAAAAAACCCAGCTCCGTATTTACTTTTATAAATGAACTGTCAGCTGGAGAGATTTTATTCCCTGGTTCATCAAAAACATTGTGTACATAGTTCATTGCAAATAAAAGGTGTTGCAGTTCTTCTCAGATTATGGTTTTAGGTTCAGTTCTTTACAGAACTGAAATTGCAGAAAATATTATTATTTTGTTAGACAGTATAGTTTCAAATGGAGGTAAGTTACAGGTACTTCATTATTTTTCTTATAAAGAAAAATAAGTTACTGTGTAACTTCAGTCACAGTAGTTGCTTTCAATCACCTTCCTTGTCATCTACTACTGGCTTTCATTTCCACTCTTGACAGACTTCAGAGACTGCCCCACTGGAAGTTTCTTTAGAAGTATTTTGGTTTTTCATCTAAGTTTGCCTTTCCTGTGTCATATGTATAATTTTTTTTGTGCTCTATGATCTTTGCTGTCCTGTGGAGCATACCTGCCCCGATGGCTGGTGGATAGATGGAAGGAGTATTATTTTCAGAAGTACTTGGGATCATTTCCAGGAGGAAACCCAGAAGAGTTGAGTGTCTGTATACATTTGATTCTGACAGTGAGTTAGTGGAAAGATAGTGATCTTTGGGCTGTCACATGCTTAATTGGTGTGTAAGTCTCTAAGCCTCTAATTCTTTTATAAAATTCTTTTATAAAAAATTCCTTTTCTGAATTGGAAATGGGAACCTGATTCCCTAAATAGCTTTGAGAATCACATCCAGGACTTGGAGTGAGCTGGAGGAATTGTTACTAGATTCTTGGAGGATTGAGGATATGAAGAAATGAAAACTTTATTCTCACAGAGTCATGTCAGATAGGCAGGAAAACTTTGTTTAGCTTTTAAGGACTGCTGTTGACACCAAGCCTGTTTAAGAACCACGGATGGCAGATAGACATGAGATGTGCCAATTGGAGTATTTGCATCTTTTTTTTCTTTTCTTTCAGCTTCAGATAAAGTTGTTGTGTCCAGAATGCATATCTAATATTTCCCAAATAATGCATAGCTAATATCTCCCAAAAAGTTAAAATGCAGAAGAAGTATTTGGATTACTTCATTATTTTTGTCAGATTGGTGAAGAACTATCAGAAAGCAAAGGAGACAGGATTTGACCCTTTATTATCTAGAAGGGGCAGGAGAGGAGGTTGGGGAAGAAGTGTCCTGATTTTGTTTTATTTTTTACTTCCCCATCCCTTAAGTCTTCTTTCCAGTCACTGTGTCTTGAGTCAGCAGATAGATGTTTGCATGCTTACTTTGAGTGGTCTGGTGGGTACAGTTGGCATGAATTAACATTTATCATTTAGGGGTAGTTATCCTTGCTGTTGACCAGTCGGAAAATCTGATGTAAAGTTTTCCATTTGACTTTTTTTTTTTAGAAATAAGAGTATTTGGGTATATAAGCAGCATAGCACCAGGCTGCTTCTATAGAAATGATGAAGCCTCACACATTCTGACAGAGCAGGCATGCTTATGTTTCAATCCTAGCTTCTAAAATTAACTTATTAAGAAACAGCAATCTAGTTTTTTGCTAATTCGAAAGATGAAAAACTATATTGTTTTGCTACCAATTTCTCATATTATGTCTCTGTGGATCTGTTGGGTTTTGTAGATAATGGGAGATGCAGAGAGAGAAGAAAAATCTTCCCCTTTTCTCTCTCCTTTATAGTCCTCCAAGGAAACACTTGCTATGCTTTAGTAGAAACCAGTTCTACTATTTAGGTTTCAATTCAATTATATCCAAGGCCAAATATTCTGCTTCATTTTCCTCTGAAGTCCATGCTCAGATGTGATGCTCAAAGAGGGGAAAATTTAATTTTATACCATACTTTACTTATATAATCACCACATACTTTTATGTCTCTTATCTGTTTGACATCAAAATTTTCACACAGACTTTGATTGTTCAAATTTTGGATTAGTTGATAGAAGCTGTGTTGAGAATTATATAGGAACTATTTTTATTGCTCTTCTTTATTTGAATATTTTTGTTCATGCCTTAATAGGCTACTCAGATTAAGTACCCATGTTTTTCAACCTTCATTTTAAACAATTTACAGCAGCTAGGATTTTTGTTTCGTTTTAATGTTTCTTTTCAATACAAAAAAATATTAAATTCATTTTTTGTGTTCTCTGGCAAGTCTATGAGCCACTCTTTATAACATTACTGCGGTTTCTTTGAACCATGATCTAGTTCTTTCAAAACAAAACACATCATCTCAAAATCAAAGTAATTTAGGAAGAAATTTGAACATATGCTGGTGGTTTATAGACAGCACTCCACATATAGTCTGATAGTGATGTGCACACCCTGTAGCCCTTTTTTTTCTTTTTTTTTTTCTAAAATGGGCATTGAGTTTTAGTACAGAGGGATGTCATGGCTTTTATTGATTTTAAAGTCAGTCAGTGTGAAATTTATACTTCCAACAAAATTTTTAGGGAGGAGTAAGATTTCTTGCAACCAAAATGCAGCAATTCGATCTGCTCCTTTTGTGCTCTTATTATGACAGTCAGGCATCTCTAACTTATAATCTTACGATGTATTATTCATTATCTACCCCTAGTAAACTCTGCTTTCATCCTGTGTCTGTTATGTGTATATTTGTACAAGTCTTGAAAAATATCCCTTCTGATTGTTGGTAGCTATTGATTCATGCTATTGATTCTGTCATGGAAAACATACATATGTCATTTCTTTAGGCAGTTTTAGCAAGTTATTGCCTTCTTACTTTCTCATCTCTCAGTGGCTTTTACTTCCACTTCATCTTTTGTTACCTTGAGCGTCCTCCTGCTGGTCACTTAATAACTGTTTCTGGTCTCTCCATGAAATAGGACAAATAATTACCTGCTACCTTTTAAGTGTATTCAGAACAAAATCATTATTGTTTCTGACACATTCTGTAAATACCGTATCTTAGAAATCTTAAGGTAATATCTAAATAAATTCTTTATGCAGCACTGTAACACTGCTTATCCTTTATAGTTTATGAGCACACTTCTTTTTCTCTTGAACTTCGACTGTAAGCTTAAGTGTAGCTTGAAAATGTTGCACCTTAGAACTGACTTCCCTAAAATGTTCACTCTTTTGTTTTTTAGGGAGTAACAGGTGCTTTGGCAGTTTTGATGAAAGATGCAATTAAGCCCACGCTAATGCAGACATTAGAGGTGAGTGGCTTAAGATGCCTGCCCTGCTCCGACTTTCAAGTTCCATATTGTGCTGATCGTGCTTCTCTTCAGCAACTGTGCTTAACTTTCAAGGTTCAAGCCCGGGTCAGATCCATAAAGGCATTCTAGCAAATGTTCATTTGTTTATGTTAACTAATCAACTCTATCTGCATTTATACCTTTGTGGTGGTTTTCTTCCTTTCTTTGAGACCCTGACTATAATCATAATTTCACCTAGTGTTGTAAGCAAGCCGCAGTGCACTGCTGAACTGCTTTTGAGCCCGCTGGAAGGCAAGTTGGTCTTCTGAGTCATAGACTTACTACTGTTTCCCATCTTGCTCTTCTGGGGAAGTTTACTTCTTATTTATTTCTTTTGTGTGATTTTTCCCATGATTCCCACAGTCCAGCATTTTGTGTGGGAAGTAGATGCTTTGCTGCGGCCATTCTAGTCTGTATCACAGTTTGTGCCATTCATAAAAAGAGGAGAGTGCTTTTACCTCTACATTTTTTCAAAAGATGGCTCCCAGCCACCTAATATTGCCATAGTGCCTTCAGGAACTAAATGAATCTTTGCTGGGCTATGACAGGAATGGTTTACACTTACCCTAGTGAGCTGTCTTCCAACAGCTTAAAGAATGCAGAATTAGTACAACTTAACTTTGTGTCTGGGCAGTCTAGTATTGCCTTTTCCATGGGAAGCTGAATGAGGAGCAACATTCAAGTTTAGAGGGAGAAAAAAAAAAAGAGGAAATAATAAAGCAGATTTGAAAAATGCACTTGGAGAAAAATTAGTTTGTATTTTTGAAAGTTTGACCATCAAAATTACGTAGCTGGAACATTCCTGGTATGGTGAAAAGTTAAAGAATGTAGAAATACATGAGTTCAATTGCTGGTTAGCAAAAATGTCTCATTTTCTAAAACATGACAAAGTGATAACTACCTTTTTGCTTTTGTGTTTAGATGGGGTCAAATTCCTGCTCTTGGGGAAGATTTAGAAAAATAGAATTTAAGTCTATGTTATTTTATTATAGCCATCTAATTATTTTCTCCTGCAAAGAAGATCTGTTCTTTCATGTGGCTGTATGAAGAATGTATGTGTGTGTCAGAATTCAATATAACATCCAATAGCAGAAACCGGAGGTCACATAGGATCAAGAATGTCATGGCCAGAACTGTGTATTAAATCACCACTTGGATAACCCTGTGTGTGATAAGTGTCACTGACAATGTAGCTTTGATTCTGACTGTTTAGTCTGTGTCACTCTATTTGCACTTTGCATATCTGTTAAAACATAACGTGGGTTTGTTGCAGTGTTCTAAAGGACAATTATAAATGTCAGAAGGGTTTCTTTTGATTGATAGGCATTTGGTTCTGGGACTTGCATACATTTATTTTTTCACTGCATTTCTTTATATTCACATTTCTTTGCAATAAAATTCCTGCCTTTTATGTGGTATTCTTTTCTAGTCTAATCTATACTATGGCTGAAACATCTGCCAACTTTCATCAAACACTATTGCTTGTTAGCAGGACCCTGACCACAGTACCCAAAGATATATTTTTCCCCAAAATTGTCTCATAAAGTTATTTTTAAAACAGCAAATTAAAGCAGCTCAGAAGACTTCTTCATGCTCTGGTCCTTCAATTTGAGTCTTAAAGATGATTTTTTGTTACCTTTTGAATACCTGTTGGCTTTCAGGCTAATATGAGTCACCTATCCAGGAATGGAGATCTTCAGCTTACGTAAACGTTTTCCAAGATGGTGCTGTGCTCTGGCTGATGTCCTGTTGGACTCTGTCATTGCTCTTGTGTAGAGATGCAGTGGCCTACTCTGTTACTGCCTGTGCTGTTACTGCTGCTCTTGGGCCTCAAGCTTGTATCATATTCCATTTTGTGACTAAATACCTTTTATTATTTTTAATTATTTATCTGAATAGATTTGAGAGGTGCTAATTTTAATAGCTTCAGTTAAAACGAAAAGTGTGAGCTGCACACTTGAATGTTCTGTAGTGATCCGCTTGTGTGTTTAGAGGCTAAGGGTGAAGTACCTTCCTAATATCAAACCTAAACCTCCCCTGACACAGTTTCTGGCCATTCCCTCGGATCCTGTCACTGGCCACCACAGAAAAGAGATCAGTGCCTGTCCCTCCTCTTCCCCTCACAAGGAAGTTGTAGACTTCAGTGAGGTCTCACCTAAGTCTCCTCTTCTCCAGGCTGAACAGACCAAGTGACCTCAGCCGCTCCTCACACGGCTTCCCCTTAAGGTCCTTCACCATCTTTGTTGCCCTCTTTCAGACACTCTCTAGCAGCTTAATATTTTTATTATGCTGTGGTGTCCAAACCTGCACACAGTATTCCAGGTGAGGCCACACCAGTGCAGAGCAGAGCAGGACAATCCCCTTCCTCGACCGGCTGGTGATGCTTTGCCTGATGCCCCCCAGGACACGGTTGGCCCTCCTGGCTGACTCATATTCAACTTGCTGTTGACCAGGACCCCCAGGTCCCTTTCCGTGGCACTGCTTTCCAGCATCTTATTCCCCAGTCTGTACGTACATCCAGGGTTGCCCTGTCCCACGTGCAGAATCCAGCATTTTCCCTTGTTGAGCTTCATATGGTTGGTGATTGCCCAGCCCTCTAATTTGTCGAGGTCTCTCTGCGGGGCCTCCCTTCCTTTGGAGGTGATGTTTGAAAAGTCACCAGCAGTGATTCACCCCAGCACCTGCAAAAAACATTTTCCCAGGAGACCTTCCTTACTAATTCCCTGAGCAGCCTGAAGTCTGCTCTCCTCATGTCCAGAGTTGAGGTTTTGCTGGTATTTTTCCTCCTGTCAACAGAAATTTTAAACTCGATCACTTTGTGGTTGCTGTGGCCAAGACAGCCACCAGTCTCCACTTTGCTGAGGAGATCCACTCTGTTGACAAACAGCAGATCAAAGAGGGCATCTTTCTGAGTCATCTCCCTTAGGACCTTTTCCATAAAGTTGTCGTCTAGGTTTTTAGGAATCTTCTGGCCCAGGTTGTACCAGCTGTGTGATGCCCCCAGTTGATTTCTGGCAAGTTGAAGTCCCCTGTAAGGACAACACAGAGAACACCAATGCAGCTCAGAACGTGCTGTGGACCTGTCCTGCAAGTAGGGTGAAACTGTTCACCAAAGCAGGTCTTTCAGATCACTTTGGTTTTGGGGAATGGCAAAAAAACTGCCAGAGGAGATATCTTCTGATATCAGCTGACTTCCAGTTGACTTCCAGCTGACTTCCAGCTGATACTGACACTTGATTTAGCATAATTTGTAAGTCATAGTGTCTGTGGGTAGCAGCATTGCAGAGACAGCTGCACTCCTCTGTGATCTGGCCATGAGCCTGTAGAAGGGAATTGTGTTAAGCTGTGGAAGTCTGAGGAGTTGCTTCTAAGGGCCTGTGAAAGGGGAATAGAACAACTCAGTAGATTTGCACCGGCTTTATATGTATGTCTGCATGCCCTGGAGAAGAGGTTCAGAAGGTCCTAAATCAAAAAATACCAAATGCCAGTCCTGCGTGGAACTGAACTGGCAACTTGTGTCTGTGCATTTTAATTTGCTGGTTTTTAAAGCGATTTCTTGGTGGGTTGCTTTCCATCACAACCCTGCTACTCTGTCACCAGAAATGCCACCTGAAAATATTAGTGATTGACAGTGCTTTATATGCAGGAACGACAGTGAAATATCAAAATGAGAGATGTGAGACACTCCACCTACAATAACTGCAGACTTTAGTAGAACTTATATCCAGTGCTGTAGAATTGAGATTACTTTGTTTGGAATGTACATTATGATTTCATAGTGTTTATCCATGTTTCTCATGACACATTTGTTCTCTCATCAACTGATCCCTTAATGTTTAGCATTTATTTATACCATGAGTAACAGAGCAGCTGCTCTATGGGACAACTCTTTGTAGTTGCAGGCTGGCTGCTCTGGGATGGTTTGTTGTATTACGTTTGAAGTGCCACTCACAGTAAAGATGAGAGAAGGATGGTAATAAGTATTATAAACATCCTTCTAATGGCCACATAACTTCAGATATTTATTGACATTCTGGGTTTATTTTCTTTTACTGAAACTTGGATAATAAAATTTTCTGTACTGAAAACAGTCAGCAGAATGCATCTGTTTGTTTCTCAATATAATTTATTAAGAGCGTAGCAAAACTAACTGGCACTCTACAGAGTAGGACAGATGGACTGACACAGTCACTAAAGCTGGCCTGAGAAGACATTGTTGTCTCTGTTCCAGGGTGTGCCTGAGGTCCTGCTAGAGTTCACTCCCTTCGGTACCCAGTCTTTACTTTTCTGCCAGGATTGCTTATGTAAAAAAAAATTCTAAGAGGTCATCCTTTTCTTCTGGTGGATTTCAGAGCTCCAGGGGAGCATCTGTCCATGCCAGTGATTTAGTAGTGTGTTTGGATTTTAAGTTAGTGGCAGGAGGCCTATTGACTACGAATGGATCCTACTGTCTAAATTTTCTCCCTATTCGTGTTGTGTGGATGAACTCTTGAAAGCACAATTGCACAAGGAATGTTGTGGGAGACTCTTCTGGCACCTCTCTTTGCACAGCTGCCACAGTATGGGCTCAGCTGCCCTCTCACTGGTTGTAGTTGTGCTTCCATGCATCACATGTGCCCATGTGTGTTCCGGGCTCTAGCAAGACCAGCCCTGTAATTGCATGCCACAAGAAATTATGGCTTGGAAGACTAAAATTAAATTTAGTGACTAATAAAAGATAAATTGGAATAAATCCTATGGATTTGAATCTGGTAGCTGAAACCTGCAGTCTTATTTATTTGATTGCCAGAAGCGTAAATACTGGATTAAAGTAGAAGTAAAACTTAAGTTTAGTACAAGGTTGAGTAGAGAAGTTGTGTAAGTTACCTATGGGTTGAACTACTGTCTGTTACCTTTCTATGAATGAAGCAGGTTCTGACATCTAGGCCTGTCAGTGAATGAGGTCTGAAGCATCTGAGATGTATCTAGAACCCCTAAATTGTCTAACAGCACTTCCGTCCTGTATGCGCTTTGATTTAGATATCATGTTGATTGGTCTGCAAAAGTATTGAGGTTTTTACCTAATGTGCTGGTTTGGGCTGGGATAGGTTTAATTTTCTTCACATTAGCCAGTATGAGGCTGTGTTCTGGATTTGTGCTGGAGACAGTGTTGGTAACACAGGGATGTTTTTGTTACTGCTGAGCTGGGCTTACACAGACTCAAGGCCTTTTCTGCCTCTCACCCCAGCAAGGAGGCTGGGGGTGCACAAAATGTTGGGACGGGACTCAGCCAGGACAGCTGACCCCAACTGACTAGAAGGATATCCCATGCTGTATGGCATCATGCTCAGCATGTTGGAAGAAGGAGGAAGGGAGGGACATTTAGAGTGATGGCATTTGTCTTCCCAAGTAACCGTTACACATGATGGAGCCCTGCTTTCCTGGGGATGACCTGCCTGCCCATGGGAAGTAGTGAATTAATTCCTTGTTTTACTTTGCTTGTGTTTGCAGCTTTTTCTTTACCTATTAAACTGTTTTTATCTCAATCCATGAGTTTTCTCAGCTTTTGTCCTTCCGATTCACTCCCCCATCCCACTGTTGGAGAAGTGAGTAATGTGTAATGTGGGGCTTAGTTGCTGGCTGAGATTAAACCATGGCATCTATTCACTGAATTAATGAATATATTTTTTATTATTCAGGGAACACCAGTATTCGTTCACGCTGGACCTTTTGCTAACATTGCACATGGAAATTCCTCTGTTTTGGCAGATAAAATTGCCCTTAAATTAGTTGGAGAGAAAGGATTTGTAGGTAAGTAATTATTTGGTTTATTATGTTATGATTTGTTGGTAAAATGGCAAACAGTGATGTAAGTGAATGGAAAAATTAGCAATGAAAGGTAAGAATTCTACTTTATTATTAATATCAGCATAAAATAATCTTAAAATGAATGTGTAAAAAGCCAAAAGCACTTCTCTTACCCTGCCCTTTGTCTCAAGTGATCCTGTCACTATGTTCGAGACTCTATAAGGTGGCTGAACCAGTCAAATGACTGTATAGTATTGAAAGAGTTGTCCTGTTGTTCATTGTATTAGTATCCATTTGACCTCACTCGATAACCAACAGAAACCATTCTTTTTTCCTGCTGAATTATTTCTCTGCCAGTTCAGCAGACTCAGCCAAATAAGAAGTCAGAAGACCATGAGCCAGTGCAGAGGAACAGCGGAGGCAAGGTGGTTGAAGAAAGAGTAATAGTGCCTCATTTTGATGGCTGTGAGCCATTAGGTTGGTCCAGCTGCATTGTCATACCTTGTCATGAGGCCCTTAAGTTCCCATAAAAGCATTTGGCTGGGCGGATTCTTTTTATATTAGGAATTCAGCCTGGACAAGCGGCAATACAAATATAGAACTTAAGGTTGCAGGCAAAAAAAACTTGTGACTGAACAATGAACTAGCTTTAAAAATTGTCATGTGTGTTTAAACCTTAGAATTAATAAAATAAAAGGAGTGTTGCTGCTTTGCAGTTGTAATGACTTTGCACTGCTGCAGCCGTTCTCTTCTGTGTTGTGAACACCCAGATTGGCTTCCATTAGTCCTAAAGCTGGAGTTCGAGTATCTGTGAACAGTGCTCTTGAAGAAGTGCAGTAATGTGAAACGTGAGGTTTCTAATGCTAGCACGCTTAAACTAGTAGAGAAACATTTATGTATATGCTTATGTCATACCTTTGCATTGCTATAAATGACATAAAGAGGACCAAATAACTTGAAAGTAAGTTTTTTAAATAGAAAGTCTGTTCTGTTTAAATTCATTGGTAATCATAAAAAAGATGAGTTGTTTGCATTGTTATAGAATGTGTATACTTCTTGTTATGATACAAATCAACCTATATATTTACAGATTGAGAATAGAAAGGTTTCTTATAAGAAGTTATTGATTACTGAACAAAAATAGAGAAGGAAATCTTAAAAAGTAACAAAAATTTAAACAAAACAAAGTAAAAATAAAGGATTGAAACCTGTAGTAGATCATATTGACTTTGAAAAAAATCCCAAAGAAATATGTCACTTTGGTATTCTCTGAATAACAACAAAATGAGTGTACAAGTAGAAATTTTATTATTCAATTATCTTGAAGGTTTCTTCTTTATAAACAGTACTTGTTGATTTTCTATTTTCTATTTTACTTGTTTATCTCTATAGAAGTAAGTTTCTGCTCTCCCTAAGCATTCTGTGCCTTGAATTTTTTTTAAATCCTTGTGTTTTTTTAAATGGAGCAGCAAAATTCACACAATGATTTTTAGATCCTTGTTAGGATATTTTTAACAAAATTAGTACTTAGAGTCAGTTTTTGCTAACCTCTGCTGTTCTGATTCAATATAATTTGCAAAGATTGTTGCATATTTGCCTGTGATATTTTTTTAGCAAAGAGTGTTCGTGGGAAAAGTTTGATTCAGTATTCTGCTCTCACTTACTCTGTTGAGGTTGGAGTAGCTGGGAAAATGCTGACCTGTGTAAGAAAATAGATCATTACTGTTAAGGTGATGAAACATGAGCTTTTCAAGGTAGTCTGGGCACATGTTATGTGTTTGCATTTCCTTTTTTAAATGCATGATCATGTCAAGGGAAAGGGTTGTTTTTTACAGTGTTAATGTTGTACAACTAAAGGGTCTGTTTATTTCGCTCCAATATAATCAAACATCCATTCAAAGAAGAACATTTTGCATTTTGAATACATTTATTTAATGGTAATCAAATTGATATTTCACTAAGCCATGTTTGTTGTTCCATGGCTCTGTGGAATGAGGCCTATAAGCATTTAGAGTAACTAACGTTTTTCATAAACCTGGTGAAGTGACTTTGTTTCTGCAGTGAGCTATCTTTTCAAGTGGGAAGTCTGTTTTGTATCACTTGAATGAAAGTATGTTGGCAACAGTCTTGAGTCTTAATACAGGTTTTGGAGCCTGAAATATCACCTCGGATTTGGATTCCCTTCCATTCAGCGTGTCCCTCAGGAACTAAGAATGTATCCTTGCATTTCTTGCTTTTTTTTGGTCTTACCCACCTGTTTGTCTTTAATACTCTTTTCTCTTTTATTTGTCTTTGGCCCGAGTTTCTCTGTTGGGAGACAAAGCAGCGTATCTTCAATAGAGTAAAACCTTTGTGCATTGCCAGCTAAAGGCTCTTGTTCAGATTTTATTCTACAGAACACAAATCCCCGTGAAACTGATTTCAGAACAAGACTGCCTTTGCTCTGTGGAAGAAGGAACTTCAACATGATTTGTAGATCCTTTGTTAGATTATTAAAAGCAATAGTTCATAGAGTGGCCTACTTAAATAAACTTTACAGATAGTCACAAGTGTAAATGTTTGTTCTAATGGTTGCAATTACTGTAAGCTTTATGGTTTCAAAAAATACATTTATTCTGGTAACTAGTCAGAGCATGTGGGAAGAGACCACATGTAGGACTCACTGGCTTATTAGATACTGTCCTATTCTACCCTACAAAACTGGAGTCTAAAATGACAGCTATGAAGTGTCCCACATTGAAGGTCCCATCCATACAAACAGAGAGCCCAGTGCCTTGTGAATTCTGCGCAGCAAAGCAGTTAGCAAGAAACTCCACTGCTTTCCTGCTTAGTGTGGAGTTTGCCTGAACCCATTATGGCCATTGAAACTGCCTGGGGAAAGCTGATCCTGCAGTTAATTCAGACAGACAGAGTGCAGGCCAGCTATGCTGCAGTTGGATAACTACCTGAACAAGTTTAGTTATTCACTCTTCCTAAAAGTAAAAATTTTCACTGTTCCACATTTCCCTGGTCACTGTTCTCATGCATTGGATCTGACGCTCATTAAATCTTGTATGAGCGATTAGAGTTCACATTCTGCCATGTAGGTTACTTGCACAAGCTCATAAAAGAACCTAAGAGGCACTAGAAATAGTGTAGGGTAGCTGGAAGAACCGTGTGGCTGGGAGAGGCATTTTAGGGAGCACAGGCTAAGAGACTGGCTCTCAGCCTTATGCAAGTGCATCCAAAGCAGGAACGTAAGATGCATAGTCTGCAATTAAATTAATTTCTTGTATAGTAGAATAAATATCTTAATGTATGTGTGTTATTTCACCATGAGATGGGATGATGATATATAAATCATATATATAATCTCTATTGGTTTATTTATTTAGTATTTATATCTATTTTTAATTTATTCTTTTTTTTTTTTACTTTTGCCATAGTTATTTTAGAGCAGAATCTCCTGCTAAGTTTGTAGACTATTAAGGAGAATAGCGTGGCTTGAACTTGCAACACAGTTTTACAAATATAGACTTTTTAAATTTTGTGTCCTGGTTTAAGCACCCTCCTTCCTCCTGCTGCTTGTTTACAGTCCTGTGCAACCCCTCTCTTTCACCAGCACACCTGTTCATAGCTTATCCATGTGATAAGCTGAACTGGAGGGTTCATCTTGACTGAAAACAACTACAACAAAAAAAAAATCTCTTTCCTTCCCCCTTGCAAGACAGTGTTTGGGCAAACAGTTTTGTGTGATGGGGGAAGATGAGATAATGTCACATAAGATAGTATTTTAGCTGAAATAAATATTTATAATATTATAGTCTCATTTGGAGGTCTAAAGTGCCAGTAAAGCTACTGTGGATGCACTAGCTAGTCAGACTAAGCCTGCATTGCCAGAGCAGTTAAATCTGTCTCCTTTCTCAGCCTTTGCTCAACTGTTTTTGCATGGCAGAAACCTATTGCCCTTTTTGTTGGCTTACTTTTCTGCTGACTTAACACAGAAGCAGTTCAGCCCAGAGTCACAAAAACACCAGAGCTGGTGCAGGAGAGGGTGAGTTGGGACAGCCAGCAGTGAAAAACCAATCTGTCATGTAGATCCCACTGTTTGTGTGCCATGGCCAAGGCAAAAAAAAAAAAAAAATCCTCTCAAAAAGTTCTCTTTAAATTTGTTTTTAAACCTTACTCTCTCTGGCCTGCATTGCCTGTTTCTCTGCTTGCTCTGCAGCCTAAATTGCAGCATGCTGTGCCTTTTGAGTAGTGTCAAGTAGCAATAATGTAGACAGTCTGTTTTAAAAAAAAAAAGTAAGCAAAATTTAACCATTGAGGCCTGCTGTGAACTCTCCCTAGTTGAAGGCATTCCCTGCTTCAGTTTCAGGTATCCAAGTGAATCACAGGCCCTCATTAAGTTTTAGATAGCTTAAGCCTTTTAGTGCAGCTTGTTCTTTCTCTCTTCCCTGAGCCTTGTTGCTACGTACTGACAACTGAGCCTTTTTCTCTAATTTTGAGTTCTTGGTACAAGTTTTGCTACTGAACTTTTCATGCAATACCTTGGCTGGTTTGCACTTGTTTCTCTTGTCAGCCTTTTACTGCTTAGGGCCGGTTTCCCTGCAGATTCCTCCCCACCCTTGCTGTGAGCAAGTGTGTCCCATTGAGGACGGGTGCATGATGCAGGCACCCCCTGCACTGGAGAGCATCCTTCCTGATGGCCCAGGAAGTGGTACCCCGGGGAATGTTGAGCGTACCCATCATCACAATTGCCATCAGAGTTTTGTGGTCTCTCACACACCTCTTTAGCCCCTCTGGCAGCAGCCTGAAATCTGTTTCTGGCATTTCATTTTCCTTTTGTATGAAAGGTTGCCTAAACTGGCCTGGTTAACTAATTCTATGTCACTTGGTTTTGAGGCACCTTAATTCTTAAACAGTGAAGAAAGTTGACATCTCAGCAGTGGCAGGAGCTTGACATTAGGGCTGAATCCTGTATTACAAATAAGTGGGGAAGTATATATGTATTTAAGCAATTACTTCCTTTGAGTTTTTTATTTGTTTTGTGATATTAACCTCTTTCATTCCTCTTTTGTTCTTCCTCACTTCTCTGGTGGGAAGTAGCTCAAATTCATGGCTGATCCATAGAAGTTGTTCAATACTGAAGGCCACACCTGGTGTAAATTGCAACTGAACCCTAAGCCTAACAGCATCTTGTGCTGAGGCTGAGGTGCCCAGCCCCATAAGTGACCCAGATGAGAAAGGTGTGGAGGGAGTAATGTTGGTGCAGTGCTGTGCTACCCTTAGCATTACTTTTGCAGCTCCTGTGTCCCTAAAGCTCTAGGTTTTGTGGCTCTCTGAATTCAGGGCTGTCCTGAGTTGTATTTGTCAGTGTGTCGGAAATTATTGCAGTACAAAACAGATTGTCCCATCCATCTCTTTAATCCCTTGAAGGTATTTCAGCTGAGTATAGGAGTTGTAAATCAGAAGATAAGTGAAGCGTGAGTATATTTTTGGAATCCTAAACCAAAGTTTTTCTGAAGTTTATTTTTCAGGTTTTGACTTTATTTTTGGTAATTGCTTTCTTTCCTACTCCTAAAAAGCCTGTTGCATTCAATGCCGAGAGCATGCTGTGCTAGGTAACTTTGTCCTTGTGGTGTATCAGGTGACAAGAGGAGGATTATTGCAAGCTATTGGTGACTTTCTTAAGAAAGGTTCACTTTCTGTTTCTTTCTTTAGTTGGTGCACTTGGTGTAATTGGGAAGAATTTGTCACACTTTTTGAATGGTATAAACTCAAGTAGAAGCAGTAAATTTTTATAAGCTAAGTAATCGACTCTTTTTATTGTGTTGGTACTCTTGTTAGAGTAAACTAATGATGCTAGCTGCTTTATCTGTTCAGTACATGAAAAGTTGTATTTCAAAGAGTATCCGTTTCACATACTCTGAGCAGACATTGTATAACAAGTTTATAAAGCACCTTATAAAAATTGTATGTGTTTAGTACACTAAGCAAATAATCTTCAGTAGATTTTTTTCAACATCATAAGACAACTCAATCCATTTTTTAGTAGCAGTCTTTTTCCAGAAAAGGAAATAAAGCCCAAATACTTCAGCTAAACTTCTTTTGGCACCAGTACCCCATGGGATATTATTATATTTAAATGTTGAGTTCAAGGATTTATTTTCATATTTTTTCTTTGCTTGATACCATTAGAAGGGGATTCCATGCAGTGATCCTCCAGAAAGCTTTAATTTTTAAGAAGCTGCCCAGCATCTTTCTGGCTTGTGTTGTTTAATCTCTGACCTCCTAACTCTTATTTTCACAAGAAACAAAATGTAATGTGATTGCATTCCAATATTTTGCTCTTTGAACAATGTGGCTTTTCTTGCTAAAGGAAGGCTAAGGTTTCATGGTACAGGGTGATTGACTGCTTTATCAGTGTAGGTGTTATTTGCCTACTCTGCTATCTGTGTACTACAAACTAGATAAAGGATGTTCAAAACTTTACAGTGTTTTCTCTGATCCCATTCATAGTGCAGCTGCTCGAGCAGCTGTGCTAGGAGCAACTGTGACGGTGATGGGGGAAAGGAAGATGATACTGTGTTAGTTGGTATTGCTGCAGGGCTCTTAAAGTCATGGTTTAATAATAACATGAGTCAGTGGTACCGCAGACTGCAAAATAAGGTGCCATTACTGCTAGAAGATCTGTGAATCTGTGCCATTCGCTTGTGAGTGCTGATGCCATTCACATCCTAGGTGCCCTTTTTATTTCTTTCTTCACAATTGCTGAGGTAAAAGTAAATTCCATTTCTTTCACGTGTTGTAAAGTGGAAACAAAAAAAATCATCATCTTCTCCCTTCTGCTTTTAAAATCTCTTCTTCTCCCTTTTGCTTTTAAAATCATAGCAAATTTTCTTATCAGTAAGCAGGAAAGTCTTCAGAGGTGAGATGTAGTGCAGCACATTTTTCTTCACTGACAGGAAGTCAGGGTTCCTGAGAGCTGAGCTTACTTATTGCCTTGTCACAAATAATCTGGGTGCAAATCATGCTTGCTTATGGATTGCTTCAACTGAAAGTCAGGTGACAATGATCTAAATTACTTTCTATTGCAGAAAGTGCTTAAAACAGTCTTGAAATAATTTATGAATTATCATGTCAAATGAGAATCAAATCTTCTCTTATATCTTTGTGTGTTCAGAGTCCTTGAGAAAGTTCTGGCTCCACATTGTCACTGCATATTTCTTTACACTTTTTCTTCTGACCTTTAGGATACATTGCAAAATAAAACTTTTCAGAAGTATTGAGTAGAAGAAAGCTGTCCTGAATGTTTTTATGTGTCAGGAAGCATTGACGTCAGTAGCATATGTCACTGTATTTCAGAGTTGAACTAATTTGAAATCTTATAAATTATGCAAAAGTAAACTCAAAACTGAAAGTTGGTATTGATTGTGAACTACTGACTTATGTCTAACCCATATTAGACTTGTCATAAAAAAGTGGTGTTTTGCCAATTCAGGCGAGGTGGTGCTATTTTGAAGACAAAACCTCACAAATTAAGTACTGTGTTGTGAGATTTTACCTTCTTCGATTTTAAAAAAATTATGTCTAGAAAGTGTTGGAAATTCACTTGACATTTCCTTGCTACAAAATGTATTTGTACATGTTTGTTCCCAAATCTGCTGTTTATGTCCAGAATTATGAGGGGTAATTTACAGGAACAAAATAATATATGATTATAAACCATCAGCCATTTAGCATGACTTCTCTGCTTTATCTGACAAGCATATCAGATGATCTTCAGGAACTGATGGGACTGTAGTTTGAAACTAGCTAGGATTTTTAACTCTTGCTGTTGGTAAGCTGCCTGGGTTTCCATGGCCAATTTGGACTCATTTGTTCTTCTTCTGTAATACTGTGTTACAGCTTTGTCTTCTCTTTCTCAAGTGATAATTTTTATACTGTCTCTAACTATTCAAACACACATTTTTTATGCATCACTGTGATTGACTTAATACTGCTAGGCTCCCTGATTCTTCTCTGATGTTTGCAAGTATGAAGTTCCCAAATTGTAGGTCATATTTTTATCCTTTTTCTCCAATGGCAGTAACTCTTTACCAATAACTTTCATTCTGTTTCTCTTCATTTCTTCCTAAAACCACAGAAACTTTTTCCTGTGTGGTATTCTTGTTCCTCTCTATTATAGCAATGCTTTCAAGCTTTGGTGTTGCCAATACACTCTATGGGTGCTCCTCAGTCTTTCTAATGATGTGGTTTAACAAATAGTAAATGAGAGCCCTCAGGCCAGTTCTCTCTCCTGTCCCACAGTTCTCCTGTTATGGCTGCCTATTCTTCTCTCTTAATCATATAGTTACCATTTTCTTCTAGCCTTGCTAACAGACTCCTTTGTAACAGGCTTTTTTTCCTGAAGGCCAACTTCTTGAGATGATGTCACATTTTCATTACTGGAGAAAGCTTTGTATCTGGCATAGCCTGCCTCTGGCAGACAAAGGTTATATTTCTTGCTTATTTCAATTTATTTTTTTTTAATTATTCTTTTCTTAAAAATCTGTGAAAACCATCAAGCCTGTAGTCACACAGATTTCTCCCCACTCCTCCTACATTACTTGAAAATAGATTTTGATACTTTTCAGGTACAAGGCACCAAGAGAAAAGGAACTTATTTGAAATGTTGATACAAACTTTATGGTTTGGGGTTTTTTTCTTCTGAGATTTTGGAATTTCTGATTCACTTTCTTTTAAGAGTAGTACATCCAGCTCTTGTGTACTTTGGGGTTTTTTTAATTCCATCTTTAATATATCACAGTAGCCTCCCTTTATTAGCTACTAGTTTTTAATTTGTGGGGCTGAAGACCCTTGCAATTTGCTTGCATTTCCTTTGTAGGCTCTGACACTCATTCTCTGTGTAGCAGCTAGCTCTGTCTTTTCCTTTGCTTTAGAGCCTCTGTAATTAATAGTGAAGCATCTTCTACTCACCAAGTTCACTCTGTAGGATAGCAAAACTGTTTGTTTGACTGCCTTTCCTCCTAGTGGAGGAGGAGGACCAGGAGTTCTGGCCTGTTCTCAGGCCAGATGTCACAATAGAGACCAGGCATTTTAATTCGTACATTCAGAGAAGTTTGCATTAATGAATGAAGTGATTTCAGTGTGAGGAAAGCAATTCAAAAAGTAATGATGACATGATAGAAAACAATTAAGAGATACCATGGCCTTGCCACAGTTATTTTCAAGGTTTTTTTTAAATTTTGCTGGTGGGTGGATGCTACTCTGTGCCTCACTGACAAAGGAATTAAATGTTTTTCTCACAGACTAGGAGATGTGATGTGACACGTGTGTGTGTGTCAGTTGTGTGCAGAATGAAGTGTCACACCATAACGGAGCTGGCTGGGTCAGAAACAAGCGGAGAACTGGACACACGTAACTTAATTGAGAAAGCCCCGTTTTCTTCTCTTCATATGGGTTTTCAGAGTAGAAGGGAGTTGTAACGAGACAGTGTTTGGGATGGGATTGTGTGCCTCGGGAATTTGCTATGATGATGATGTGGAGGCAGGAAGGGCAGTGTAAATGTTCCTGCTGGCTGGCTCTTGAGAAGCTGGTGTCTTGATGTAACCTGTCCTTTCTCTTCTTTCTTGCCCAGTAAAAGATAAAGCTGCTGAGTCCAACTTGTCACCAGCAGCACACAATCTCTGATGGAGAGCTCCCGGTCTGTTGCGTATCTGGCACTGTAGTGCGCGTCAGGAGGCATACATCTTACTGCCACCTCTATCTTTGACTAGCTTTCTGGCCTTAAGCAAGTAATTTCAGCCTCCATGCCTGCATATGTAATCCTGTTCTTCTTGATGTGTTTATTCAGTTTATAAACTTTCTTGGGGGCAAAAACTGTCTCACCATAACAAATGGGGAAATGCCAAGCACTACATTAATAGGAGCTTTAAGGTAACAGGGCTTTTGCATGGCAGCTGCCAATACTTAAACACGCATCAGGAATTTACTTACAAGCTGACATGGTATTTTAATGTCCTATATGCTGACCTTTTCTGCAACATGTTACAGCTTAACACAACTCTTTCTTCTGCCAATGACATTCATAAATTAAATGGAGTGTACAACTGTTAAGGGCTATCCATTATTCTCAGTCTCGGGATAGTTACCCAGAGGTAAAAATAGATAGAAAGGATCTGTCATTCATTCAGAAAGTAGAGGCACTGCCCAGTTCCTGATAAATAAAATACCATTCTACTGAGCAGAAACTGATGACATTGCAACTTCTGTCCTGTTTGTTTTCCCTTCCTTCCCCAAGTTAGCAATCTCACCTAGTGTTAAAACTTCCAACACGTAAGAAGCAGTTCCTTTTGTTCTTTTGTTACCTACTGGTTGTATTGCTTTTATTTATAAGAAGAAAAGAACCAGGGGTTAAAAATATGCAAACACTAAAATATCATGTGTGCTAGGAAGTCCTCTTAATTCATCACTTGGCAAAGGAAATAAAAGCAGGCTCCATGGCTAACAGCGTTACTTTTGCTTAGGGTTATTTGGCAGAAAATCCATCATCCTCTCTCCGTTTGTATTTCGTATTGACTTACACCCTTTAGCAAGGGTCAGCAGGGCAGAGTATGCATAAAGAGTTCAAGTCCCATTTCAAAGGCCAAATTTTAATTTTGGCAGATGGTTTATTTTTAATATCAGTTGCAAATATAAGCTCTTTATTAGATTTTTGTTTGTTTGTTTTACTGACCTTTTGATACTGAAATCTGATGTTCCTTTTATGGACAACTTGTATAAGAATTAGGTTTGTTCAGATATTTCCATCATGTTGGGAAAAATAGTTTTTGGGTTTTATTTTCTGACTCATTGTTCTGAATCTACAGGCAGAAGTGCTTTGTTTTCTGAAAACTTTTATGATTAAAATTGTTAATAGTGTACACATATGGAGAGGGCAATGTTTGATTATTTGCTTTGTGTATTTACTTCTAGGATGGTTGACTTAAATCTTCATGGCTCCAGAGAAGTCAATACAAATGTGAAATGTGGAAAGGACATAAGTACATGTATTTTTGATAGTGGTAATTACAGTTGGCAAAGTTCTAATATCATTTAGTACAATTTTATATTTTGTGGAGTTGGTTTTCTGTTTTCCACTAGTATTCCATAAACACATGCACATGGGAGCCCAGTTAACAGGTGTTTCAGAAAGAACTATTTAAAGCTACATTTTCTAATTCAGAATCAGAACTCTGCAATGTTTTCTTCTCATCCTGTGCTACCCTCTCTACTAGCCCAGTTAAGATAATGTGGTTTAGGGAAAAAGTTAAGGTGTGTCTTTAGATGTTCCTGGAAGAAAAATGCTTGTGCAGAGCATTCCAAGGATTTTATTTACAGATGTTTTGTTTTGCCTCAAAAATGTTATGAAGTACTCTATGAAAACACAGTATGAAAGAAAAATACTGTGATTTCTCTGAAAATATGCTAACTTTAAATTGTTGATTTGGGTTTGTTTTTTTTTTAATTTTCAAGCAACAAACTACATGTGTTATTGTGTGCTGG
Source organism: Lepidothrix coronata (assembly GCF_001604755.1). NCBI lineage: Eukaryota > Metazoa > Chordata > Aves > Passeriformes > Pipridae > Lepidothrix > Lepidothrix coronata. The sequence goes on along the minus strand of NW_016690274.1, from coordinate 2,473,474 downwards.
GAATTTTAAGAGCAAATAGTTATTTCTTTTTGAAAACACTAATTAGATTGCTTACATATCTGACCTTATGACTTAGTGGGTCATTAGCTTTAAAGAAAAATTCAAGAATTCATGACTAGGGATATAAATTTGTTTCTAAACTGTTTTTAAACATGTTAATTAGATTGCAAATAATGCCAGGTTATGTATGGCCAGTATGATTTGTTAATGGAAGGAGTGTTACTTTGGCAAATAGCCAAAGTGCTTTTGAAGGTCAGATGTTGATGATATTTGAAAGTGTTCAGAGGCTGTTCTCTGATTCTATAAAATAATACATTAAAAGACAAGATTAATATCCTAAATGGCATCTCAGGGTCAGTTTCCTGCTCTGACCTTGTAATTTAATTTTTGCAGTTTTATAAAACTGCTGTTTAATTAATTTGATTTGATTGAGAAAACAGATTAGATTCAGATACTGTAAGAGAAAATGTAGGTTACAGCCTTTTTTAAATTTTGGGTGACCTTTTATATGGTTGTTCTGTTGTTGGTCCCTTTATCCTTTATTTTCTATGCTGAGAACTTTACTGAACCTGACAATCTCAAACTCTTCAACTGTGCTTCCTACAGTAATAAGGCACATATTTGTAATGTATCTTCAGCTTAGCTCTGTCTGCAAGCTCTGAGTGGGAATGAAGCTTCAGGGACAGAGCAGATGCTTTACATGCATGAGGACACAGCATCTATGTGCTGCCTCCGTCTACTGCATCTCAGAGCTCCCAAGAGAGTGAGTAACAGCTTCATAAATCAGTGGTTGCAGGTTCAGCTTTTCCTGGAGCCCATTAGGAATTCAGTGTATGGTTTGGTGTTCTTCACTGCACAAGGAGTGAGAAATCAGAAAAATGTGGGGGAGGGCTAAGGATGATAGAGTAGCTGAGATGACAAGATGATGGGCAATTATGAAAAAAGAATTAATAATTTATAATCTGTAGTAAAGAGGGATCAACTAATAATGTAGAAATATTTCAGAAATGGTAATGAGTAGTTTGCAATGGCAATTCTGTTACCTTGATTACATAAATTGTGTTTAAGTGAAGAAATTCACAATAGACATTAAAGAATTGGTCTATCCATGAGCAGCTGAAAGGATTTTTCTTATAAACTAGCAGAATTATGGTTTGATTTGGCTTTGGTTTTGATTGTGTTCTTAATTGGTAAGTTCCTGTAGGAAAATCCTTCTCTATATGTGATTTGTTGGTGTGTGTCCTTAGTACCTTCTCTCTCCTTAGTCTGTAATTCTTTCTATGAGATAGGTTACACATGACACATATACAGTCCAACAGACAGTTATTTTCCACAGCATTTTTTTACCAGTTGAGCTCTTTTTCCTTATCCAAAAATTATAGGGAAATAAGTAAATACATATTAATAAGTTTGACACAAGCCATCAATCTTACACTTTGAGTAATGGTTCAAATACCAGCTTTGTACAGTTTATTTTAAAAGTATAGATGATTACAACTAAGCTAATGCCTACGTCTGAAAAGCTTCTATGATTTCCAAAGTTGCTTCTGATGCATTTCCACATGCATGAGCTATTTCACAAAGTCTGTACTGCACAGTGGGCTTTACATGCCTGCATCTTTTACCCTCCTCTGCTCTTTTGTGGCTTATGCTGCATGTTCTCACCACTAGGCATTTTTTCCTGTCTCCCAAAATACTACTAACAGTACCCAGTGTTTTCTGTCTCTATGGAAAGCCTTCCTGTTTATTGATATCTTAAATTTTGTATGCATTTGATAAACATATTACACTCTGTGTAGTGTAATTTCCACTCTCATAGACCTCTCCAGATAAGCCCTTGGGATGGTCTTGTAGAGTAGTTTACGGCCTTTGCATCAGATTTTTCCGTGGGCCATCAAGACAAACTGCTAGTGCAGGGAAATACTCTTCTTCCTGGGGATATGTAACAGGAGATACCCTTTCCCATGTATTTCTAAAACATGGCTCAGTAGTTTTGTCAAGAACAGTGTTGATGTCCTCTCCCAGACCAATCATGAAAGGAAGGCATTCTGTCTCCTAGCAAAGACTAAGTGGAATGAAAGAAAACCAGAACCTGTTTGTCCTCCTAGGAGAAGGATTCACTACATGTCTGCACTGAAAAGGCAGTGCCTAAGTCATGGGCAAAATCATTATCATAACAAGCAAGTATTCCCTAGGATTTTAGAAGGGCAAGGTGGAGAATACTTCTCAAAGAATGTGCCTCGGTAAAGAGTGAAGGGGGAGTTTTAACAGGACTGCAGCCCAGGGCGAATAGTTGCATGCATTGTGGGGTAGGCTTACACTTTAGTGATTGATGACTCTGTGCCTGGCATGCTTCGGGTGATTGCGCCAAGTGACAGGAGCATTGATCATCACAATTCAGCGGCGGCTCTTTGTTGTGTGGCATCCGCCCCGCAGCCTCAGCCAACACTACTCTTCTGCTGTCCAAGCACAGATGCTTTTGTTTTGTGATGAGAACAAGGAGAAGCGTGTGTGGTTGGCAAGGTGTTTTCCTGACCTCATGGCCTCTCGCAGCCATTCGCATCTGAAGGCATGCAGGAGTGCATGAATGCTCACAGCCCAGCATGTGGTGGTGGTGGTGGTGGGTTAAACAGATTTTGTCTCTGAGTTGTGATAGGCTGTGATGGTAGCTTGTATGGCTGCAAAAAATTCTGTATTCATCATTCACTACCAATATGATCACTCATTTCCTCATTGTATTTCTGCTGCTCTTTAGAAAGTATGTCATCTTCCAGGGCATATACTGAAGTGATGTTTTGTCTCAAGAATAAGATCTTTTGCGTTCCTTCTTTCCTTTTTTTACAAAACAGTGCAATATTGTTGCTAAAACAGTTGTTACTTCATGACCATTTGATGAAGTGGTTAGAACTTTACTAGGGAAGAAATTTTCAGGCTCTCTGCCTGCCTCTTGAACTTAGTGTTTTCCAGATGCTTGTAACATAATTTCTCAAAGCATGTTTAAAGTCCAGTTTTTTTTCAAGGAGGCTGTAGGAGAACCCAAAAACTGAGAGCTCAACAGAAAGCACTTTCACTTCAATGGGAGGTGTACTTGTGGCAGGAGCTTCAGCCAACTAGATTGTTTAAAAGTGAAAGTAAATGAAAGTCTGGTAGTGAGATACACAGAGAGAAACATAGTTTAAGTGTGATGAGATTTATTTTAAGCCCTTAGGGTAATACTGTGGGTACCATAAGTTAATCTACTCTTTTCAGTTGCAGAATTGTAGGGGAATGGCCTTAAATAAAGATCCATCAGTGATGCTGTTAATTATTCCTTCCACACAACTCTAAATAAAAAACTAGTGAGGTTTTAATTTTGTAATCAGCAGAAGATTAATAATTCTTTTGCCAAAGGCCATGATGATCTTTTAAGTATGTAACGAAATTGCCTTATTCCTGTGCCAATAATTGTGCTCCATTTAAAAAATGTGATCGGTCATCTGTCTTATGAGCAAATGATACTCTGTTACCTCAAAAGGAGACGTGCTATGAATGGTGAAAGGATGCAATCTAAAATTCACAGTTCTTTTGTTTGAATTTTTCTAGTTAATATTGTGACAGAAGGAGGTTACAAAAGTATATATTTGGTTAGTATATTCAACTATGCATTGCAATTCATGTCAGGACCCACCACTTAGCTTACGAGCTATGGATCTTTACATGA